>NC_087443.1:17820298-18125765 GCF_036321535.1 Camelus dromedarius
ATAGATGGTTTGCCACCTAACTGTCTTCTGAATTATTTCTTCTACAGGCTTGCACCACGCCCCCCTCCCCTTTATATATGGCTTCCTTACATGCTCTGACATGGAGAAACCCTCAACTTTCCACCCTTAAGCATCATCTAAAAGATGAGAAGTTGAAACTAAATAGTGGAAGGACTCAAATGCCCAACTGCAAAGTTTCAATGCCACGTAATAGGGTGAAAGAAGTTGGGAGACACTGTTAAAGGATTCACGCAAGAGACTGGCATTACAGAGCTAGGTATTAGGATGGTAAACCTGCTGGGAAGCAAATGAGTTAGGAAAGGATGGATGGAAGGAAGGAAATAAGGAGAGAGAAGAAGGATAAAGAGGCAGGAGCCAGGGAGGAAGCAGAGTACATCTCCTAGGAAGACATCTGAGATGGAATGGAAGAGACCAGAGGATTCTCTGCTGGACCCTTCTCTCTAAAGTGCTTATCCTGAATGCATCTAGCAGGAAGGGTCCCATGTCGGCACTGTCACATTTTCCACACTTCTCTCCACATTTCACAGGGGAAAGTGGAGGGGAATTTCCATTTTACAGAAGAAGAAACTATTGCATAGAAAGAAGAACAAAATAAAAGGGTTGAATCCAGTGCTAGAGGGATATACTCTGGTACCCAAACAAATGCTTGTGATGGGGGAAATAAGAGGATTTAAGACCCATCATGGATGCAGTGACTCCAGCTCATCCGAGATTATTTAGTTGTCTTAAAAGGTAAAATAGAAAAAAATAATAATTAACATATTTGACAGTGCCCAACCCCTACTGTAGGTCAGGCATTGTGTGGGGCAGGGCAATGAGTAAGACGAAGGCCTTTGTTTCTTGCAGAAACAAGGGAAGGAGGGCATTTGAGTCGTGGGAGTAAGGGGCTCTCAGAGCCCATCCATTTTCAATCTCCACTGAATTCATCCTTTCATTTGTGATGTTATTTATTAATGGGTGGGGAGGGGGCACACAGGAGAAGGAACATTTTGAAATATTTACATGAGAGACTCTGTGGCTTTGAAACCTTCTCTTACATCTATGTTGTGTTGGTCGGAGCCTCATGTTCAACTAATTACATGTCAAGCTCTGACGGGACATATGGGATTCAAAGTCCCCTGTGGTTGACACTTACAAATGGAGAAAAACCTTAGCACACACACACACACTGTCTTCTTCTGTTTATGGGAAGAGACACTTTCAAAGAATTTGGGGGACAATAATTCTGGCCAAACTAAGGATGTATGTTGCAAGACAGGAAAGTATCTGCAAGCCCAGCTGGCGATCCTGCCATCTCTTCCAAAGATTACGCTAGTTTCCCATTTCAAACCCTGGCTCCAGGTCTGTGGCTTTGTCTTTTAAAGAGAATGTCTGAGCCCAGAAGTCCATTTGCTCCATGGAGTCAGCAAGGCAGAGCAGAGCGTGATGGTGCAGGGCAGAGCTGCACAGGGAACGGACATCACCTTTTTGGGATTCCTCCTCTCAAGGTGTGTAGGGGCACAGAATGGACCTTATTTTGAGGTGATATCTCAGCAGGGAGCTGTTTTTTTAAATTTCCCTTCTCCATACATGCTATAAAGGGAAACTACTGGCTTTGGTTTCTTTAATAATAAAAAGCTGGTTGTAACCACTTCAGAAATCCATTACGGAGTAGTTTCCTTAAACAATGACGATTTTGGCGATTGTGCATCACAGGGTTACAGACTTGAGCCAATATTCAGGCGGAGTCTTGGCCAGGAAGCCTCACTCCTATATAAGAAACTTGGACCAAAGAACCTCACACCTAGAGACAGGCTGGAGCTTTTGGCTATTTACCAGTTCCTTGGATTGGAAGAGAAAACTTCTCCCTGAAATCCCAAAACACCTACACACAGGTGCACATGCAGACACACACATTCTCTCTCTGTCACACACACACACACTTCACTCTATCTTGTCCACTCCACTCTATCTTGATGTCAGGAAAGCGGTGTACCTTAGGCTCAGAGGCAAATATAGCATTCATTGCCATACTTGGGGCATCTCTATACCTGTATTGCCCATCACCAGAGGCTTTATCACGGCTGGAAAATTTAGCAGGGAACTTGCAAGGTTGAGGATGCTGATTTACTCCCCAGAGAGAGGGGGTTTGTGTAAAGGGTGGGAGGCCTGACACTCTCAAAGAGACTCAACAACCGATAGGGTCACTGTTCCCACGAGAGATTTGGTCATTGTGGACTGAGCACCAGATGAATATTCCCAATAACTGAGAGGCACCCGGAAGCCCTGTCTGCTGGTGGGTGCAGGGCTCCCCAGGAATGGGATAGGGTCCTGTGCTGAAGAGCCCCTCAAACATTTCTAACTCTGACCCTCTGACTTCTACCCAGTAGGCACCCGCTTCTCTAGCTCAGAAAGCACCTGCAGCCTGGAGGTGTCTTCTCCCATCTTTGGATGAGGTAGCACTTTGGCCCAGATACATACCTAATCAGTCCCTCCAAACAGTGAACTGTTTGTTCCTTCAGTTTTTCATTCATCCATTCTTTCCTACATCCAAATTGCTATAGAGCGTCATAGTGCACTAAGTGTCAAATCTCCTCCAAGGAGAAGAAGAATGGATATTCTACGGACCCCTATATCTATTAAAGTCATTTAATTTGTCATGAAGAGCCACCCCACAAAGCCCCTCCAGCTTCAGATAGCTTCCTAGTGAAATCTACCAAAAAAGAAATAATACAAACACTTCCAGAAAACTGAAGAGGAGGAAACACTTCCTAACTCATTCTTAGAGGCCAGTGTCACCCTGATACCAATTCATGCATAGACATGACAGGAAAAAAAACCCCACAGGCCAATACTCCTCACAAAATAAGATGCAAGGAGTCTAAACAAAACTTTAGGGGAAAAAATCAAAATCAGCAACATACAAAAGGATGATACATCATGGCCAACTGAGGCTCACCCAGGAATGTAGGGATGGTTTAACATTTGAAAATCTATCAGTGTAATTTACCATACTAATAAATGAGAAAGGAAAGTGATGCAAAAAAATATTTTGACAAAATCTAACATCCATTCCTGATAAAATTTCAGCAAACTAGGAATAGAAAGGAACTTCTTCAACTTAGTGAAAAACATCTCCAAAAACTTATAAGCTTATCTCATACTGATTAGTGAAGAACTGATGCTTTCCTGCTGAGATCTCGAAAAAGACAAGGATGCCCAGCCTCATGACCTCTATTCAGCATTGTATGGAAGCTTCTAGGCAGTGCATCTGTTTTGGAAAGGAAGAAGCAAAGTGATTTTCCTTAGCAGATGACGTGACTACCTATGTAGAAAATTGATGCAATCTACAGAAAAAGCTACTAGGACTAATAAGTGAGTTAAACACATTTATGGGACAAGATAATATTAAAAAATCAAAATCAATTGTACTTCTGTATACTAGTAATGAATAATAAAATATTTAAAAGTTAAAAAAAGCAGTGTATATACTAACATCAAAGTAATTAATTAACTGATTAATCAGTGATAAATCTGATAAAAGCTGTTCACTGAAAATTAAACAAATATTGCTGCGTGAAATCTAAATAGAGCTAAATAAGTGGAGAGTTATACCTTGTTTGTGGAATCAGAAGGTTCAGTATTGTTATGGTGTCAGTTCTCCCAAAATGTATCTACAGATTTAGAGTAATCTTGATCAAAATCCCAGCAGGCTGTCTTATGGACATTGACACCCTGGTTCTAATGTAATTCGTATGGAAATACAGAGGATCTAGAATTGCCAAAACACCATTGAAAAAGAAGAGCAAAGTTAGAGGGCTAAAATGAACCAATTTTAAGACTTAAAAACTTGGATGGTAATCAAAACAGTGTGGTATTGGCATCAAGAAAGAAAAGTACATCAATGCAACAGAACGGTGTCCAGAAACAGACTGGCACACATGTGGCATAAAAATAATGAATTTTGATCCATATGCAAAAACTAATTCAAAATGGACCCTAGATCTAAGTGTAAAGTCTAAAATGATAAAACATCTATATGAAAACATAAGAGAAAATCTTTGTGATCTTGTGTTAGGCAAAGACTTCTTTGCTATAACACCAAAAGGACTTTTTTTTTAAATAATGAATTAGACTTCATAAATATCACAAACATTTCTTTGAAAGATGCTGTGACAAAAATAAAATGACAAAATATTCCTGGGTGAAAATAATTGCAGAAGCAGATATATGATGAAGGATGTGTATCTGGTATATAATGGACTCTCAGAAGTGAATAATGAAAAAACAAACAACCATAAAATAGATAGATAATGAGGTCCTACTGTCCTATAGTTCCCAGCACAGGAAACTATATTCAATACCTTGTAATAGCCTATATATATGTGTGTGTGTGTGTGTGTGTGTGTGTGTGTGTGTGTGTGTGTGTGTATAACTGAATCACTATGCTGTACACCAGAAATTAATACAACATTGTAAATTTTCTATACCTCAAAAAATATAGGTAAAAGATTAAAACAGACACTTCATCAAAGAGCAGATAACACACAAAAAGATGCTCAACATCATTTATTACTTGAAAAGTGCAAATTAAAATCACAAGGAGATACCACTACACATCTACTAGAGTGGCTCACATAAAAAGAGCGCCCACACCTAGTTCTGGTAAGGATGTGGAAAAACTGGAACTTTCATACGTTGCAGGAGCAGAGATGTGAAACGGCTCAATCACTTTGGAAAACTGTTTGTCAGTTTCTTAAAAAAGTTAAACATACACCTACCAAATGATTCAGCCGTTTCATTCCTAGGTGTTTGCCTCAAAGAAATGAAAGCATTTGTTCTTGGTACATGAATTTTCCTACAGCTTTATTTGTACTATGCAAAATCTGAAAACAATCTTAGTGTCCATCAACATGGCAATGGATAAACCAATGGTGGTACAGCCACACAGTAGGACTACTAGTAACAATAAAAAGGAGTAAACTAGTGTCACCTGCAACATGGATGAATCTCAAAATAATTACAGTGCATGACAGAAACCAGACCAAAAAGAATGCAGAGTGTAGTGTTCCATTCGTATAAAATCCAGGAAAAGCAAACACATCATCAGTGAGAAGAAGAACATCTGGTGAATTGCCAGGCATGGGGCAGAGTAGGCGAATGGGTTACAAAGAGGCTGGAGGAAAATTGTGGGGGTGATGAATGTGCTTCCCAGCTTGACTGCAGTGATGGCTTCAGGAGTGTATGTACAGATCAATATGTAGAGTTTATTGTATGTGAATCATACCTCAATAAAGGTGCTAAAAATAGAAGATGGAAGGAAGAAGGAGAGATTGGGAGAGTGGGACAGAAGGAAGAGAAAAAACAGAGGGAGAAAAGAAAGGAGGAAGGGAAAACATAGGAAGAAAGTATTCTCTCTGGGCTTAGAGTGGATGTGGGCTGGATATTGGTGAGTAGGTAATGGGGAATGTTCCAGAAGCTCTTCCACCCAGCCGTACACTGAAGTCCACTGTGTTCATTTCAGTGTGACCTCACATCACTGATGGGAAAGAGATTGAGCTCTAAAGAGGAGGGGGCTTTCATTTCCCGTGGCATCTTCCCTAAGCCTTCCAGGGCCTTTTCAACATTTTGTGGCCTCTGAAGAGACATTTCATCTGTACTGTTCTCTGTGACATGCCCACATCATGGCAGAGAACCTTCTGTTAGTTCTTAGTATGGTGTTCAAGCTTTAGCCATGACAAGCTTCTCTCTTCTAAAACCAGCCAAGCTCCTTTCTGCCTCAGGACATTTGCACATATGGTTCTTATCCCTGGAATACTCTCCGCCACACTCCTAAGTCTGTCTAGATCTGAAGGTCTAAAGGAAGCCTTCCTTTTCCCACCCCCAGACTTGATTTGATCCTTTACGTTGGCCACAAACTCCAGTTTCCCATCCAATACTAATTTAGAATCACAGCATTTCCTTAATAAAGATGATGTTTGTCCTTTCCACTTCATCTAATTTGCAAAATGACTCCCCAGTTCCACGTATGTCTGTGAATGAAAACAAACACTAACTGCTGGGCCCACCCTCTTCTGATCCCTCCAGCCCTGATTTCAGGTCCAGCCACCCTCTCATGACAATGTCACTTCAACAAGCATAAAACTCATAGAAAATCACCTGCTTCTGCACAGTTTTGGACGTGAGGATACAGAAATTCTCTAGATTCCTCCCTAATTCACAGGGCTTGTAACTGGGTTGCTGCCACCTCATCACAGTTTTGAAATCTGAGAGCAGCGACCTCAACCGTGAAACACAAACTCAACACAATTCCCAACTGGAGTTTGTGGGTTCTTCTCGAAAACCCACAGGCTCAGCTTCCCAGCTTTGCCTGGAGTCTGGCTATAAATTACATTTATAGGAACGTTATCACATTATTGAAAAGCTAGGAAAGCCCTCCTGCTTTTGTAATCTTGCTGTGAATGAGCTTCTCTCTGCTGCGTCTCCTGTCTTCCTGCAAGTTTCTCAAGCCCTTTAATACCTGCTTCTAGACCTTTCCCATAGTCACCTCTTAGCTTAAGAACATGAAACATGCTCCAAATGAAATCACATCACTACCAGATTATTCGTCTATCTTGATATCTATAGGGAGCCAACAGTTCCCTGGGCCAAACAAATGTAAATAACATGTGGATTTGATTTGTTGGACTCTTATCAACGGGGAAACTGCTGCTTCCTTATAGCTTCTGTGATGTCTCCATGTCTTTCGCACACGACTGCTTTCAAATGCATGAGATCTCAACTGCTTGTCAAACTTTTTTCTTTTTATTGAGCTGTAATCGATATACTACTTTACAAGGTTAAGTTATATACAACGTGTTGATTTGATACATTTGTACATTGCAATATCACTACTACCATAGTGTTAGCTACCACCTCTCTCATGTCACATAATTATCTTTTCTTCATTGTGGTAAGAACAATTAAGATCCAGTTTCTTAGCCACTTTAAAGTGTGTAATACAGTATTGTTGTCTATAGTCACTATACTGTGCTTTACAGCTCCAGGAGTTAATTATCTATTTGTTGCAAATTTGTATCCTTAAACAGTATCTCCCCAATATCCACCTCCCAGCCCCTGGGAAGCACCATTCTGCTCTCTGTTTTTATGAGTTTAGGTTTTTTCAGATTCCATGTGTACGTGATATTATATAGTGTTTGTCTTTCTCTGCATGACTATCTCACTTAGCATAATGCTTTCAAGAGATTATGTATATAATCTGATATCTTCTCTACCATTCATTCACTGATGGACACTTCTGTTGTTTCAACGTCTTGGCTCTTGTGAATGTCCCATTACTTCTGCAATAAACACGGGAAGGAAGTTATCCTTTCAAAGATACCCAATTTCCTTTCTCTTTGGGGTATACACAGACGTGTGGGTGCTGGGTCATAAGTTTTTTCAAATTTTGCAAACTGCTTTGTTCTTTTGGATCTGAGAGTTAGAAACTAGTCCCCGAAGCTGTCCTTACCCTCCCGCCCCGAGTGGCTGCAGAACACCCCTGCCCTTCCTCGGGTTCCTCCGCATGCTACTCTGTGGGCAGCAGAGAGTTGGGAGGGGTCACAGTCATCCCCGCGCGCTCATCCTTGTGTATGTTGAACGCAAAGGTCTGCGGACCCCCAGCATCCTTCACAGGGACCATTGGAGCGGTCGCCCCATGGTTTCTCTGCTTCTGGTCTTCATCCACCAATTCAGGCTCCTCTGTTGCCAGAACAAACTGTCTTGAGACTAAATGTGACCTTGTCACTCCCTGTCTCAACTCCCTCGGGGCACCCTTTGCTCGTAGGATAAAGTGGGAGACCCCTACCTCGGAAATCAGATTCTCCACTCTGGTTTCCAAACCCTTCCTGGGTTTTCCTTAGGTCTCTTCCAGATGCTTCTGGTGACCCCACCACCAGCCTGGCAGCCTCCCCCACGACCTTACCAGATGCGTGAGGGTGAGAATGAGACTGCGTGGGCAGCACAGAGAACTGGGGCAGGCCCAGCCCATCCCCACCTGCCACCGCCTGCTGTAATTTGGGGGTGCGTTATTTAGCTAGGACTGTTGTAACAAAATGGCACAGACTGGGTGGCTTAAACAGCAGAAGCATGTTTTCTCACATTCCGAGAAGCTGGAAGTCTGAGATCAAGGCGCTGGCAGGTCTAGCCACCTCTGAGACCTCTCTCCTTGGCTTGTTAGATGGAGGTCTGCTCCCTGTGTCTTCACACGGTCTTCCTTCTGTGCTGTTAGGGTTCAAGTTTCACCTTTTTATGAAAAGACCAATCATATTGGATGAAGGTCCACTCTAATGACCTCATTTTAACTTAGTCACCTCTGTAAAGACCCTATCTCCCCAAAACCAAAAATGTTATATTCTGAAGTACAGAGGGGCTAGGACTTCCAATATATGAATTTTGCAGGAGGGACACAGTTCAGCCCATAATGGAGGAGTCAGCGTGGTGCGGGAGTCCTTTCTCCTCTCTGGTCTCAATTTCTCTCTCCATCTATAACGTGGGGGTTGGATGTTTGTAAAGCAGGTAATTTTATGTGTCTTTTGTGGCTCTAGATTATCTGAATTTGAAAACCAGGCAACACGAAATAAGGGCTTCAGCAATTAGATTCCTGTGCTTTTCCTTGGGAAAACAAACCAAAGATCTCAGACCTGAATTCTCTGTGTAGGTGTCGGAATCCTCCCTCCATGTTTCCCGCGTGCAGACGTCACCAAAGAGGATCAGGGTGAAGAAGAGGACGCGTTTGCCACGGACTTTTCCCTCTCACGTGGGCGAGATGGAGGAGGGAGTCAGAGAAGGTGGGTGGGAAAAAATTCCCAGATTTTTATGTTTCACAAAGCATGGGGGCCAGCATGAAAAGGGCTTGGATGGGGAGTGAGCAGAGAGAAAAGGAGAGCAGCACTAATTTGTGTGTCCTTGTCCTAAAAGGACCAAGAAAGGTCATTTGATATCCACAGTGCCCAGAGAAGAAAGTGGCCACTCAAGAGGGACTGGATCCTCTCCCTTCTCCCTTCCAACCCTTCACATGCCCCAAGCCCGTGCCCCTGTCAACGTGAGAGAGACGTTTTCCTCTTACTGCTGGGAGATGGTTACAATGAAGGAATGGGTGAGGTGCACCTGTATAAGCCCCTGATCCTTGTCCTTACATGCTGTTCTCTCTCCTGGATGGACTCTCCCCATAACTCTCCTTCAACCACTTCCACTCCATCTTCGAATCTCACTCTGCAGTGAGAAGCCTTGCTAACACTTCCCCAGGCTTGGACCAGCCCCTCTGACCGCCATGTTCCTTCCTGGGTTCACCACAGGTAGCTGTGGACGCTGTGCCCAGAACACAGTTCACATTCTTATTGTCACAGATGCATCTTGTGGCGTGCCTTGTTTTGCATGGATGGTAGTTACCCATCTGATTCAAGAGGCATCTTGTTATTGGTGGGTTTGCTTCCCCCAGTTTTACTGAGGTATAATTGACACACAGCACTACAGAAGTTTAAAGTGTACAGCATCATGGCTTGACTTACATACTTTCATTGCGAAATGATTACCACAGTAATTTAGTTAACATGCATCACTCCATAGAATCACAAAAAACTTTTTTCACTTGTGATGAGAACTCTTTGGATCAGTTCTCTTAGCAGCTTTCAAACACATCATAAAGCATTGTGAAATGCAGTCATCATGTTGTACCTTACATCCTCAGTGTTTATTTATCTTGTAACTCAACGTTTCTGCTTTTCACAACCTTCATCTGATTCTCCCATCCTTTCTGGTAGCCACAAATCTGATCTCTTTTTCTATAAGGTTTGTTTGTTTGTTTGTTGATTCCACATATGGTGTTTGTCTTTCTCTGTCTAACTTAACTTCACTTAGCATAGTATCTTCAGGATACTAATGACAGGATTCTTTTCTTTTTTATGGCTGAATATATATATATATATATATATATATATATATATACATAATTATAATTATATATAAACATATAATAGTATATAATAACATAATATATTACATGTTATATAATATATAATATATAGATAATATATAATAAATAACTGTAATATATATAATATATAATATATAATATAAGAGAGAGTTAATATTTCCAAAGTGCTTAGACTAGCACCAGGCATCTATACACCAAGATACAATGTTAAGTATAAGTAAATAAACTAATAAGAAAATGCACATTAACCTTGACAATGTGAAGTTCAATGGGAGTAGACAGAACGTGCAGATGCAACTTGTCCAGAAGAGCCATCGAGGAGACCCCAATGATGGACTGAGCCTCCCTGGGCATTCACAGCCTCCACATTTCCCTTCTCTTATGTTGCAGATGAACTAGACTCTTCCAGAGGTGAGGGAAACAAGGAACATGTGACTGTCTGACTGTAAGAGGTGCTTGCCTTGGCAGCCTCATGGTTCTGGCTGAACTGTGGTAACGGATGCCTGCAGGATGAGCCGTGATGACAAGGAGGGTGGGGCCAGCACAGGGTCTGGCACTTAAGTGGTATGAGCATGGCTCCTGCCTCCTCTCTCCCTGTTGTTCCTTCTTGGCACCTGGGGTTATCATGTGACATTCACATCTCTCACATGAAAAATCGTGGAGCTGGTTCACCCCATGAGCAAACAAAAGGTTAGTTCCACATTCATGCAGGCTCCAAAGCCTGTAATTTTTAGGCAGAAAGAGGCAGATAAAAGATGATAGAGAAAGAACTGGGAGATCCTAGAACCAACAGCTATGGCTGAGGAATCCTCTTTCCACACACTGGGGGCCTGGGACCCCTCTGGGATCTGCCAGGAGCCAACACAGGTGCCAGGGAGGCAGGGCACTTCACTGTTGTTCCTGGCTCCCTCTTTGGGCACGTGTCTCGACAGCAACCATAAAACCCCCCTCCATCCTCTGCTATGAAGGCGTTTCACTCAAAGAAACATTTCCATCCAGTTCTCAGAAACTCCACTACTCCTCATACTAGCACATCCTCTGTGGAGGATGGTCCCTGCTTCTTAAAACACAGGAGATTTATTCTTTCTAAATGCATTTGTTCCTTCAAATAGGAAAGTGCAGGAGAGAGGCGTCCTCTGTCTGTGCCATGGGGACGTCCGGGCTCAGAGCATGCCTGGAGCTCAGGCTCTGAGAAGGAAGAGGTCAAACTAGGCTGAGCACTTGCTTAGGCTTCTAGAAGCTTCCCTGCTTGCTGGAGGGAGGTTAAGAGGGGCTTTACAAACCCACCCACCATCCGAGGCTCCTTCATCTCCACCTTCTAAGGTAACCTGTCTTTGAAATACATAGGGGTTTTCCAAAACTTTCATTGAGTTGGTGGTGGGGGAATAATAGGAAAACTACTACAAAAATATTCAGCAGCTTGTCCAAGTGAGAAATAAAGACTCAACCCAACCCTGGGGCCTGGTTCAGTCAGTCCATCCCCCTATTTCCTCACTGTCTTAAACTTTACACAGAGCCTGTGTGAGAGCCTGGGGGCTGTGATTGGGTCACACAGACCTAATAGGGCCAGAAAATGCCCACTTCTCCTGCAGAAAAGGCAAGTAGCTTTGTGTGGCACAAGAATTAGAATGTGAGGTTTGGAGGAAGCTAGGCCCTGAGTTCAGAAGTGAGGGAGCAAGAGGGGAACGGATAGCTCAGTGGTAGAGTGCATGCTTAGCATGCACAAGGTCCTGGGTTCAACCCCCGGTATTGCCACTAAAGATAATAATAATAAACAAATAAAAACCTAATTACCTACCCCCCCACCCAGAAAAAATCATTAAAAAAAAGTGAGGGAGCAGTCCCTTGTGTTGGGTTTCTTAGCGGGAAGAGCAGTCACTGGCCCCATTGACCCCATCCTCCTGTTGAGGAAGTCTGGGGACATGGCCTCGTCCTTCCTTCTGAGCTCAGTATTAATGGCGATGGATAGCAGTCCACCCTTCCCACATCCTCGAGGAGTTGTTGGGGGTGGGTGTTTGGTTGTGGGGGAGTTGCTCTGAGAGGCTGCTCTGGGCCTTTCTTACTCCTTCCCCAAAGAAAGTGTCCAGCACCACTGACACATCCTCCATATATCTCATCCCAGTGAACGTGCAAACAGCCTTCTTTGAGTGACGCAGGACTCCTCGTGAGTATGTTAGTTCCTGGTGGACCTCAGAGATCCAGGTGAACTGAGGGATGTACAGTGTTCTCTTTTCTCTCCTCTTGCTCCTCCCACAAGTAGAATGTCAGAGGACAGAAAGGACAGAGGGAAGTCTTAGCAGAGCTGGGAGGGAGAGGCAGACCTTCTATTTTCAGGCTTGGGCAAGTAGCACTGAAGACACTCTCTAGCCAGGATGCGAACAGGATTCAAATCAGGGGCATAAACATTTCTTCTGGTCCTGGATTTGCTAACCTGACCCCCACCCACAAGTGTCTAATGGATACAGAGTCAGGTAGTACTGGGACGGATGTGTTTGGGGATGGGGCATTACTTTGGTGGACCCTGGGAGAGAAGGAGAGACAAGGTGAGGACTAAGAAGAGGATCTGTTGTGTCTGGGGTCTCATGCTGTCCAGGGACAACTTTGAACTTGATCATGAGGTCTCTGCTCTGGGTGAGCATCTTCCCAAAGGACCACCTGCTTCATGGAGACTCTCCATGATACTTGGTTGACTTTATAGCAGAACAGAAGGACCACTTATCCTTTGTGGAAATGTTCATGGTGCAGCCACAGGAGCCTGGGGGTAACTGAGACAGAGTGATGAGAAGTGGTGTGGTAGAAAAGAAGGATTCACCCACAGGTGGGAAGAAGCGGATGGCACCATCATCACACAGGACCTCCCGTGGGCCTCTGTTCCATGCCTGATTGGGTCCGTGCAGACCAGAGGGGAACCTTCTTGGTGCAAGTGTGAATGAGTTTATCTCAAGCACAGACAACACCTGATGGGTCATGACTGTGGTGCCTGTCTCCAGCCATGCTTGATAACAATATGCCAGATCTTGCCTTTGTCTCAGTTTGTGCATCAGGGCTGGGTCTCAGCCTTGTGATCTTCATTTACCTGGAGGAATTAAGACATGCTTCCTCCCAGGACACCCACAACAAGTGATCCGGAGCTGGATCCTGGCCCTTAGGCTGAACAAAAGGTATCAAAGAATTTGGAGCCACCAAAAAACAAGGCAGATTGCATGTGGGTTCCCATGGTTAGAGCTCCCTGTGCATGACCTGTGGCCTCAACACCTGGAGACAGTTCAAGCAGCTTGGTCCATCCTGGCTTGTCTCCATCCCATCTCTTCATTCTGCCCCAGGTCCTGGTCTTGAGCCTAGAAAAGCAGCTGTTAGCTCTGTCAGAGTGGGGTGAAATCTACAGCCTGGGAAGACTGAGTTCTACTCTTCATGATTTGATTATACAGCAGACCCACTTGTAATATAAACTTCATTCTCCCATCCTGAAACTCAGAGAGCCCTACTTAAACAATAGGTGAGAAAGTCAGGATTCGGGAACCCTAAACGGTGACTCTCAACCCTGTGATACATTCCTGTATCCGAAGTTCAGGGACTTCACACGTCTGAGAAGCAGTGGCTTCAAGGGTAGTGTGGCTGGTTTGGGTCACAGAACAAGTGGTTTCCAGATACCAGGACTTGCTCACCTCCAGAGACACCTAGAGCCTGAGTCAGTGAGACAGGATTTATACACAAGACAGCTAACTGGAGACCTGTCCAAAGAGATGGTAGAAGTTCTAGGACTCACTGTTTCCAGTAGAGTGTTCCCTGTGTCAACTGAAATAAATGCACAACCTAAAAGTTGAGAGTTACGTTTTATTCGGTGGACGTTTCTGAGGACTTGAGCCAGGATGACAGCCACTCAGATCAACTGAGGGACTGCTCCGAAGAGGTAGCAGGGAGCTAGGATATATAGGAGTTTTACAACAAAGACCAGGTAGTCAGAACATTAAAAGATTACTTGTTGGGGGTGGTGGCAGTGACTGATGACTTGATGGCTTCAGCATTTTTTGTTTACTGATATGGCTTGCAGTATTTTTCACTCACACCTGTCTTTCCCCAAATCTTGCACATAAAGAAATCCAGGAGGCTCCCCTAAAACACAGAAGTTCATTAGCTGTAAACTAGCAGGGGAAATGAAGACAAGAGTTGACTGGAAAATTCTCCACAGGCCTCTAGTTTCAGCCAGAGTCTTCAGTGTGAATGGAATCACGTTAGGCTTCAGGGGCAGTTGCTGACTTTGAACACAAAGGAAGAGGGCCCCTGGAGACATCCAACACCAGGGCTTACACTCTACACCTAACGTCAGGGCCACCCTGAGGCATTTTACCTGCCTGTCAGGTGAGTCCATTGGGCATCTCAATGAATGATGTCCCAACAATGAAAAGATGATTTTAAAGAGAGTATAACCATGTCTCTCATACAGATATAAAAAGAGTACTTGTCAAGTGTTACATTTTTACCTATAAATAATCTAATAATTTATTATAATAATATTAGAATGATAAGAATGCAGTGAGTAAGATGTTTCTTTAAACTGGTTCAGTGGTGAATTTAAAGCACCACACATTCACAGGCAGACAAGAGATGTTAAAATTAACTTAGATGCAAAACAGGCATATCCATAGGGCAATAGTTGAATTCCATTGAATGCAGTTAATATCTATTTCTATAGACGAGAATCATTTGCATTATTATTAGTTGCTCAAAGGCAGTGAAAGGTAGAGGTAAACCAAATGGTTCACTGGACAGGGCAATGAGTAATCATTTCTAGTTTCCATTCCAAATTCTTTCACATTTCAGTATGCCCCAGCAACATCTCACTTGGCAAAAGTACTTCTGACCACTACTCATGCAACAGTATTAATGTTGGACTCCAAGGAGGGTACCCATCAGTCTCCAATTCTCACATGGTTTTTAGTGAAATAGTTCTCTATTTTTTGAACCCCTGTCTCCTTTGTTCATATAACGCAGGACAACCTAGTGAGAGTCCACCACACTGTACTCACAACCGCCTCTCCCTGCCACACTGGACCACCATACTTGTCCAAGTTATCACACGCTCACTCTCCATTCTCTTGAAATGGAAAAATACAAAAATGGCCTCAGCAGGTCTGCCCAGTTTTGCCTGAATTGAGGACAAATATGATTTAGGTTGGAGCTCTCTACAGCAAAAGAAGAACTCAATTTTGACAATAGGAAGAAAACAGACAAAATGTTCTCAGTGATTAGAATGTATAGCGATTATAGGACTCAGTGTCCTTATGTGAAGAAAAAATGAAGTGTGAAGATTAGACAGTGTGATTCGTCACATTCCTTGTGATCATTTGTTTATTTCTTTGCATAAAAAATAACAGCTGCCATTTATCAATTCTTATCCACGTGCCAGCCTCTCTGCTAGGAATTCCTACATACATTAAACATAAACTTTATATGATGCCAAAAGGAAAATATTATTATTCACATCTTGCAAATGAAAAAAAAAAAACAACAAAAAACAAAAAGCATGGCCTTAAAGTAGCTGACAGTTTTACCCAAAGTTATAATGAATAAGTGGTGGTGGATCCTGAGTTAGTGTGATTCCAAAGTACATCCTCTTTTCTTTACACCCAATGAATGCTTGCAGAATGAATCCTGCTTGCCATCTGGCAGGGTGAGAAGCAATTGCCATTCTCCCTGGAATCAAGAAGCTGCTGCACATGACTTTTAGCCCAAGGAATCTGCATTTCAAGCAGAACCAGATCTCCCAGCTGACTGCTCACCGGGGAGAGGATTTGGCCCATAGTCAGACAGGGAACACACCAAGTCCTGGATGTTTACAGTGAGAAAGTGACCCCCAAAGCCCAAACACAGAACCTTGGGAGATTCTGCCAGTTTTTAAAGAAACCCTTAGCTTGGCAGACTGCCTGCAGAATGGAGGGCCAGGGGACCAGAAAGCGCCCAGTCATCACAGGTAGTCCTTGTCTTGCTGGAGGCTGACATTTCAGAGAAACATTCCAGTGGGCCTTTGCAAATCTGATGAGCCTTCTATTCAATCTACAGCTCTGTCCCTAAGTGGACACTCCAAAGTGCTGGTTACTAGGTAAACAGGGAAAACATTTGGGGGCATTAAGCATCCAAGTCTAGAAACAATCCAGTGCTTATATTGGAAGAATTGTGTGTGTAGAAGATATTCTGCAGTTAAAACAAAACAACAAATGCTGGAGAGGATGTGGAGAAAAGAGAACCCTCATCCACTGTTGATGGGAATGTAAATTGGTGCAGCCACTATGGAAAACAGTATGGAAGTTTCTCAGAAAACTAAAGATAGAACTACCATATGAGCAATTCCATTCCTAGGTATTTATTCAAAAGAAAAGAAAGAAAGAAAGAAAACACTAATTTGAAAAGATACATGCACCTCAATGTTCAAAGCAGCATTATTTACAATAGCCAAGATACGGAAACAAAGCAACCTAAGCGACCATCAATATATGAATGGATATAGACAGTGCAGTTTAAATAGACAATGGAATACTACCCCAGCTATAAAAAAGGAGTGAAATTTTGCCATTTGCAATAATACAGATGGACTTGGAGGGCATTATACTAACTGAAACAAGTCAGATAGAGAAAGATAAATACTGTTTGATATCATTTATATGTGGAATCTAAAATTAAAACAAACTAGTGACTATAACAAAAAGAAACAGACTCACAGATATGGATGACAAACTAGTGGTTACCAGTAGGGAGATGGAAGGAGGGAGGGGCAAGATAGAGGTAAGAGATTAAGAGGTACAAACAACTATGTATAAAATTAATAACCTACAAGGATGTATAGTACAACACAGGGAATATAGCCAATAAATTATAATAACTATAAATGGAATATAACTTTCAAAAATTGTGAGTTACTACATTGTACACCTGAAGCTTACATAATATTGTACACCAACTGTATCTCAATAAAAGAAAAGAAAACCATAACCAAGGTCATTTAGAAAAATATATAGATTTACTGGTAAATATCACTTGGGAACTTTTAAGTGTTAAAAAACCTATTCTGAAAATCAGTAACTGTATGTTACCAAAGAAATTCTTTCTTGTAAATTATATTGTTGACAATATAAGATAAACAATGTTGCTAGTTTTTGTAGAAGATGTATGTAATTTTAAATTATATATTAAGATATAAATAGTTCAAAAGTATTATATATTTTCTAAGTAGGTAAGATTATTATTTTTTAAAAAAAATTTTTTTATTGAGGTATAGTCAGTTTACAGTGTTGTTTCAATTTCTGGTATACAGTACAATTCTTCAGTCATACATGAACATACATATATTCATTTTCATATTCTTTTTCACTGTGAGCTACTACAAGATATTGAATATATTTCCCTGTGCTATATAGTATAAACTTGTTTATCTATTTTATATATACTAGTCAATATCTACAGATCTTGAACTCCCAGTTTATCCCTTCCCACCCCCCGCCCCCTTGCAACCACAAGTCTCTATTCTATGTCTTTAAGTCTGTTTCTGTTTTATATATAAGTTCATTTGTGTATTATTATTATTTTTATATTCCACATATGAGTGATATATATATGGTATTTTTCTTTCTCTTTCTGCCTTACTTCACTTAGAATGACAATCTCTAGGTCCATCCATGTTGCTGAAAATGGCATTATTTTATCATTTTTATGGCTGAGTAGTATTTCATTGTATAAATATACAACAACTTCTTTATCCAGTCATCTATCGATGGACATTTAGGTTGTTTCCTTTTCTTGGCTATTTTAAATAGTGCTGCTATGAACATTGGGGTGCAGGTGACTTTTTGAATTAGAGTTCCCTCTGGATATATGCCCAGGAATGGGATTCCTGAGTCATATGGTAAGTCTATTTTTAGTCCTTTGAGGAGTCTAAGGAGGTAAGATTACTGATTATAACTATATTGTTCTGATTGTTGCTTGTCCTAAAAAATGAGTTAGAACACTTATGTACATACATGTATATTTATAGTGTTATAAGTATATATAGATATAAATGTATATAATGTAAACACATATACATATATATGTATAATAGATAGATAGTTTATACTGAAATGCTATTATGAAGGGATCACTAAACAGAGGAAAACAATTTGCATTTCCTTTAATCCTAATGATGGTGATTTGAAAATTTTTTAAAGTGTCTCTTTTGGTCTCATTTCCTGTATCAATAAAATGATTGGAATTGTCCAAACAACAACAATAGAAGTGCCAAGAGTTGGTTTTTTGAAAAGATAAAACTGGCAAACCTTTAGCTAAACCAGCTAATAAAAAAATTCCCAGAAGATACTCTAATACATTCCAAAATGAAATAGGAAACATTATAACTGATGCCACAGAAATGAAAAGGATCATAAAGGACCACTGTGAACAATTATATGCCAATAAAATGGATAACCTAGAAGAAATGGATAAATTCCTAGAAAATTACAACCTATTATGACTAATTTAGGAAGAAATGGAAAATCTGAGCATACCTATAACTAGTGTGGAGATTGAATCTATAGTCAAACCCCCCCCCCATCAGAGAAAAGCCCAGGACCAGGTGGTTCCACTGGTAAATTCTACCAAACATTTAAAGAATAATTAACTCCAATCCTTCTCAAAGTATTCCAAAAATAGTAGGAACACTTCCAAACTCATTTTATGAGGCCAGCATTACCCTGAAACTAAAGTCAGGCAAAGACATCACACACACACACACACACACACACACATACACACACACACACACACACATACACACACACACACACACACACACACAAAACTACAAACCAATTTCCCTGATAAATGTAGATGCCAAAATCCTTAACAAAATACTCACAAACAAAATCTTACACTACCTTAAAAGGATCACACACAATGACCAAGAGGGATTCATCCCTTGGATGCAAGGATAGTTCAACATTTGAAAATCTATTCATGTGATGCATCACATTAATAGAATAAACAATTTAAAAATCACATGATCATCTCAATAGATGCAGAAAAAGCAACTGATTAAATCAAACATCCTTTCATGATGAAAACATTCAATAAAGTAGGAATAGGAGAGTATTTTAAAATTATAAAGTCCAAATATGAAAAGCTCACAGCTAGCATCATTCTCAATAGTGAAAAACTGAAAACTTCTCCTTTAAGATCAGGAAGAAGACAAATATGCCCTCTTTGGCCACTTCTATTCAACACGGTACTGGAGGTCCTAGCCAGAACAAGGAAGGAAGGAAGGAAGGTAGGCAGGAAGGAAGGCAGGAAGGAAGGCAGGAGGAAGGAAGGAAGGCAGGAAGGAAGGAAGGAAGGGGAAAGAAAGAATGAAGGAAGGAAGGAAGGAGAAAGAAAGAAGGAAGGAAGGAAGGAAGGAAGAAGAAAGAAGGAAGGAAGGAAGGAAGA
This sequence comes from Camelus dromedarius, assembly GCF_036321535.1. Lineage (NCBI taxonomy): Eukaryota > Metazoa > Chordata > Mammalia > Artiodactyla > Camelidae > Camelus > Camelus dromedarius. Next base: position 17,839,722 of record NC_087443.1, read on the forward strand.
AGAAAGAAGGAAGGAAGGAAGAAAAAGGAAAAAAGGAAGGAAGGAAGAAAAAAGAAAGAAGGAAGGAAGGAAGAAGAAAGAAGGAAGGAAGGAAAGAAGAAGAAGGAAGGAAGGAAGAAGAAAGAAGGAAGGAAGGAAGGAAAAAGAAAGAAGGAAGGAAGGAAGGAAGGAAAGAAAGAAAAGAAAGAAAGAAAGAAAGAAAGAAAGAAAGAAAGAAAGAAAGAAAGAAAGAAAGAAAGAAAGAAAGAAAGAAAGAGAGAACGAAAGAGAGAACGAAAGAGAGAAAGAAAGAAATATAAGGCATTCACTTTGAAAAGGAAGAAATAAAATTGTCACTGTTTGCAGATAACATGATCTTATATATAGAAAACCTTAAAGATGCCATTAAAAAAATTAAACCTGTTAGAACTAGTAAATAAATTCAGTAAAGTTGCAGGATACAAAGTCAACATACAGAAGTCATGTTTATGTATTTTAACAGCAAATGATATGAAAAGCAAATTAGGAAAACAATCTTATTAACCAGAGCACCAAATAGAATAAAATACTTAAGAATAAATTTAACTAAGGAGAAGAAAGACTTGTACACTGAAAACTACAAAATATTGATCAAAAAATTAAAGATGACACAAACAAATGGAAAGATATCCTATGTTCATGGATTGCAAGATTTAATATTGTTTAAATTTCCATTCTACCCCAAGTAATCTTACAAATTCAATGCAATCCCTATTAAAATTCTATGGCATTTTTTACATAAATAGAAAAAAGCAATTCTACAATTCATATAGAACTACAAAAACCCCACAAATGGCTAGATTAATCTTAATCTTAAGGAAAAAAAAAAAAAGACAAGCATCACACAGCTGACTTCAAAATACATTGCAAAGCTACAAGAATCAAAACAACATTTGTAAAGGTATGGATTTAATTGAGGAATTAGAGGTCCTTGAGAGTAAAGATGGTCTCATTCATGACTTCTCACTCTTTCAACAACTAAAAGAATGCTCATTTTACGTGTAAGTAAACTTAAGTACAGGAAAGGAATAATATAAACTCAGTTAGTCACATTGCTTAAGAAGAGTCTATGCTGGCATATAAACTTTGAACAAATAAGACCTGAGCCTCCCTTAACTCTAGATTGAAAGTCAGGAAGAAAGTAAGGTATGCGAGGTCTGTCCATCCTAGACATGCCCTGCCTAAACTCTCCTGCTCTTATGGGAGTCACCCACAGCAATGGAACAGACACCCCAGGCATGGACATGTAAGCAGAGCTGTCACCTGGTCCCCCTTCTCAGAATGGCCCCACACTCGGTTTAATGTTCTTCTGTGGCCATCTTGAAATGCTTAATAATTTCATCTTTGGACACACATTTTGTAGATGAAGTCTGATGTGACCCTGGAGCATGCACATGAGCAGTGGAGATGTGCAGGGAAGCACCAGGTGTGGGCTTACCTGCCTAGGCCAGTATGCACTGCAGACAGCAGACACCAGATACCTTGCAGGCCCAGCAGTTGGCCTGGCTGCCCTGCATGTGGGCCTGAGGTGGAGTGGCACATTGCAGGGCCCTAAGTGGGTTGTTATTTCTGGGATCTGGGCCCAGATTGTCAGTGGTAACAGGAGTGGCAGCACTAAAAGCAGCAGTGTTGTTGCCAGTGGCTGTGGCCTCAGGAGAGCAGTGCCTGCAGGCTTCCCTGTTCTTTTAAAGTCATGTCATATCATGTCATGTCATGATTAAATAATGTCACTGTTGCCTCATTACATTCTATGAGTAATAAAATATTTTTAAAGAATACAGTTTTTCATGTTTAATTGTATTCCTTTTCCTGTTTTCTGAACAAGAGGCTCCCACTTCCATTTTTTTCATGGGCCTCACAAATGATGTAGCCAGTTTGGAAGATAGGACTTGAGAGAAGGCAGAATATTTTAAATATAAAAAATGCAGACCGAGCAGCAAGGGATTCAGATGGTAACATGAAAATGCAGAGTGATTTGGCAGAGGTTGGATGGAAATTAGGGGGGAGAAATAAGAGTAAGGTGAGTGTGAGAAAAGAAGGCTGGTTCTATAAAATGGCTATTGACATAATTTTAGCAGTAGTGATAGAGAAAGAAACAGTCTTCAGAACTGCAGCCTCAGGAGATAGAAATGAAATAAAAGGAGAACATGAGTGTCAAAAATAGTCTGTTGTGTGACTCAGGATGCTGAAAAATAAAATTTTTGAATTGATGGCAGTGAGATGAATGACGCCTAGAAGATGGGAGAAATGAATTGCCAATAGCAAGAGATACTGTCAATAAGAGAAACGTGGAAAAGGAAGAAAGAATATATCTTTAAAATCTGTACTGTTGGTTAGTTAAAAAGATGAAGTGATAAGAAAAAACTAAAAAAGGAACTACTATTTACTGCATGGCCAATATTTGAATATGAGGCAACTCAGTAGATCTCCAAAGAGAGATGGATACAAATACAGATATTGATATACACATAGGCATGCACACACCTATATAGATATATAATTAAAGGTTAAATAACTAAAGATATGTTTAAATGATAGATTTTATGTATAAATTTATATAGTTTAAATATATTCCCTATATATGGATAAATCTCTATAAATCTCTCTCTCCATAAAATCTATAAATTTAAGATCAACAAACTGCTCAAGCTGACACACAGAATTTGGACTTGAACTCAGGATTTTCTGGCTCAGAATCCTGTGGGTTTTCTCCTCTACTCTGATGCTCTGCTGGCAATCGATCTTTTAAATCTGCTCTAGGAACTCTGCAATTTGACAATACTGTTTTGGACAAATGGTTGGCTATGTTGAAAAGTTTAAAGAAAGACAAGGTATTAATTACCAACTAATTTATCTAAATTAACCCTAATCTGAAATATCTTTTAAAAACATGAGAAAGAAGCCCACTTCAGTTCAAAACTGAAAAGGCTAAACCAAGATAACAGTGGTTGTACCACCAAGCAAAGGAAAGGAGAGAGAGAAACAAATGAATGGGCAACAAAAGGAAAGGCTCATTGAAAAAGATGAGGGAAAGACAAAACCAGTACTGAGGATGGGGAGCACCACAGTTTAGGAGATGGAAAGGTGTAGGGTTGAGACACACTCGTTAACATTTTGTAAATATAATTGCACTTCCTGACCTCTCTTCCAGGCTTAATTTCTTGAAAATGTGGCTACACAGTCTATCTCACCCTCCCCTTAAAAAAAGTATGATTCATTTTCCAACTCATCCCTCTTTGGTTTTGTCCACAAAAATCTACTGAAATAGCTCCTGTCAAAGTTTCCAACAATTTTTACATTGTCAAATTCAATGGTCAATATTTTGCCCTCTTCCTTTCTGTCATGGCAGTGTTTGACAAAGCTGTCTATCCTTTGTTCGAGCAACATTCTCCTTCCCCTCCTTCTGTGATGCCACATCTCCACCATTTGTCACCTACTATTTATTCTCAACTCTCTTTCCCTACCCAGTTTTAAAATGTTGATGTAATTTCTCAGAACTTTGCTTTGGAATCTCTTCTCTTCTTTATTCTCTTTCCAGAATAGATTCTATCCATTCCTGTATCATTACACAATACCTATATGGCAATGATATATAATGTAATTGCTTCATACCATTCATCATATTTTGTCATATATTTATTTATTCTTGAGTTTTATCTTTTGTTGTTGTTGTTGGGGAGAGGTAATTAGGTGTATTTATTTAATTTTTTTTAAATGGAGTTTCGGGGATTGAACCTTGTGCATGCTGGGCATGCACTCTACCACTGAGCTATACCCTCTCCCCAAAGGGATTTGTCTTTGAATTTTATCTGTATTTTTTATATTTATTCTTATTAGTCATTTTTTTCTCCATTAAAATGTCAGCTCCAACAATCATATGACTTTGTAAATTTGGTCACTAAAAGGTTAAGAAAAAGGCTCAAGTTCTCAAAATTAGTGAGTGACAGACCCCAAAATGGATCACACATCTTCCTGTTTCTAGAGTTGTGGCTGTATGTGACTCTGTCTCTCATAAAATAAAAGTTTGAAGGGATTTCTAAGTCTGACCAAAATAGGATAGCTTGAAGTAGACCAACACTTCTGCCAAGAAAAATTTAAAAATCCAGATATAATGCAAAGTAAATAGCTATTGAAGGCATTGAAGAGATACCAACACAGCTAGGAATTAAGTGGCAGAAACCCCTGAGAGAAGTAAACCACATAAAATAAGCTCAACACTTGGTGGTTTTCCCTCAAAGTATTTGCCAACATCAATAATAGAAAAAAAAAAAGCTGAATAGACTGAAACATCAACTACTTTTCTTGGATCCATACAAGAGGGAAAGACACAGGGCAAACCACTGCTCCTAGGATTGGAGAGACATACAGGCAAATACAGAGTCACAGCTTACCAAACTGTGACTCACAAAAGGCAACTGCCTTGGGAACCAGGGGTGGGGCAGGAAAATCTGGGCTGAATTTGATGAATTGCTGGAGGCTCAGTGCAGACTAGTTTGAGAGCCAAAACTCCAGGAGGACCCAGACATAGGACACCCCTCCTCCAACATTGTGAGATTTACCTCCAGGAGCTTGATCAGATTCCCACAGAAAATATCAGAGAAAAGTCTCCTCATGCTTTTAGCAGAAGAAAGGAAAAAGGAACCATTTTTGGAACACACCAGAGCTCTTTGCTCTTCCAGACAAGGCCTGACCTCAGGGGAAACTGGTCAACCAGAGCTGAACCTGATGGGGTATTATCAAAGACTGACTTGGGGAAGATAGACATCCAACTCCAGCCTACACTGGCCATCCTGTCCCCCCTAAGGTGTGAAAAAAAACACTGAGAAACACTTGATGATGTTCACAGTCCAGGGGCACAGGCTCACTGAAATACAAAGACCTAATCATAGGACTATAGAAGGCCTCCCTTCCTCCAACACTGGAACCAGGCATAGAAGTGACGTTGGACTTAACAGATCAGAAATTTAAAACAGTCATGATTCATATGCTAAGGACTCTAATGGATCAAGTAGACATTAAGCATGAATAGATGGACAATGTAAGCAGAGAGATGGAAATTCTAAAAAAGAACCAAAAGGAAATGCTAGAGATCAAAATCACTATAACTGAAGTGAAGACTGCCTTTAATGGGTTTGTCAGTAGACCGACATGGCTGAGGAAAGAATCTCTGTGCTAGAGGATCTATCAATAGAACACTTGAAAACAAAAACCAAAGAACAATAATGAAACAAAACAAAATGAAAACCAGAATGGCATACCTCAGGATTGTGGGTCAACTATAAAAGGTGTAACATATGTGTAAAGGGGAATATCAGGAGAAGAAAGAGAGAAAAGAACAGAGAAAATATTGCAAATAATAATGAATGAGACTTCCCCCAAATTAATGCAGACACCAAAATCATAGAACACCAAGCAGGATAAATGCAAAAATTCTCAAAAAATTACACCTAAGCATATCATTTTCAAACTATAGAAAATCAAAAATCAAAAAAAAAAAAATCATGAAAGAAGCCAGAGGGGGGAAAAACACCTATCCACAGAGAGATCAAGATTAAGATTATAGCTGACTTCTCCTTGGAAACCACACCTGCAAGAAGAGAGTGGGATGGAATATTTGAAGTGTTGAGAGAAAATCCTACCAACCTAGAATTCTGTACTCTACAAAATTATCCTTCAAAAGTGAAATACTTTTTCAGACAAACAAAAATTGAGGAAATTTGTTGCCAGCAGACCTATCTTGCAAGAAAAGTTAAAAGAAGTTCCTTAGAGAGAACGTAAGTCAGAAAATAGCATAGGTCAGGAACTCAGATGTACCTTAAGTAAAGAGCATTGAAGAAGAATTTCAGTGAAGGTAAAACAAATACTTCTATTTTCTCATTTTTAAAAAATACAAGACTGTAAACTACTGTCACCCTGCTACACATTGCATCCTTATTATTTATTTAATTTATAGCTGGAAGTTTGTACCTTTTGACCACCTTCACCAATTTCACAATTTCTCATTGTTAATTAATCTAATAGATAACAGTTCAAAATAACAGTAGCAACAATATGTTCAATTACATATGCTTACATATCATATATATAATATGTATATGCTTATGTATGCTTATACATAGGTGAATGAATGACAGAGATGATACAAGGAATGGGAGGAAGGAATTATGATTTTTTTGTTACTATATGGTATATATTATGCAGGTGCTCGCACTACCTGTAAAGAGGTACAGTGTTTCTTGAGTTTGGATTAGTTGTAAATGTGTATTGCAAATTCTAAAGCAACCACTAAAAAAAAGCAAAAAAAAAAAAACTATAACTGATATGCTAAAAAATGAGAGACAATGAAATATAAAGTGCTCAAATAAAAACTCAAAAGGCAAAAAAAGAATGGAAGACAAAAATAGGAACAAAGAACAAGGATGACAAACTGAAAACAGTAACAAATATAGCAGATATTAACCCAACTCTATCAGTAATCGTTTTGAATGTCAGTGATCTAAGATGCACCAATTAAAAAAACTGAGATCGTCAGTCAGTCAAAAGACATGACCCAACTACATGTTGTCTACAAGAAATCCATTTTAAATATAAAGACACGGATAGATTAAAAATAAATGGAGGGAAGGGGATGGTATAGCACAGTGGTAGAGTGCATGCCTAGCATGCACATGGTCCTGGGTTCAATCCCCAGTACCTCCATTAAAATAAACAAACAAACAAACAAACAAGCTTAATTGCCTCCTCCCCAACAAAAAACATAAATTTTAAAATAAGATTTAAAAAATGTAAATGGAGGGAGAGAGAGGGCTCACGGAGGAGGCATGGGGAAATTCTGAACTCACCTCCTCCCATGGGCAAAAGAAACCTACAACTAAATAGGAAATGATTCCCTTGGAAAGGGACCTGAAAACCACATGAATGGAGACTCTACAAAAGGCAGCACCAAGACGGGTAAGAGAGGCAGATGTATGGTCTCACCAAGGGAAAAACCACACCCAAGCAGCAGTGGTCCACAGCCGCGAGGGATCACAAAGGTGTGGACCTTTTCCCTTAGAGGAAAGAGACTCAGACTTCACATCAGGCATTCCAACCCTTAGATCTAGCACAGGAAAGATGAGCCCCCAGAACATCTGGCTTCAAAAACCAATGGGAATACATCCAGGAAAAGTGTAGAATTACAGAGAATAGAACATCCACTCTTGAAGGGCCCACATACATTCTCACTTAACCTGGAAACTAGTACAAAAACACCAGATTAAAAAAAAGGCAAGAACTGTAGGTGAAGGGGACCCACTGACTAATCTTGAAGCAGCTTCCATGGGGGCAAGAGTCACTTGGGATGCTCCCCAGGGACTGAGACACTGGTGGGAGCCATTACCTTGCTAATGTCAGTGTTGGCAGGTACCATCTTGAAATTGCCTTCTAACCTATTAGCACCAGAGGGCTTGCCTTGCCAAGAGTCCTGCCCATCCCTGCATGAACCTGGCCTCACAGCTGGCAGAGCAATAGCCTTGCCCACCAGCACCAGTGGCAGCTGTGGGTGGGCCCTGAAGTCAGTCCAGGGGCCAGCCCCATCCACTAGCATGCTGCAGCAACAGCCAGCACCTCGCCACAACAGGAGAGTCCACACAGCCCACATAGGGGACAGCCCTGGAGCAGCTGGCTCTGGTGGCCAGTTGGGATTGTGCCTCTGAATTCCTTAGGACATCTCCTAAATATGGTCACACCTCCAGGACTGGGAGAGATAACTGATTTACCAAGTACATAGGAAAAAACAAACAAACAGAGAATTATGCAAAATGAGGACACAGAGAATTTTGTTCCAATAGAAAGAAGATAAAACTTCAAAAGAAAAACAAAACAAAACAAAACAAAACAGAGATAAGCCATCTATCTACCTCATAAAGTGTTCAAAGTAATGATCATAAACATGCTTACTGAACTTGGGAGGAGAATGGATGAACAGTGAGAACTTCAACCAAGAGAGAAAGTATTCTAAAAAGTACCAAACAGAAGTTATAACTGAGCAGCACAACACACTACAGGGGCTCAACAACTGGCTGGCTGAGGTGGAAGAATTAATCAGTGAGCTGGAAGACAAGACAATGGGACTCGCCCAGACAGCAGCTAAATGAAAGAAGAATTGTAAACAGTGAAGTTACCTTGAGGAACCTTTGGGACAATATCAAGTGTAATGATACTTGCCTTATAGGGGTCTCAGAAGGAGAAGGAGAGAAGGCTCAGGAAAGTTATTTGAAGGAACAATGGCTGAAAATGTCAAATTGTCCTTAATCTGTAATGATTTAAGTGTTTAAGGATCTGGAAACTGACTTTGGCCCTGGGGCTTGATTCAGTCATTTACAACTTGTGAACTTGGATGTTTCTTAACTTCATTATCAGCTTTGCCATCTGTGCAATTGGAAAAATAAAAATACCTCCTTCATTGCTATGAAAATTCAAAGGATTTAACATCTATAAGTATTTCTTACAGTACCTAGCACCTAAATGTTATGTATTATTAATTTTCCAGAGCATTTTCTTATTCTGGAAGGCTAATAACAAAGGTGTGAATACAGAAAAATAAAATTTCATCTATTTCAGAAAAAGGAACCCTCCTACACTGTTGGTGGGAATGTAAATTGGTGTAGCCACTATGGAGGACAGTATGGAGGTTCCTTAAGAATATTGAAAATAGGCTTACCATATGATCCAGCAACCCCATTCCTGGGCATATATCTGGAGAAAACTCTAATTCAAAAAGACACATGCACCCCAATGTTCACAGCAGCACTGTTTACAATAGCCAAGACATTGACAGATGAATGGATAAAGAGGTGGCATATATACAAAATGGGATATAAAAGGAATGAAATAATGCCATTTTCAGCAACATAGATGGACCTAGAGATTATCATATTAAGTGAAGTAAATCAGACAGAGAAAGACAAATATAATACAATATCACTTATATGTGGAATCTTTAAAAAAAAATACAAGTTTTATTTATAAACCAGACATAGATTATTGGACATTGAAAACAATCTATGGTTACCAAAGGGGAAGTCGGGGGAGGAAGTAAATTAGGAGTTTAGGATTAACAGATACACACTACTATATATAAAATAGATAAACAACAAGGACCTACTATAGAGCACAGGGAACTATATTCAATCTCTTGTAATAAGCTACAATAAAAGAGCCTGAAAATATGTGTGTGTGTATATATATATATATATACACACACACATATATATGTATATATAACTGAATTGTTTTGCTGTACACCTGAAACTAACATTGTAGATCAACTACACTTCAATAAAAAATAAAATTTAAAAAAATGTTGTCTATTTCCTTGTGCACTCTAATTTATTTATAAGAGTAACAATACAGAATATGTACTAGAAGGGGAAGTATGTCAAAATGATTAGGACATTTTCAGCATAAACACAACACATCTAAAATCATAAGCATCTAAAATACTTCACAGTCATAACTGGCTGGGGTTCATCTGAGAGTGAGCACCAATTAAAGAGGAAAGAAGGGCAGTAGATAAGATTGTATGCCAATCACAGCATTTTCAGCCCAGCAAACACTAACCCCCAGGCTTCATTTGTTCTATGGCAAGTTCTGATTGAAATTAGAAAATAATAAAGTTCGTAAAACATGTGAGCTCATTACAAACAGAACCACATTTAATTTGACAGCCTAACAGCCTCAGTTAGTCTCATTTTTCTAAACAATGACATAAAAAATAAGTGAAAACACAGAACTAAGTGCAAAGGATTTAATGAGAAATATTATCCAGTGATGATTTATTTGGCTTCCATGATGGTTACTCCTACACTGATTTAAAGTGATTAAAACAAAGGAAGAAAGAAAAGAAGAACTGAATTAATTCAAAGCTGTCACTGAGGTTGAGGAGGCTTAGCACAGTGTTATTCCTGTTGACTCAGCCTTGTAGTGGGCAGGGAGTCTTGAAACCCACAAATCCCTGTGTTGGAAAGGGACCTTGAGAATGCGTGCAAGGATCCTGGGACCAGGACAGGAGCAGCTCTTCTTCCAGGGTTCGGGTATGGTGCTGATCCAAGTTGGTTCTGATTTTGATTGGCTTTGACTCTGCTTTGTTATGTTCAACACCTGCTGTCAAAGACGGACCAGGCACTGTCATCCCATTTAGAAATCTGACCCTCCCCATCCTCAGACCCATTGCTAGTGAGAGGTTCATCCCAACACCTGTTCCCTCTTCATTGTCCTTGTCCCTTAAGTGTAACTCACTGTCTTTATCTGAGCTGGTAGATCTGGGTTCTGTTGGGCTGGTAAGCTCAGAATAGACAACTCTTTAGGGGGCAAGGTTATGGTTATCTCTTACCCGCCATATGCTGGATGCTGTATATAGAGATGAGCTATATCAACCCTTACAAGTCTTTATATAGCATCTGTGTTATTATCCCCAAGTTATTAACAACAAAACTGAGCTTTACATCAGTCAAGGTCAAGTTGCTACTTGTTTCCCCTCCTGCCTTCCCTTCATGTTCCCCACATTCCTTAGAAAGACTACTCTGTGAAGAGTGGAGCTATCTTGAGGATCTCACTGCCACCAGACAAAATTGTGGTACTTCTCAGAAGTTTTACAGTAGTTCTGCAGGCTGTGGGCAGCGTCTCCTATGGTCAGGAGGTAACATTCAGGCCTGGAGTTAATAAGTACCAGAACTTAAAGCACATGGCAAATGCAGTCAAGGCCACATCTTTGTCCCAGCCAGAAATATTGCAAAATGTTGTTCTGATGGTGACGCTGACTCAGAAAACTGTGCCCACTGAACAGCAAAATCATTCTGGGCCCTGCTTTCCTACAGGTGGTCAATAACATGGCCTTGCTGGGGAGCAGGCAACTGCAGTGAGATCACAGTGGGCAAAGGCGGGGCTGTTCACCAGGGACTGGGCAGAGAAGGATGGGGTCCCAAAGGTGGTTTGCCTGCTTCTCTCCAAGACCCTGGCTCTGGGGAATCCACTCCCACACTCTAACTAATGTGTCTCCGCCCAGATTCCTCACGTCTGCCAAGCTGTGTGGTCTCCTGGGCCTCCAGCTGCTAGTCAAATGGGAACTTGAAAGGCTACGTGATCTCCAGATAAACAAAGCAAGATTTGAAGTAACAGCCCAAATCAGGCAAATATTTGCCATAGGGACTGCTTTTGACCTTCCCCCCTGCCATGTAGGCGGTTTGCTAGCACAACTTGACCCCTGCCACCTTGATCTCGTCTACTCGGTATTTTGGGATAAACTGTATTATTGCATAGGTTCTTCAAAAAACTCAGTATGAGTCAACCAATGATCTTGTGACCCCTCCAAAGCATACTATCTGGGGCTACTCTATAGGAAACCTAGCGTAGGTCCTGGGCAGGTGGGTGATGGTGTGATCTTTTCTTCTCTAGATAGACATGTCTAGATGCTTTAGTTCTGGTACCTACATTTTAGAAAGGATGTAAAATCTGAAGCCTGGCCTAAGAGTGTCTTGAGCAGTAAGGTGGCTCCAATGGATGGGTTAAGATAAGAAATAGAAGAAGGTATAGCTCAAGTGGTAGAGTGCATGCTTATCATGCATGAGGTCCTGGGTTCAATCTTCAGTACCTTCTCTAAATAAATAAATAAATAAATAAATAAATAAATAAATAAACAAACAAACAAACTAACTTAATTACCACCCCATCAAAAAAATAAAATAAAAATAAGGTGTAAAAAAAATCAAAAAGTTCACAAACGATAAATGCTGGAGAGGCTGTGGAGAAAAGGGAACCCTCCTACACTTTTGGTGGGAATGTTGTTTGCTGCAGATGTTATGTGAAATGGTATGGAGATTCCTCAGAAGACTGAAAATAGACTTACCATATGATCCAGCAATCCCACTCCTGGGTATATACCCAGAGGGAACCTTAATTCAAAAAGATACATGCACCTCAATATTCACAGAAGCACTATTTACAATAGCCAAGACATGGAAACAACCTAAATGTCCATCAAGAGATGACTGGATAAACAAGTTATGATATATTTATACAATGGAATACTACTCAGCCATAAAAATAATAAAAGTAATGCCATTTGCAGCAACATGGATGGACCTGGAGACTATCATTCTAAGTGAAGTAAGCCAGAAAGAGAAAGAAAAATACCATATGATATCACTTACATGTGGAATCTAAAAACAAAAAAGACAGAGGAACTTATTTACAAAACAGAAACAGATTTACAGACATAGAAACCAAACGTATGGTTACCAGGAGGGGAAGGGAGTCAGAAGGGATAAATTGGGAGTTCAAGACTTGCAGATGCTAACTAATATATATAAAATAGGTAAACAAGTTTATACTGTATAGCACAGGGAACTATATTCAATATCTTATAGTAAAAGAATATGAAAACAAATATATATGTGTTCATGTATGACTGAAACATTATGCTGTACACCAGAAACTGACACATTGTAAACTGACTATACTTCAATAAATAAATAAATAAATATATGTATTTATATATATATACAAAAAAAGATAAAAATGATCACATTTCCTATGCCCACCACTTCTTGGCTCACACACTGTGGCTTTCCTATGGCCAATGGAAAAGAATCTTCATTGTAAGAGGATGTGTATTTACTATTTAGATTAGCATTAAGAAAGAGGGGGAATAGGAAGATGGAAGAAGAAAGAAGTAAGGAGGAGGAGGAGGTGGGGTGAAGGTGGAGAGATGCTGGGAGGAGAGGACAAGGAAGAGCTGGTACTTCCTGAGCACTCACTGCAGGTTAGGCATGTTATCTTATTCAGTTATTGCAACAATCTTATGAATCAGGCGCTAATGTTTCCCAGATTTTCAAAGGAGAAACTCAGGCTTAGAGAGTTAGATGACGTCCCCAAGTTCACATACCCAGGAGCGATGGGGCTGGAACCAGGCCTGGACAGTGTGACTTGAGCCTCCACTGCCTGCCCCGTGTTTGCACTATTGGTCTGTGATTGCACAGGTTGTCAGTGGATGAATGGGCAGGTCTGCCCACCTGTCTTAGGGTGATGCTGGACCAATGCACAGTTAGAAACAGACGGACACTTTTAACTTCTAGACTACACCAGAAAGGGGAACACTTGGTACCTAGAAACCCTCAGCTAACAGGAGTTTTATTCACTCAGTTTTTTTGTCTTGAAAAGGCAAACTTCCAGGGCAGTCCATCGGATCAACCACATTAAATTAAATCTTCCATACTTTCTGGATGATCAGGCTCAGCCCTAGGGTCTTGAAAATTATATTCAGAATAGTATCCCCAAAGCCTCACCAAACAGTTGAATCATTAGGGTCACTTGTGGAGTCTGAACCCTGAAACAGAGTTCTTTTGAGTTCTGGTCCTGGTTTGGAAAATCATTGTCTGGGTGACCTTGGAAGAACCCAGTTTCCAAGAATCAACCCAGATGCTCATGCTGGCTTGGAGCTTCCCTGGGCTGCGCAAGCTGCCTTGTTCAGATCCACCAAAGCAACATTCTGCCCCAATGAGCTGTAGGCAAAGTACATGCTGGCTAAGGACCTGGGTTCTCTCACCAGTAACATCTTTCACAAGGACTGAGCAGATTTCATTTCTAAGGCAAAGTAAATACTACAACAGTCAAAGGGAACTCAACAACAAGAAGGTGAATATATAATATGAACAGTAGGTCATATTGACTTATCTTTAATTGCTCTCTAGCTCCCCAAGTCAGGAAGGCCTTCAAAAAGGTCTTAAAGCTCAGGCACTGACTAGGAGAAGGCATGACAACTGTACCTGGAAGATGGTCTGGGAGGCTCAAAAGATCCAAAGACAACATAGAGCTTCCTAAGCAGAGGTGGGGCGCTGGAGAGAACCCCTGTGACGAAGGCCCACAGGCTTGGTTCTGGCTGGGGAATGTCTGCTACTGAATCAAAGAGGCTCTGGGGGTGGGCTTGATGTGTAAGGAAGAAGCAGAGTTAATGATTTCAGATAGCAGTTCTCTCTGTGGAGTTCAGTGTAAAGGGAATATATTCCTTGTGAGCGAGTGAATGAATGAATGAATGAATGAATTCCTGGCAAGATGCCTGGGCTGGCTTAAGAGAAATTCTGACTTTGGCAGAGATGAGCTCTGGGGGCTGGAGTGAATACTAGGACAGGCAGTGATATGTGGGAAAAGCTCAGGGCTTGTTGATGAGGAAATTAGGGGCCATGGGTGTTGTTTGTGGGAGATGCAGGCAGGTGCCTTCTCTGTGGATGGTTTCCTGAACATTTCTGACCTGGAAAGAGCCATCATTTCCTTGGGACCAGAGACCTTCTGAAAGGGCCCAGGCTCAGAGGTGGGAGCCCCTGGCACAGATGTGAATGAGATGAGGTCCAGCCTGCTTGAGGGCTGAGGGTCAGCTATGTAAGGGATGGGCTGGATCTGAAGGTTCACTCCAGGTCCTCTTTCTCAGAGGACTGGATCCTGGAATCTCCCCCTTTGGCACAAGAGGGCGCTGTTCTCTCCTTAGATAACATGCACCTGCCCAGATATAGGTAGGGAGATGCTGAATCTGAGCCCCCTTCACAGGAATTGACCTTTAGGCCCCTTGCAGTTAAAGGTCCATGCAGAGTCTGTGCGGTGGAACATAGAGAAAGGACACTGTGCCCCCTGCTTCTCTCCCAGGCCTGGCATGTAAGAAGTTTTCCGTGGAAGAGGGAAGGCTGTGGGTCATGATGTGACCCTTGGACACTGCTCCTGGGATCTGCTTTCATGGGGATGGTACCCACCTGCTTGAGGGTCATCCAGGACAGGAAGCACGTGTGAGGAGGAAGTCCAACCCCACCAGGCACGTGGGCCCCAACTACATTACTTGCTTGCCCCCAACGTTCTGCTGCTGCCTGACGGCCTCAAGAGGAGGTGGCATTGCTAGAAGAAGCACAGGCTTCCCGGAAGCCAAGGGTGCTGCCTGGTTTGGCCCCACAGCTCCAGCAAGTCCTCACCTTCAGCTCCCGTCTAAAGTTGGATTCATCAATTTGTCAAGAAGATGCTCTATGTTAAACAGGCCTATCTGTGCCTGACTTGGAGGAGACCCACAAATGGAACGTGCTCGTGCCCTCTGCCCCTCCCACTGCCAGAAGCTTAGGTGGAAAATTCTCTTGTCGTCATTTTACTTGTGGTCTTGCCCACAGTTCCTCCCTCCTCCAGCTCCGCTGCTTCTAGGGTTTCCAGGTCACACCATGTAACTCTAACCTCAACCTGTTCATGGTGTTTCAGCTGAGACATTTCAAGGATGCCTCACTGTACACAGATGATACTCTTGGATGTCAGCATGCCCCGAACCCTCTGCCCTGTGGTCCTGGCTCCTTCTGGCCTTTTGCCTCACAGACTCCTTGTCTTGGGAGTGGTCTTTCCCCAGATCGTGGTGGGCTTATGGAATTGTCCCTGCTGGTCTTCCTCTGAGCCACTCCAGGTCCAGCCTTTCTTTCAGGGTCTGACTTCAGTCCCCCTTCCACCCCTCGGAACTGAAATTATATAGTTTGTTTTACTGCATTATTAATCGAACACTTAACATGCTCTGTCTTATCTCCTTCCTCAAATAGAACACTTTTGAGACCAGGGGTTAATTTTCTTATCTTCAAGTCATCAGCCAATTATACACAAGACATACCCATGGCACTGTGTCAAAAAAAAAAAAAAAAAAAGGACGCTAACAAATCTGATTACTAGGGGGAAAAAAAGTCCCAGAAAGTTGTAAATTAATGAACTAAGATCCATGTTAAGAAGTTAGGAAGATTTGTATAAGGAAGAAAATAATAAGAACAGAAAGTAATAAAACAGAAAATAAATTATACTAGAGAGGATAATGAAATCAAAGTTGTTCGGAAAAGACTAATAAAAACGATGCACACGGGGAAAGAGTGAGCAAGGGTAAGTGGGAAGCTCTTGATGGGTCTTAATCCAAATGCCATCCAGATGTGGGACTTAATTTATGAAAACAAGCTTGAAATCCCTAGAAGACATTCCAGTCTGAACCCACCAATTCATTAACATTTACTTAGCACTCCTGTCCAGGCCTCTCCTCCCACTACACTGGGGTCTTAGGCCCCCATATCCAGTGTGCTGAGACAGAGGAGGAGGAGGAGGAAAAGGAGGAAATTGTAGAAATGGGGAGTGGAGCACATTAAGCTGTAACCTTTTCTGCACTCAGAGCTCTTCAGCGACTTGGAAGATAGATGTACTATCTCCAAGCCCCTAAATGACCACAGGTCAGTAGAGATCAGAGAAGAGCCAAACAAAACTCAAGCAAGGAGTGTAATTCAACCCCACGCTTGGAGTCAAATGCATGGCATTTGAAGATGTGACTGGCTGAAACTCACCTTGAGGACAGCGTTGCCTTTGAAAGAGGAAACCAAGACCAGATTTGCAAAGCCTGCCACTGAGCTGAGAGAATTAGCCCAACTTGCTGAGCCACTGCAGCAGAATTTTAAAGCTTGACTTTATAAATAAATAACTTACATTAGATGGACATGGAAGGAAGGAAAGAAGGAAGGAAGGAAGGAAGGAAGGAAGGAAGGAAGGAAGGAAGGAAGGAAGGAAGGAAGGAAGGAAGAAAGAAAGAAAGAAAGAAAGAAAGAAAGAAAGAAAGAAAGAAAGAAAGAAAGAAAGAAAGAAAGAAAGAAAGAAAGAAAGAAAGAAAGAAAGAGAGTAAGTTAGTTATTGGGAAGTAGAAAGACCCTAGCAAGACACTTGAAAGTGGGCAACATGTGAGAGAGAAACTTTAGCTGAGGCCCTTGCCCTCCGCTTGGGAATCTGTCTACCCAGCCAAGGAGACCCTGCAGGACCACCCCCAAGGGCACAGAAGAAAGACTGTTTTGAGGATTCAGCCAGTCCCCTTTACTGCTGTCTTTCACCTGAAATCAGAGCATCTTGCAATTCAGCCAACATCTGCCGGGAACATCATGAGCGTCAGGCATTGGGCTGGGATCTAGAGACACTAGATGAATTAAGTATAAGTCCCATCCTTAAGGAACCCACAGTCTATCTGGGAAGACAGCCACAGACCCCACAAATGTAGGGACCAATGTGATAGCAGGTCGAAGGTACAGAGGTCCTTTTGATGTGAGTGAATGATGGACTAAATGAATGAATGTAGATGTCAGCTTTTTTGTTTTCAGTTCTCTGGCTGTCCTCTGCTATCAAAGGCATATTGGATAAGATAAGCATAATAATTATCACCCACAACGTTTTTAAGAATGAATGGGAGGCCTCAGAATGACGGCACAAGGATGAGAGTGAACCAGGACTGTCCTAAGCAAACTGGGAGATAAGGTCATCCTAATTATGGGAAAGTAAAATACAGGGAAGCATAATGTGTGAAGAATATTTCTTTCTCTTCCACTTACTCTTTTTGTTTTAATGAAAACACTTTTTCATTGTGGTCAAACATACATAACATAACATTTACCATCTTAGCCATTGTTAAGTGCACAGTTCAGTAGTGTTAAGTACATTCACATCACTGGCATACAAATCTCCAAAACTTTTTTCATCTTTCAAAACTGAAACTGCACACTCATTAAACAACTCCCCTTCGCTCCTTCCTTTCAGCCCCTGGGAAACCACCGTTCAACTTTCTGTCTCCACGAATCTGACTGCTGTAGGTACCTCACATCACACAGTATTACTGATTTTTGTGACTGGGCTTATTTAACTTAGCATAATATTTTCAAGGTTCTTCTACTCATTCTTGGAAAATATTATCGCAACATCAAGTTCACACTTGCAGTGGCCTCACCAAAAACTGAAACTATGAACATTATGACATCATTGCTGTCCTCAGTTTAGTTTGAGCTCACTTCATTTTTGTTTTCTTTTATTTGCATTAGGTCAGCTACATTTCAGGAGTACTCAGACCCTTGGCGTACAGGTTAGACTGTGAGAAAACACAAGTTGTGCAAAGCTGCAAAAGTGCCATAGTCTGGCAGCTATTCAGAAAATGACCAGACCAACATTTGCTAGGACTGGCATCCTGGGCCATTGACATGTTATTGTTTCTATGGTACTTAGTCTGTGGGAGATTTTGTCCATTCAGAGATTCTTAAATTTAGGGTTCATGGCTGTAAATCTGTGTAACCCTCAACTTTCTTATGGACTGTGTAACAATGTTTTATTCAGAAGTATGTTTTTTTCAAAGAGCAAACTGTAGAGAAGTATATGTAGTATATAGATAGCAGATAGATAGATGGATATATAGATAGACAGACAGGCCGACAGATAGAATGACTGAATATGCATTAGAAATCTGTAAAGCTACAATCCAAACTGTAACAGTACTTAACTCCATGGAATACAGTTTTGTTTAAACTCAATATGATGTTATACCGTGTTTATTAATAATTTTATATTTTAAATGAAAAGTCTTTACAAGTCAGTCATTTGGAGCCCAGGATACACCTATCCTTGAAGTCACTCATTCATCTGTTCATGTATTTATCCAATCAGCCAACAAATGCTGCATGCCAAGGCTGTACAAGACACAAGGATATAGCAGGAACAATGCAGATGAACATCCTTGCCCTGGAAGAATTTATGTTTCAAAAGAGGAAAGGGGGAAGGCAATAAATAAGCAAAAAAGCAACATCTTAAGTCTGAGAGAGATGAAGTCTATGAAGACAATAAACTAGCTTAACGTAACATAGAGCAGCTGGAGGTGGGATGTGGGGGTAAAGAGAGCATTAAGAGAGAACTTTCTGAAGACATAATCACAGAAGAAGCTGTCCGATGGAGACCTGGACAGAAAACATTCCAACTAGGCAAGATGGCAAGTTTACTGTTTAGGGTAATGGAATAATGTAAGGTGGAAAGGTTGGCATGAACCAGAACAAGGAGGGGAGAAGACTGTGGATAATAAATGCATCCCTGATGGGGATTAAGTTTGGGGATTTATGGGAAAGGCAAGAAACTGGCAGTCACAGAGTAATGGCTGGTTAAACATCCAAATGATGGCCTTTCAGTGGGTGGTGCCTGAGACCTTGGGGAGGCTCAAGGAGAGGACAAATTCATGGTCCTCCAGTAGCTGAAACTGATAAAACTAGGGGTTCACGAACATTTTAAGAAGTATTTATTGGTTTTAAAGCAGCTACTGGTTCATAGTAAAACTGAGAGAAAAATGGAGATTTCCCACCTATACAAATCCCCACACATGCATAGCCTCCCCCATTATCAACATCTCCTTCCAGAGAAGTACCTTTGTTTTGATGGATGAACCTACATTGATACATCATGATCACCCAAAGTTCATTCTTTAAATAGGATTTACTCTTGGTGTTACATATTTTATGAGTCTGGAAAGATGCATAAGGACATGTATGCATCATGATAATATCATACAGAGTGTTTTCATTGCCCTAAAAATCCTCTGTGCTCTGCCCATTCATTCTCCCCATCCTCAATCCCTGGCAGCCACTGATTTATTTTTTTATACTGATCTCCCATCCTGTTATTCCAGAGTCCTCATGGTGCAGTTTCAGGGCCCACTTTTAGGTCCCCATGATACCGAGTCCAAACTCACTGTGCTCACTGCACAACAGGCCAATAAACTGGGGGACTAGGTGTTGGGGCAAGGAATAATGGCTTTTATCTAGAAAGCCAGCAGGCTGAGAAGATGGGGGTCTAATGTCCTGCAGAACCATCTTCTCAAAAGGGGAGGTAGTGTGGTTGGTTATTGCAAACTTCTTGGTGTCGGAATCCTTTGTTCTTGCAGCTGTCCACATAGGTCAGGTCATGATGTTCCTGTAAACCTCCAACAAGACAAATGTTATTCTCTATTCTGCAACTTTTTATCTCTGTATGAATGAAAAAGTGTTATACTCTTAAAGGTCAGAGCCTTTGAGAATCAACTATCCTGTCTATTTCAGGCTCATTCTTGTACAAAAGGTGCAGAACCAGCATGACTAAGCACAGGAAACAGAGCACAGGGTTAGAGTTAAAGGAACAGATCTCATATGGAATCAGATTTGTTCTTTCTTATAACACGCACTATAGCAAGTGGGCACAACGAGTGATGCTCACAGGGAATTGATGGATCAGGTAACCATAAGAAAAACATGGTCCAAATTATGCAGAAATATTTGCCTGTAGCAAATATCAAGACGAAGGAAACCACATAACTGTTATCAAACCAGGTGTCTAAATTTGATGAACATAAACTGCAGCCTAATATCCCTCAGGTTCCCAATGGGCAATCTTCCTAATTACCCGCTAGTCTATGTGTGCTCCAGGCCTCTCCATATCTAGCATGTTGCATGTGTTTCCAGGAAGTGTTACTCTGTATTTCTTAGATTAGTTGCTTTTGCTTAGGATGTTGGCCTTGGGGCGATTTTAAATTGCTGTCTTGTAATATGATCACAGAAGAACATCTGGGAAATATTTTAAGTTTTTAATTGATAGTGGTTATGCAAATAAGTTAATACACCCAAACCAAGATTCACCTCCTCATTTACATTCCGTTTATAGCTTACATCAACTGAGGAACACTCAATCTGAGACATTTCCCTCTAAGCAAGGGAGAAAGGACACAGCCTCAGAGAAGGAATCAAGTCTGTTTAACATATGCGGAAGGGAAATGGTATCTGATCTTGCTGATTCCTGCTTTTCACACAGGGTACCCAGAGGAAATGTTATAAGCCCAGAGAAAACAAAATGTGTGCATGCACACACACACACACACACACACACACACACACACACACCAGCACCAACAGCTTTCATAAGGGAATGCCATGCTTCCATAAGCAGGGTTGGAAGATTTCTGAACTTTAGACATCACCCAGTTTTTCAGCTGTCATTTCTCTTACCCTCCCAGGATTAAGCTGTGAGAAGAATTAATTTTGTTCACATCCCAGCTCAGTCCCAGCATAAGAATCATGGCTCTGCAACATGTGAGCAAGTGCAGAGAGATCTGAGACTTTGGGAGGGGCAAGTGGCCTTGAGCCATGGAAAACATGGAGGATTCTTTGATATTTTTAGTTTTGTGGAGGTAAAATCTCCATCACCCAGAGCCTCTCCTGATGGTGCTGCTGGGCTAGCTCCGTCAGTATCTCCCAAATGTATCCAACCATGAGACGCTCTTAAAATTATAATGTACTGATAAACACCAATAAGGGTTAAAAAGATCATGCTTGCCTTAAAATAGGAGAAACGAATTTGTATTTTTGGAGTCTCTAATAGAACCAAAAAACATCAATTAAAAAATACTGTTTCATGATGTATTTCTTTTTTGTTGCTTTAAATAAGTTTAACATTCCCTCATCCCTGCTCTAAGTCTTCCTCTCCCTCATCCTGAGAGGCAGTCCACAGTGGTGAAGGTCTGAGGACAAATGAGATTGGTCCTGGTCCATCTCATTTCCCCGTAGGACGCAGGAGCCAGAAACACCTGCCCTGCTGTGAGGGGTGCCCTGTGTACATCCCTAGGCCTCCTGAGAGCTCCCCCTGCAGACTCACCCTCAGCCCCCCACCTCCCTTGTTGAAATCTTAGTCCCAGTGCTCACCTTGAGGCCACAGATGCTCACTGTCCTCAAGGGCCTCCTTCCTTCTTGTGATAAAGAGAGGGACAGGAAGGTGAATGAGAATCCTGAGACCTGTGGAGGGACAGAGCACTGAAGGAGGATCCCCTCCTGGACTTCAGCTGCTTCTTTCTCAGAGTAGCTTAAATTAAACACACTTCACACTCTGATTATAATCGAGTCCAAACTCGTTCCACTCATAACACAACAGGCCAATAAATTGGGAGACCAGGTGTTGGGGCAAGGAATAATGATTTTATTTGGAAAGCCAGCAGACTGAGAAGATGGGGGACCAATGTCCTGGAGAACCATCTTCTCAAAGTCAGAATTCAGGCTCCTTTTATACTAAGATGGGGAGGTGGTGTGGTTGGTTATTGCAAATTTCTTGGTATTGGAATCCTTTGTTCTTGCAGCTGTCCTCATTGGTCAGGTCATGGTGTCCCTGTAAACCTCTAACAAGACAAATTGTTATTTTCTATTCTGCAACTTTTTATCTCTATATGAATGGAAAAATGTTGTGCCCTTAAAGGTCAGAGCCTAGAGAATGGGCTGTCCTGTCTATTTCAGGCTATAGGCAACATTCTTCTACAAAAGGTACAGAACCAGAATGACTGAGCCCAGAAAACAGCACAGGGTTAGAGCCAAAGAAACAGACCTAATATGGAGTCAGATTTATTCTTCCCTACTATATAAGAATTAACTTTTTCAATATATATTTTTAATTTTTATTTTAAGATAATCATGAGGTTCACAAGCAGTTGTGGGAAATAATACAGAGAGATCCCCCAGTTTCCCCCGATGGTCATATCTTGTACAACTACAGTACAATGTCACAGCCAGAAAACTGACATTGCTCCAACAAGGGACCTTACCCAGAGTTCACCAACTTTGCACACACTCATTTGCATGTATATCTCTGTGTGTTCAGTAATATGCAATTTATCATGTGTCAATTTATGTGACCAGCACCACAGTCAAAGGACAGAGCAATTTCTTCCCCACGAGGGTCCCTCGAGTTATCTTTCATAACCATTCTCATCACAGCAAGGTGTGTGCCAGAGAGGATGTGAGATGTGGGAGGCACGGATTGTGATTGTATCTTGGCAAACTGTCAGCAGGTGAGAGTTCCTCTCCTCCTCCCGAGAAGGAGCATCAGGATGGGGAGACCCTGCCTACTCCCTCAACATCAACCAGCAAAGAGGGCACAGATGGGAGGCAAAACAAGTTTGCCAGCAGATTCCCCTATTAGAGTCTTTGCTGTGCTGCATTCTGTCCCTTGCTTGTGGGAAAGTCATATGACTTCCTAGACTGTGTCCTTTAGTGGGAAGAAGGGCTGCATCCTTGCACGGAACCCAGGCTCCGTGGGCTGTGAATGACCCAATAAGGTAGCAGTGGGCACTCACTTTGCTGGCCAGATGGTTCAGGGGGCTGGCCTCTCTCAGCAGATAGCCTTTGAGCCTCAGACCCATCCCTCTCACAGGATGTTATGAGGGCTCACAGAGTGCTTGGTGCCAGAAAATCACAGATCCTTTGGATCAACCACCTGCAGGAGAGAAGGACCAGCCAGTGGTCACTTGTTCCTGGTGGCAGATGACTTCACACATGTGCATTTCACATAGACCCAAGGCTTCCCCACCAAATGGAGGCCAGAGAGGTCAGAGGAGGAGGTGAACAGCAAAGCCCAGCTGATATAGAACATTCTCCCTGGATCTCTTCAGTGTAAATTTTGAGGAGCTATTCCCAGAGCTCCAGCCCCATGGTGCTCAGCTGGCTCTTTTGCCTCAGAGACCTGTTGTGGTGTCCATTAGCATATCCCAGGCTTGGCACTGCTACAGCAGGGAAACATGCCAGAAACGTCCATCCCTGGCTTCACAGGCCCTGCAGAGGTGTCAGACATTTAGTTTTCACAAATACCGTAGAAGGGTTCATCTCTAAATCCCAGGGAAAGTGTCAAAAAGTGGCATTGCTGTCCCCAGTCCAAGACCAGATGTGAGTTACTTACCTACTAACCCACGGTAGAGTTAAAAGAGTCCTTGTTCATCTGGGTAAGGCCCTTGTCAGGTCCCCTAACACTCACCCATGGGGTAGCTAATCCAGTTCAGGTCACCTGATTTGGAGATGCTCATTGCTGCCTCAAATTGTCTTACAGTGTCAGGTGCCTGATGCTGCTTTTAAAACTCCTTGGAAGCAAACAAACTCTTTGGAACAAGACTCACACTCAGCTGGGGCCCAGAGTGGCTGTGGGTGAAGAAGATACTATCTGCTAGCATCATTATTGCCGAGACAAGCATCTTTTACTTCTGCTCCGAGTCACCTGACCACTTCCCTGGTTTCAGTTCTGCTTCAGTCACATCCTCTGCTAATTGACAGGCTCTCAGAATCTCCTCGCATTGTACTCTGGTCACCAGGCACATCTTCGACCTTCCAACACCCAACCTGCAGCTTGCTTTTTTCCCGATCTGATTCTGCGGGATGATGGCAAAGCAGAGCTGTCCCACTGTAGTTCAGTGCCATATTGGAATGCCAGTAGGCTGGAGGGACAACTGGGTTTCTCTCCCTTGTTATTTGCTGAACGATAAGCTGCCACTGTGCAAGGCACAGCGTTCCACTTAGATGCCCCAGATTGCTCTTCCCTTTCTCCTGGACCGATTTCCAAACACAGCTCTTTCACTCGCTATGTCTTTGTTAGATGTGTGTGCACTTGTGTGTCTGCCTGTAGGTGTGGACCTGAGTTATGGTCAGCGCCGACCCCATGTTCAGTCTCTCTGTAGTCCACATTCCTCCAGAATTCCACCATCCAATATGGCAGCCACACATATTCACATTTAAATTAGTTAAAATCATAAAATTAAAAATTCAGTCACACTAGGCAAATTTCAAGTGTTCCATAGCCGCATGTGGCTAATGGCTTCCATATCCAGCACTGCAGATTTGGAATATTTAAGCCGGGCCAAAAATCCCTTTGAATAACACAGTTCTAGAAAGTTCTAAATAAAGAGATGGTATGGTCTCCTAGCCTTGAACAATTTTCATTTGAGGTCTAAGAGGGAAGAGTTTTGTGCCTCTTGGTCTTTGAGTTTTTTCTGCTAGTGTCTTGCCAATTTTCACTACTATCAGAGGTCCTAGCCTGTGTGCTCATGGTGGCCCATGTCCCACGTGTTGGTCCCTTGTGTGCTTCTTACAGTTGCAGATGGCTGGGCTTACTCCTCAGGCTGCTGGCTGAGGATTTCTGGAGTGGACCCATGAATCTGCCTGTTTAAAAGGAGCCTTGGGGTAGAAAAAGGTCGGCAGTGAGCCCAGCTCCCGAGTCACTATTAGGCGACTATCATAGGTAGAGAAAATTCAGAACAGAGGAGGGTGGTTGCCACCTATATATCTAAGCAGGAAAACTCAGTCCAAATACAAAGTTATCATCTCCTTTAGAAAAAATATTCCTAAATTTTGCTGTTTCTTCAGGGAATGCTCTTTGCATCCCATGCCTGGCCTGAATCATCTGGCCCCCTGGAATGTTTGCCACTGAGCCCTGGGGCCCTAGACACCTCGGCTTCCCTGCTCAGCGAATCCTCTGCCTCGCTCCTGGGCTTGTGCCTCCCTTCTGTGGCTTAGGCCTGCCCTCTGTTTCTCCCTCTGACCTCATAGTGATGACAGAATGGTCTGAGCAGCTGCTGGCCTTTGGGCTGGACCCATGAAACATCTTTGGCCCCACTGTCTGCAGGCCCAATGCTCCTTCCCTATTCTCTCCTGAGCAAAGTGCTAGGCCAGCCTGTTCTTCCTTTTCCCAAAGGAGACTCCTGACTCTGGTCACCATCTCCTGGTCCATCATTTTGAAATCTTCCCTCCATCTTTGACTCCTGCTTCCTCCTCAGCTCCCACCTAATGCTGACCCTAGTTTATTTACATGCACCGAGAATGCAGTAGGGGCAGCACTCTGTTCTAAACTATTTCTATATATTCACTCTATCTTCTAGGCATCCCAACCAGGGCAAGGGTGACACCGTCTATGTTTTGCAGATGAGGAAACTAAGGCACAGAGAGGTTAAGCAACTTACCCCAAATTGCACAGCGGTTTCATGGTGGAACCAGGATTCAAACCCAATGAAATGACCTTTGGCCAAAATTATGTTAATCGATTTTTATGGCCTTTTAATGGTTACCAATTGCTTTAACTTTTTATTCAAAATTATATCGAAGGTATACACTTTTTCTTTTTCTCCCACTGACAGCATTTTAGCCTACAAGTCTGAGTTTAAAGAGAAAAATTAATGAGATAGAAGATTTTATTGCCCTCTAATTGCAAGTCCTTTCAATTCTCTCCAACTCAGGGCAGGGGTCCCCAGGGCAGCCCTGTATGGGAGAGGTATGGTGTTGGATGCAATTCAGGGCAGGAATCCAAGTTAGCAGCCAGATTGCTCCCTGGGTGTGCCTACTTGGCCCAGAAGCAAACAGAAGCATGTCCTAGTTAGAAGTTTCTCACCTCCTGCTTGAGAGTTCTCACCAGAACTCTGGCTTGCCCTCAACCCTGCTGGGACCAGCCTGAGATGCTGGTGAGGCCTGGAGCCACAGCGCTGTGGAGACGTGTGCTTATCTGAGCCCAAGTGAGCTAGGAGGATGCCACTCACCCTGCTGCCCACAAGCCTGCTCACACCCTACTTCCAGCAGACCCAGAGCAATGCTCAAGAAGAAGTGATGGCTGACTCGGAATCAGCACGTCCAGCAGCACCTGGCTGTGCTCAGGGCAAGGTTTCCACAGTAAGAGCTACCAAGTTCAGAGGCAGGCTGGATGGATGGAGCAGAGACACCTTCTCAAAGGTGTGGGCTGGATGGAGTGGAAAGGCCTTGAAAACCTGGGATAGAAATGGTCCTGAAGCTCTGCAGATCCTGGATGGGAGGAAAGAGGCCAGTGGGGCTGGGATTTGAGCCTTGTAAATCCTGTCCAAGTGGCTGTGTGTTACCTAAGGCAAGTTTATGTGCCCGACACACCATGAGGCCAAACAAACCGAAATGCCGCAGTTTGGGGCAAGGAAAGTTTTATTGCAGAGCCGAGCAGGGAGGACGGGGTGGCTGACGCCCAAGAAAACCTCGAACTTCTCAAAAGATTTCAGCAAAGCATATTTAAAGGCCAGGTGAGGGAGGGGGATCACAGGGTATGTGATCAGCTCATGCACAGTAATCTGATTGGTCAATGTTGAGGGAAGAGGGCAATCAACACTATCAACCCTGAGGTGCCAGAAGGTCTGGGGGCCACGTCCATCATCAAGTAGTTAATTTCTTCTGTTTGGTGGTGGTTTTAAGCATCTGAAAAACTCAGGAAATATGCATGAGATACTACTATCTGGGTACTTTAGAGAGGAGATACAGCAGAGGATACGGGGGAGGGGTCTGACCCTGGGAGGCCCCACTAGGTCCTGCTCAGTTACACTTGGACGGTAGGAGAAGGATTCTAAGAGGCTGGTGTGATTCCAGCTGGGAGATGCAGACTGGCCCCAGAAAATCAAATGCAGAAAGTGGGGTGCACTGGGGTGACTCAGAGCCAGGGCTCAATTCTCTCCCAGTGGGTCTCAGCTGAGGGGTCTTTCTCTCTTTGGGTGCTGGGAAGCTGAGTCCCTGTCTGTTGTCATGATGTGGGAAGAAGCAATCCAGGTTTCATCTCTCCTCTCAGCTACTACTGCCCAGCCCCTTGGGCTTGTGACTTTGACTTAGAGCCTCCATCTTCTGACCCAAGTGAGAGGGATGCAGCAATTACACCATCTCCCACCCTGCCCCCAAGTCTGTCCTGGAGACCAGATGAGATAATGGTGGGGGAAACACATGGGGAGCTGGTGGCAGGGCCCAGAGTGTGTGCATCCCACTGCCAACCTACGAAAGCAGGAAGAAGAGGACCTGGGCTGCAGGGACCAGAAGATTTCAGAGCCCTCTTCACTTAAACACTGGAGCCTGGGCAGGCTTCCATCAGGCGAGTCAAGTAATTGAGCTCAGGTTAGATTAAATCCAGACACATCCCGTGTTTAGTGCCAATTACTCACCGCCAGCAGGGGCGGGTGAGGGGTCTGTACTGTGTCATGTTGAGCCTTCTGGAGACTGACTGTTCCTTCGAGCTCAAGGTGAACTGACCTGAAATAATAATAGTCATGGCCCTGGCTTTGTTTTGCCTGGGACTTTGCTGGGATATGCTATGGTCCAGGCAGATGGCTTCTTCTTTCCCTGTTTACCATGGAGAACAAGCCACTCAGGACCCTCTACTGATGTCTGTCCAGATTGGACTGGGAGCAGATTCCCTTGGGTGGTAAGGATGGGAGGAACCGAAGCCCACCCTGCCGTTTTCAGTCATCAGAGCATGAGGCTCAGGCTTGTCTGCCCTCTGTGGACCCCCGGGACTTTCCATCATGGCCGGGAAGGAATGGTGCAGCTGGTGAGGGCAGCCAGGCAGTCAGGAGGAAGAGATGCTGTGATTTGTCATCTAAATTCACAGCTTGGGAAAAAACAACCCAGATTTAAGAGCATAGCTTTCCACTGTGAAATGGCTTAAATCAAGCCATGGCTTTAAGCCAGGGGCTGGGTAGCCCGAGATACTCCCTCTTTGGAGGAGTTCCATTTTCATGCTGCCCTTGCTCACTCCCGAGGCTGAAAGGCAAAAGCAGGGTAAAGACTAGGGAAAGGAAAGCAAGGCATCCAGAGGAAGGGTACTTAGGGTGGTAAGCTTGGTGCTCAGAGTAAGGCAAAGTATTAATCCAAACCCAGAAGAAGGCTGAGGAGAAACTTGGAAGCAGCATGGCCCTGGAAAATGGAACATGTGGTTTGGCAGTGGCTTCCCACCCACTGCAGAAGTGGGGAGGGAATCCAGTGGTGAGCACAGTGTAATTCTGAGTCTCTGGCTAGAGTGACAAAGGCCCAGATAAAAGTTCTCTCTTTGAGAATAGAAAGCAGTTTTGCTGTTCTTTTTTTCTTGTTTTTCAATGCAACATTTCCCCCACTGTTTCTAATTGCTCTCTCAGTGAATAAAGGCCATGTATTAGTTAGTTGTTGCTGTGTAACAAGTTGCCTTCAAATAGAGCATCTTAAGACAGCAAACTTGTGTAACACAGATTTTGAGGGTCAGGAATCTGAGGGCAGCTCAGTTAGGTGGTTTTGGTCAGGATGGGCTGAGAGGTTGAAGTTAGGATGTTGGTTAGGGATGCTGTCATCTAAAGGCTGGACTGGGGCTGGAGGATCTGCTTCCAAGATCACTCCCCCAACCCATGGCTCTGGGATGCAGGCCTTGGTTCCTTGCTGACTGCTAACAGGAGACCTCATTTACATCTGGTGACTTCTCCATGAGGTTGCTTATGTGTCCTCACCATATGGTAGCTGACTTTCTCCAAAGTGGGAGATCCCAGAGAGAGGAAGCAAGACAAGCAGGAATCCATGGGGCTTTTTATAACTCAGGGGATCAAGCAGAATTCTGTGATGCCCCCCTAGATTCTGCCCCCTGGGACACATGCTTTGTGTAATACCTTCCTTTTGAGTAAAAGCAGGGCTTATAAATAGGATGGGATCTCACTTCCATGATGTTACACTATATGGCAGCAGAGATATTGTGACTAAGAGCCCTAACAAGCTGACTCTGAGTTAATCAGAAGGGAGATTAATCTGGGTGGGACTGATCTAATAAGGATCCTCAAAATGGATTAGATGTATAGCCAGGGATTTGAAGGAGCAAAGTACCGTATTGTAGAGCGACCAATGTGTCAAGGCCCCAAGAGCATCCTCTGGGAGCTGAGAGTGATCCACAGTCAACAGTCAGCAAGATTATGGGGGCCTCAGTCCCTGCAACTGCAAGGAACTGAATTCTGCCAACCACCTGCATGAGCTCAGAAGAGGACCCATACCCCAGCTGAGATCTCAGTCCTGGCCACACCTGATTTCAGCCTTGTGAGACCCTGAATAGACGATCCTTTCACCCACTGTGTCTGGACTTCTGGTCTATAGAACTATGAGATGATAAATGTGCATTAAGATAAATTCATGGTAATCTGTTATGTGACAATAAAAAACTATTACACTCGTTCTCTGAAACTGCACACCATTACTTCTGCCTCCGTTCTGTTTGCCAGGAGCCAGTCACTGAGTCCATCACACTCAAGTGGAGGTGTTGGCTGTTGGAAGTGAGTGCTCAATAATTTGTGGACATGTTTCAAACCACTGCAGACTAACAGTGAGTGCAAGTGGGGCCGTGCTGATACCCAGCACAGAGACGAACACTGGCCAGTGCTTTTAACATCTTGAGGGAACTCATGCAGGATGGCTTAGATAAGGCAAGCGAGAGTTTTCTTTTAGGAAGTGACAATCCCAGCTATGATGTGGGAGGTTGATGCTTGCTTTTTTTCCCCCCTTTTGATGTTCCCCTGTGAGAAGTCTCTAGAGTAACTGTGTAGAGCTGGGATGAGGATGGAGAATTCCTGTCTTTAATTTGAAAGTTACAATGTGTTAATCAGCCCCAGTCTGAACCCTGTGGGAGTGCTGAATTTGGGGGGCATTAGCACTACAAGTTTCCCAGATGGGGAAGGGTGAGGACTAGGGTGGACTTCGGATGATAGCCCACAGGCAAAATCTTTTAGGACTCTTCCAACAGGACAAAGCCAACTGTCCCCGAAGCTATATTCCATTTCTCTGCTATAAAATAACCCGTGGCTTTGGATGAAGCAGTCGTGGATGTTTATCATCATGTCAGATCTTGAAGCAACTGGAAGTTTTCTGGATTTGCTTGGACCATTAGAGATGACCCAGTAAAAGTATATATGCTTCCTGGGAATTGTTTAAATTCCCACAAGATTTCCTATTGTATGACTACAAAGATGAAATGAAAAAACACCTTTGTGCTGCAGCTTCTTCCTCTTAACTGCTTGTTTTCTGTGTTCCTAAGGGCTAAATTCTTCAGAGGCTTGTGAGGTGTGAGTTGAAATGGTAATTTCAGTGAATGGTGGCCTGGGTGGGGGACAGCCGCCCAAAAATACCATCACTGCTATGAACACACAAGGGCCACATGCCTGAGGCTTTATCTTCCCAAGAAGCAGAGAAGAAGGATAAACAAAAAATGGATAATTTAAAAACATGTCAGCAATTTGGCAAAACTCAGAGAAATCAAAAAGCCATACAAGTTCATAAATAAGCCACAGATCCTGGCTGGATTTAGTAAAAAATCTCTGAAGGCTTTGCCTATTGACAGCAGCTCAGAGTTTGGATTCACTTCATCTGAGCTGTGGCAGGCAGCCTGCATGGGGCTGGGTGGATGGGCATATGAGCATCTGCAGACCGCCATGGGGTGGGGAGGGGTGGTCAGGATGGAGGTCCCCAAGGGCTCAGGCAGGGGGAGGCAGGACCACCTCCCAGGCTGGGTCTCCATGGAGTCTGTTAATGTGACTGTTATCATCAGGTGATGATGGTGATGGCAGCCAATATGACGGTCAGGCCTCCCCCAAGAGGAGAGAGCTTGGGGACAGGACTGAAGTCAATCGCAGCCCAGAGGGAGCCACTCCTGCTGAATGTACCCACCCTTCAGATACTGGTGCAGAAAGGGAGTGACAGTGCCCTAACCACACCCTGTTTTGCCTATTCTTTTGATCGTTTTAATGAAGAAATCATCTTGCATCATAGGGTGACAATCTTTTATCAGAAGAGGGTTTGTCTCCCTACATATGCATAGACCTACGGTCATTGCCATTGCCCCAGGTTGGATGGAGGAAGGTAGGAGGTACCTACTGAGTCTCTGTAGCTTCCTGAACCTCCCAGAAACCAGGTGGAGAGCAAGGACTTGACTCCGATTGTTCCACCAACAGTAGACGTCAGGATGACCAGCCTGCCCAACACCCTCCTCTCCTAGGGTTGGGCTGCTCATTCCTCCTGCATGTGCTGTGTTAAGAGTTTAGTTTTAATATACGTACATTCTATCACTTAATTCTTTCAAAATCAGAAAACAGAGAGATTATTCAAGTCCTTCTTTTAAAAAGTTAAGATGTCTTGTCCAAGGACAGAAGACTAGTAAGTAGAGGAACCCAGACTTGAGCCCAGTGTTTCTCTATCACACTTTGGTGTCTTCACACCCACACTCTCCCTAAAATAGAGCTTCTGCCCTTGGCCCATGGAATCCCTGGGGATTTTGCATTGGCGTAGCAGGCACCCACAAGGCTCAGAGTGAGGTGGGAGAGTTGAGTCCACACAACTCAGCACTTGACAGAGAAACCCTTCACCTAGATGTGACTCACTGCTGGACTTGTTTATTTAGGGGGAATTATTTGTGTGCATTGTGCTTCTGACACCCCTTCAGTACCTAACATCTGGCATCTGTCTCAGCTCCGTGAACACTATGGGAGGGTGTAGTGGGGCAAGTGGTGGCCCCCAAAGATATGTCCACACCTTAATCTCCAGGGCCTGGGAACATTACCTTATATGGAAAAAGATGTGAATAAGTTAACAATCTTTTTATTTTTGCATTCTTTTTTTATTGAAGTCATCTCTTTTGCCTGGAGAAACACTAATGTAATCAATGCAGATTTGAAATGAAAACCAAAGAATTTAAGGGTCCAAATCCTCAGACCACCCGCGCAACGCAAGTACCAAGGAGGGTATCAGGTGATAGTCCTGACGAAGGCTGTCAGGAGAAGCGTGTTCAGAAATTCACAGGGAAAAGAAAGGATTAGGGAGAGAATCTGAAGTAATCCTCACCCATCAGGTGGGTCTGTGCCACACACAGAGTCCAGAAGGGGAAGGAGAACCCTGAGACTTTAGCTCCAGGATTATCTGCGTGCCCGGGACCGGGGCAGGGTTGGGGGGAGGGGTGTCTACACAGAACATTTCCAATAGCAGGAAGGTGGCAGTAGAGAAAGTATGTTTTGGGGGCTTCTCCAGGCAGCTCCCCTATCCAGGATCTTCACGAATTCATGTGCCACCTGAGTTCCTCAAACCCATGCCCCTGCCTCAGTTCTGCAACCCACCCTTAGCAGGTGCTGGTGCAGGGCCAGGTTTGCTGCTCTGACTTGGCTTTGAGAGCCCCAGCCACTGTGGGCCCCTCCTGGCCCTCCCTGAGCTTGCATTCAGGTCACCTGCCCTTACATCCTAGCTTCACAAGGCTGGACATGATTCACCTTAATGTCTGAGGCATCTTGAAAGTATCTTCTCAATGCATCTGGGTCCAAATGACAAAGGAGCAGCTTTGCAGAATCTTAGGCTGCTCTTCCTCCTCAAAAGGCCTCCAAGAACCAAGAGTCCAGATGGCTGTGCCCTGGGAATCTGCTCATATGATGAGTAAAGCAAATAGCTGTTTTTTCCTCCATTTTTTGCTATTGTTTAATCATTATGATAAGAAGTCTTATAAAAATAATCAAAACATTACAGATAAAAATGTAAATTATTCACCCAAATTACTTACCTTCCCCCTTAATTTTACTTTCTCCCTATTCAAGCTTATGTATTTCATCAGAAAAGGGATGTGATAAGGCAGGTAAAAAAGACAGCTGAGTTTTTCTGGACTTGGTGACAAGGTCCGGTGGAACCAGAATGGATGTTGAACCTGAACTTGAATAGAGGGTGAACCATCCAGGTAGCAGAGCGTGAAACATACTCCATTATCGTGCTTGGGGAGAATGGAAACCTGTGGCCCTACCATGCCTTCCCCCTACTCCCAGAACCACCATCAACATTGGGCTATAGGCTTTCAGACCGTGATACTGTACACAGCTTGTGTTTTATGCAGATAATGTTTACTACACTTACTGTACTGCAATTTTATTTTTCACTTCAGATCCTGATGCATCTTTCCATGTTGATCCAGACAGAACTATCTTAATCTTTCCAATTAATATGAATTTTTATTAATCCAGTCTTCTGTTGTAACATAATGTACTGATTGAGTCACCTCTCAATGGAAAGTTAGGTTTTTGCAAAAAAGTCTGCAACATCCCACGTACGTATTATGTCTTTAGGTACCCGTGCACAAGTTTCTGGATGATAAATTTATAGACTTGGAATTTTGGGTCACAGAGTATGTTTTATTTTCACAGATTTCATAGCATTTACTGCCACAAAATTTGTACCAGTTTATAGTCCTACTGGTAGAATGTAAGAGAGTCTCAGATGGGTCTTTTTAAGAAGTTCCGAAACCCAATATCAAGACAAAATTGCCCACAGCAGACAAGGCCATCAAGACACTAGGACAACTGGTTTAATGGGGGCTTTCCCTAAGGGGACTGTAGGAGGTCAGGACAGAATGGAGACTGAGAGGAATAAAAGGTGGAGGGGTTGGGTGACTGGGGCCAGAAGCCTTTAGTTAGCTGCCACGACAGAAGGAAAACATGCATTTAACTAAGTTAATTAAACCAAGCTGTATTATTTTTCTTGGCATTCTTTGCTTCCTCCCTCTAACTAATCTTTCTGGAAGGCAACCTTCACTCCACCCCTGGTAGGAAACTGACACCTCACCTAGGAGTCGAGCATAGCTCCCCTTTTTTTCCTTGATGGTGGATTCACCCAACAGATTCTTTGGTATTTTTGTAACTTTCTTAATTTCATTTCACACACACTCAAGAGGTTTTTGACTTTTTTCATGTGTCTCTGATTAAAGTGATTTATGAAAAACATGCTGAGCTGTGGCTTTTGGAAACAACAAGATGGGAACACCGCCTGCCTCATAAAACCATAACTGAGAGCATATTGATGAGCAAAATGGCAGGACCTCCAAGGGCTGGCAAAGTCCATCCTCAGGGAGGGTCCTCATGAGCGATGTATTGGACCATGCAGTGTTGATGAAGTGATAGCAAAACATGGTTTTTTCTCAAGCCCCTTCTGTGTACCTGTCACCCATCGAGAACCGAGTGACAGAAAGCCTTGCAGTTTGTGCTTTGTCCACGCTACCTGTGTTACCCCAAAAAGGGAAGGGAAAAGACCCTAGTTCTTGTCTTACCCGAAAGAGAAGAATTCAGACCGGAGACAGAAGTGCTGTGCAGTGAAAGGCTGTAAAGGTTTTATTCAGCAAAGGGAAAGCACGCTTCCAAGAACGGGAGGTGGGCTGATCCAGGGGCAGGTGGCAGTGGTCTTTGTTTGCCCCCTTCTCCTATACCCTGGCTAGAGGTGGTCTCTTGATTGATTGACAGCTCTTGCCCCCGGAGTGCTCAGTCTTGCTCCTCCCCGTTAGCGGTGCATGTCTTTACCCGTGATGCACACAGAAAAGCCCATTGGGGGGGGGGGCTAAATCGCAAGGCTAATTATGCTACAGTAAGCAGTGGGTCACATCCCGTTAGGTCCTTGTCACTGCCACTCAGTGGTGGCCATTGGGTTCTAACTAGTTTCTTGTTGGCCCTCATTTAGAGGAAGTAAAGCCCCTTTATACTGCAGGTGGGCACACTGCCACCTTCCCGACCACCCTCCCTCTCCTCTACCTTATCTGCCTGGTGCCCCCACTTATCTAACTATATAACACCTAGACTTCGCGAGTCTTTGCTTCCCTGTTTTCTTCCATGAACGTGTGTCAGTGATCAATAGAA
The DNA here is from genome assembly GCF_036321535.1 of Camelus dromedarius. Lineage (NCBI taxonomy): Eukaryota > Metazoa > Chordata > Mammalia > Artiodactyla > Camelidae > Camelus > Camelus dromedarius. The sequence goes on from NC_087443.1 coordinate 17,874,805, forward strand.
ACTGCTCCATACAACCCAGGAGCCCGGGCCAGGAAAACCATGAATGCCCACGATTCTCCTACACAGCCAGCACAGGCTCATCCTGCCTGGCTAGGTTAAGAGGTCCCTTAGGAAGTTCTCTGGGTCTTATGTCAAGTAATCTAAGACATGACATCTCATCTCCAGACACAACAGGGTGGGGTGGTGGGAGAGGGAGGAGTGTTAGGTAGTTAGATAAGTGAGGACACTGGGTAGATAAGGTGGAGGAGACGGAGGATGGTCCGGAGGATGGTCCGGAGGATGGCGGTATGCCCACCTTCAGCATAAAGGGGCTTTACTTTCTCTAAATGAGTGCCAGTAAGAAACCGGTTAGACCCCGACGGCCACAACTGCATGGTAGCGACAAGGACCTAACTGGTCATGACTCAATTGTAATATAATTAGTGTTGTGGTTAGCCTTGCCCCCATGGATTTTTCTGTGTGCATCATGGGTAAGGACATGCACAAAAGGGGATGAGCGTGACTAAACTCTCCAGGGACAAAAACCATCATCAATCAAGATACCACCTCTAAGCTGGGGTATGAGAGAAGGGCCCACTTGGATCAGCTCACCTCCCATTCATGGAGATGTGCTTCCCCTTTGCTAATAAATTCTTCCAAATCTTTCCCTACACAACGCTTCCATCTCCTATCTGAATTCTTATCTTTCGAGTATAACAAGAAGTGGGGTCTTATTCTCCCCCTTTTGGGGTAACAGGAGGATAATAGAGGTTAAGGTGAGGTGAAGGAAGACATGGTTAAGAATGCCCTGTGCTGCCCACTGGGGAAATGGGAAGAAAAGGGTAACATTTTGCTGAGTTTAGTGATTAGGAAGTGACTCAGATTTTGCCAAGAGTGACCTCAGAGAATGTGGAAGCAGGATCCGGATGTCTCTCTGGTGTTACATGGTCCTCTGTGTTTTCTTGGCCCTGTTTCTTCCTCTTCCCCACAGAGGACTCCTGGAAACAACACTTAGCTCCAGGAGAGCCTGGTTCACAGGCATGTGTCATGATGAACTACTGAGGACAAAGATGCCCAAAGCCAGGCCTACCCTTTGCAGGTGGCTGGGTGGTGGGGAGATAAAGAAGCTCTCTGGTGCCAGCCCCAGGCCCTCTGCCCCCACAGGACTCTGTAGGGATGCCTCTTGGTTAAGAGGTGAGGTTGGAGTTTTAGGCAGGGACAAGCCATATGCTGTCCAGTCATCCACATCATTCAGCTCCCTCCTCCCTGGGATGTGGGGAACTCTGTTTCCTTCTGTCTCACTTTTTTCCTCCATCATCATCTGGTCTTCCTGGCATGCAGGAGCATTTGAGGAGCCCACCTTCTCCCATCATTTTTAAACTCCACTCAGAGGCCTAGTTATAGGGCAGCAGCCACTAGGATGTGAGCTAAGACCTGCCTGTCAGCACACAAACCACATTCTGAGGCTCTCAGGACTTCTGGAGACAACTGGGAAGCTGAGGATACACATCTGAGTTCATTATCTGAGGGTCTTGGGAAAACACTAATAATCCTAAGTTGATACAGTGCTCGACGCATATACATGGTTGCAAAGCTAAAGTCACAACGGATAGATAACCATCTCCCATCCCCACTTTACAGAGGAGGAAACTGAGGCACAGAATGAAGGTGACTTGCCTGAGATCTCACAGCAGATACGTGGCCAGGTCTGTATCCTTAGGGACTTCACTTTATTAAAGAACATGGAGATGGGTCAGGTCTTGGAGTCAAATAAGAGTCTCCCCCTGGGCTTCACAACTTGTTATATGTGTTATTGAGACAGGAGGGAAGGGGGCAGGGCACAACCTTTAAGAAATGACACAGCAATTAGCATCAGGATGACAGAAGATTCAACTCCTAGTAGACCTTGAGCTTCCATATACACTTATCGAAATACAATAGCTGCTAAATGGTCCTCCCACAGGGGCCATGACAGTTCAAAGCTGACCATAAAAGATCCCAGGAACTTGCCTAGGACCCGGACAAGGCCATTGTCTCGCACCCCATTTTCCTGTATCAAGTGGTGATGGCCCAGCTCCTGGGAACCCCAGCCCCTTCCTCAAAATAGTTGGAATAATCCTCCCACTTGTTAACATATGAAGTTACTGAGCCCATGAAAACTAACAACTCTCCACCCCAAGGGGCTCTCTCTCTTTCCTTTTCACCTTCTCTCTGGCCTTTGGAGAAGGCCTGCGTTCTCTCTATGAAATATGTATCTCCCAGGCCCTTTCTCTTGCCTTTTGAGATGGCCTATACTCTGTCTATGGAGTAAGTGTCTGTCTGACTAAACCTACTTTTACTCAACTGTGGCGCACTCTTGAATTCTTTCCTGCACAAGACCAATGACCCTCACTTGATGGGGCACATCCCAGGGACGTGGCCATCCTCTCGCCCCACATAGTCCTGTATCATTGCAACATCTACAGGCACACTTTGTTCTACTGCACTTTGTTTTATTGTGCTGCTCAGATATTGAGTTTTTTACAAGTTGATATATAATCTATACATGCATGTATACATATATACACACATAACAGTGTATATAACATACATATGCTATATTTAAAATGTGTATATATGTGTGTGTGTATACGTGTGTGTGTATATATATTCCAGAATGTACATAAATGTATAAATATGTATATGTAACCGCACATTTTTAATCTTCCCCACCTCCTTTTCACTGTACTTGTGTGTGGGTTGAGGTCTGGGAAGAGGAGGGGGAAGAGGAGAAAGCAGAGCTCTGCTTCCCATTTGGTGTGGTCCTGCTCCACAATGTTGGGGGGGTACCTGACACCCAAAGGTGACCACCAAGGCCCTCCTGGACCCTCAAAAGCAGTGACATAGCCTTGGACTGTGGCCTCAGCCTTCCTGGTCCCTCAGACAAAGGAGAAGTAGAAGGAGACATTGAAGCTTATTGACACAATCAAGTCCTTTGTCAGGCAAACCCAACTTCCTTTCGTTTGGCCAGGGTTGGTGTGTGTCTTGGAGGAGCTGACTCCTTCACTGCAAACTAAAATAAGTCAGCCATGTCTCTGCTGTGGACCACAGGCAGCCAGGCAGTCCAAGAAGGCCATCCATCCTCTGGCTGGCTTCTGTCCCCAGAGCCGCATCTCCTGCTGTGCTCTGGGCAGTGGGGCCCAGTGTGCTGCACTGCCTGGCCTGCTGCCTGCAGTCCAGGCCCCTCCAAGGGCTGCTGGCCCTCACAGCCTCCAGAGGAGGTCTGCCTTCCTGGCGCCCTTGCTGCTGGTAGAACCCTCTGTTCAGCTGTTCTGACGGTAGCACTAAAGCAGCGCCATTAAAAACAAAGGAAACTCGCTTATCTCTCTAAGCAGTCGCTTTCCAAAGGGAAGCTCCAAGCTTCCGGGGGAGGCTTTATTTCATCCATGGGCCTGGGTGACTCAGGTCTACTGCAGCACCCAGCCTGGGGGAGCAGGCAGGGCCAGGAGGGAGAAGCCTGCCTCCAACCTCAGCTCTGCACCAATCTGCCCTGTGACTTGATGCAAACCATTTATTTTTTCAGGTGTCAGCAATCTCACCTGGAAAATCAGGGAGCTGGGCTGCAGCACATACCTACTCTTACCACTGGTGTTTCAGGGCAGCCGTTCTAAAAGTTGGTCATGTGTTGGTCACTGGGGCCCATCCCCAGAGCTTCTGATTCAGTTAATCAGGACATTTTATATGTAACAAGTTCCCAGGTAATGCTGACAGTTTTGGCAGGAATGGACTTTGAGAATCAGCTCCAGGGTCATATTACACACTTATGGAACACTGGACTTTTTCCTATGGATTCTAAGTTCAGGCATGGTATCCTTACTTGGTTTTTGCCAGTTTCTTGTAGATTTTACATGTTATAATGTAAAATATCAGGGGAGTAGCATAATATGTTCCTGTTAATACATGTCTTTTATTTACCTTTGTAAGTAACCTCAAACAGAGTCAACTAGATGCATGATTAATGGGTTTTCCATAAATTGGCTGGAAGCTGTGTGCTAACAATGGGAAGATAAGCAATAGTTTATCCAGTCTTAAGCACCCTATAGCAAGTTTCTGAAATACCATGTAAAAGTGTAAATAAGAAAAAATTTTAATTGGAATATTTCTCAGCCATAAAAAAAGAATGAAATAATGCCATTTGCAGCAGGTTGGACCTAGAGATTATCATATTAAATAACTCAGACAGAGAAAGACACATATCATATGATATCACTTATATGTGGAATCTAAAATAAAAAAGATACAAATTTTATTTACAAAACCAGACATAGACTCACAGACATAGAAAACAAACTATGGTTGCCAAAGGAGAAAGGGCATAAGAGGGACAAATTAGGGGTTTGGGATTAACAGACACACATTACTATATATAAAATAGATAAACAACAAGGACATACTAGATAACATAGGGAAATATATTCAACTTCTTATAATAATATATATAAGAAGATAATCGGAAAAAATATATGTATGTATATGTACAACTGAATAATTTTGTTGTACACATGAAACTAACACTGTAAATCAGCTACACTTAATTAAAAAGAATAAATTGCATTTTTTGAATTCTAAATTATTATCCCTAAGTTTATCAAAGCAAACTGTAATTATATCCAGATTTTTAGTGTTTGTTGTAACTGGGTACATATTTGGTGCTTGGGGTAAACTTAATCTTACTTAATCTTTATTCCAACCCAGTGAGGGAAATTCTTTTATTCTAGTCTATTAGGATCCTTGGTGAAGTACACTGAGGTGCCAGAGGAACAACCCCTCATTCTAGCTCAAGCAGTTAAGAGATAAAGAAAGATGTTAATCCTACATTTGTCAGACCCTGGATATCTTTTCAAAGTGGGCCCCTGACCAGCAGCATCAGAGGCACCTGAAAATGTGTTAGAAATGCAAGTATTCAAGCCTCACCTGAGGTCTGTGGAATCAGAGCTCTGGAGGGGGAGCCAGAAGTCTGTTTTACCAACAAGCCCTCCAGGTGTTGTGGGTGCATGCTGAAGTTTGAGAATTGCTGTTCAGGAGATCAAGCCTTTAACCACTATCCAACCTATTTCCTCAACACATGTTCTGTGGGAAACCAAATACTCATCAGTCCTGGGCCTTAGTGCACCATTAAGTGTCTATATCCACGAGCAGTTTGAAATTAAGGGCTGAGCCACTCATCCTGGGTATAGGCTTCTGGTATCCACCCAAACAGAATAGAATGTTCTTTCTTCTGTGCCCCGCCAACCATGCACTGACTTTCCTCAGAGCTGTTGGCTCAATTCCTTAGATGGATATTTGAATTCTACTTGGCTTTGCCAGTGTAGGTAAGATCCACATCCCTTTAATCTATTTTAATTCCTAAATCTTATTTTAATTTATAAATCTTTCAGTCTATAACTTCTCTGTCACACAGAGCAAGCAATCTGATCAGGAGGGGAAAAAGAGTGGTTAAAGATAAGTCTGTATTGTTAAAATCTTCAGTGAAGGTAACTTGAATATCATGGCAAAATGGACAGTACAAAACAAATTCAGTCAGCTGACTCCAAAGTTAATCTGGAACCCAGTTTGAAGAAACAAATATGAGAGAAAATTAGATAAAGATAGTGAACTACATCTACTCTCAGTCTTGTCTCCCACTCCAAATCCTGAAAAGTTACAGGAAAGGTATTTTATCAAACCAATATTAGAGCCAGAATACAAACAAAAACACACTCTATAGTGGATCTGAAACTATGAGGAATCCTTAAAAGCCAGAAAGTGGACGGGATCATTTTGAAGCAGGAAACTATAAACCAAATTCACACAGAAAAGGACCTTTGCAAAAGGTGGACGAATATCTCCAGGTGTTTGAAGCCCCAGAGGAGGTGAATCAGGAGCAGGAAGGGAGTCTGGGGAGGTGGACTGTGATTGGTTGGGTACAAAAGGAGCAGCCTGGGGTGCAGACCCTCACCTCTCCCTGCTCTGCAGCTTCTGTCAATCAGGAGATGGGGCGTGGTGAGGTGTGTACCAGAGCCCAAGAGTCAGGATAGTGACCTGAGTATCTGGAAACACACAGGAGGAGCTGGGAGGTTCCTCACCCAGGAGAATAATGGGGAGTAATGAGTGGACACTTGTCCTATTGGAACCAAGAAGGACCCTGGGGGCCTTCCCAGGACAGACCCCTCCCCCACATCCTCTGCTGTAGCTCCTCTCTGAAGTACGCAGATAATATTATCTCATGTACATTTCCTGAGTTTCAGATGCTAAAAACCACCACCAAATGGAAGGAATTAACTACTTGATGATTGTGAGCACATGGTCCCCAGACCTTCTGGCACCCAGGGGTTGAAAGTGTTGACCGCCTTGTTACCTCAACATCAACCAATCAGAGAATTGTGCACAAGGTGATCATGCCCCCTCTGCGACCCCTCTTCCTTACCTGGCCTTTGACTATGCTTTGCTGAAACCCTTCAGAGAGTTCAGGATTTTCCTGGGCATGAACCACCTTGTCCTCCCTGCTCGGCCCTGCAATAAACCTTTCTCAGCTCCAAACTCTGACATTTCAGTTTGTTCAGCCTCATGGGGCATCGGGCACACAAAGTTACATTTGGCAACACTATTGGCTCACTCCAAGCCTCTGCTGCTGGGTCACAGCAAATAGGTCCTAGTATATAGGAATGCCAAATTCGAAGATGAGCAATGCCAAGTGTCACCAGGCACCTGGGGAAGGTCAGTACCAGCAGGAGAGGAGCCAGCATTACAGCAGGTAAGATATGCAAGACTTTGAATTGGGGTAATTCAAGTTCTCAGAGGGAGTCAAGATGATACTGATCCCCATGAAACAAGCATAGGCTGTTACTATAAAAAAAAGATAAAAAATTCTTGGAAATATTTATGCATGTATGTATATATGCATATATACACACATATACATATGCAAATCTATTATTATAAAAAATTTTAAAAACCTTTTCTATATACTCAATATACTGCATGGTAAAACAGATATATAACTAAAGAAAAATCAAGCTAAGAAATTTTTCCTGAACCGGAAACAAAGGAAGAGTTAGGTATAATCATTTAAAAATTAAAGGCAGGGTCGGAGTGTATAGCTCAGTGGTAGAGCACATGCTAGCATGCACAAAGCCCTGGGTTCAATCCCCAGTATCTCCATTAACAACAACAACAACAAAAAAGACAAAATAAAACAAACAAACGAACAAAAATTAAGAAACTTGAATAGATGTCTAAGTTCTAAAATTTATTATAAGCAAAGTTCTAGAAGGTATGAATATGGGAAGTTTGGGAGATGGAATATGAGAATAAACAGAACATTTTCCAAAGCTTAAGGAAAAAAAGATAAGCACTTAAATTAGAAGAGTCCACTGAGTGCCAAGCTATAAAGGAAAAAAAGTGATAAATTTGGTGACCTCAAAATCCTAAGTTGTTATATGATGAGATACCATAAACATAGTTAAAAGACAAATCATAGACTAGAAGAAAATGTTTGCAATTTATGTAATATTATCTATTTCCAGAATGTATAAAACACTTTTCTTTATAATCCATAAGGGAGCAAATAGTCAAAAACTAAGCATGAGATGAAAGGAGTTCACAGGAAAGGGAACTCAGAGTAACAAGTGTGAAAAGATATGCAGCCTCCCCCTAACCGAGAACATGCAAGTTCAAACAGAAAGCAGACCATTGCTTTGCTCACCATATTTATAAAAAATGAAAAGGAATATGGGTACAATTGGTGAAAGTATCCATTGGCAAGGCCTTTTGCAGAAACTTTTGACATTATCTGCTAGTTTTGAAACAAACATTTCTTATCTTGACATTTCTAAATCTAGATGGCCATTTTAGAGAAACACCACACGTCCACACAGAGACGTGCACCAAGATGTTCATTGCAGTATTGTTTAAGGTAAGATAAAATGGAAGTACTTTTCATGTAATGCTCAGCAACACAGCATAATGTGAAGTTGGGGTGTATTTGCAGTACAATGCAGCAGTTTAAAAGATTAGGAACTTCTGTTTGTTCTGATTAGGAAATACCCAAATGGCATAAGCGAAAAGAGATATTTGAAGCAAGGGTGTGATATAACACTATACATGTTAAAAGAAAACTATATGTCTTTGTGTGTGAAAATTTGTATAAAAGGAGGGATAGTAAACTGATAAACCCTTGAGGATGAGGGCTAGGATTAGAAGTAGGATCCAGAACTGTAGAAATGTTGCAGCAAATTGTGTTACAGCTCAGTTGTGATAGCAATCTGGATCCAGGTGAGAGACCAAGCAGCACTTGAAGGGTTGGAGAACTCAGGTTTATTACACCGGAGGGCCCAGAGGAGTTAACACTGCAAGCTCTGGACCCTGTCTGTAGGTTTACACAGGCTTTTATAGGCTGCCAGTATACACTTTGTAACATCATATGCAAATAAGGTGTAACAAAGTTAACTAATTAGGAATGAGTTTTGTAGAAATGGACCAACCAAGAGTGAGCTTCATGCAAATGAGGTGCTACAAATGGACAAATCAGGAGTTAGCTCAGGGAACCAATAGAATCTTAGGGGTAAGTTCCACTTTCCTAGAAGTAAGCCGTTTTCAGAGGCAAAAAGGGAGATAATGCCATGGGGCCAGGGAACTGGATGGTGCTGGCAGGAAAGTAGTGGCCCTGCCTGGGAGTCCTGCTGGTCTTTTTCATGGAGCTTCCCACCTCAGTATCAAAGAGACTTTTAATTTGTGTAATTTAGAATACTTCAAAATACTATATTTCAACAGTATTATGTATTCATATAATTGCCCAAAAAAAGAAGAAAATTATGAGAGAAAAATCAGAGACAGCAAGATAGGTCCAAGAAAGCTGAACTATTTGCTCACGGGAGCAGAGTTGAACCTGTGCCTTTGAGGGTCCTCAGAGAGGTGGGTGACACTCACGGCTCCCGGCCCCACCTCAGGCATGCCCACATGCTCTCTCTGCAGCTGCCCTGCTCCACCAGGAGCAAGGATGCAGGTTACCCACATCACTCAGCATCTGCATCCCTTGAAGAGTGCTGCCTTCAGGAGCCAAGTCTGGAGAGGATGTGGGGGCACCCAAAGGTCACCCTCTCTTTAACTGGGCCCCAAATTGAACCCGCCAGCCTGTCTCAAATGCCCCTTGGCTCAGCAAAGGCCAGATTTCTGAAGGCTAGAGGTTCATGAACCAGAAGCATGGACAGGAAAGCAAACCTGCCCAGAGTAACACTGAAGACTAAAGAGGGTGAAGGGAAATCCTTTTCTTAAAGGTCTCTTGGGCATATCTTGGCCTTCTCATGCCCCTCCTGTTGCGCAACGGAGAAAGCCAGTCCTTCCACATCTCCCTCCTGCGCTGAGTCTCCAGCCCACCCAAATTGGGCCCGGTACTGTCCTCTAGGCCACCCCTTGGGTCCCTGCATCTGCTATCTTTGCAATAATTGACAGGACAAAAATCTCACAATTATCAAGACCTAAAGGCATTCACCCTTAGCACACAAGACCTTGACGTGGGGCCCAGGGTTCCTGGGACAATTTGTTGGAATCCTGCTATTCACTTCCATGCATTTTCCCCAGACTGTGGCTTCGGTTGCCTTGTCTGAAAGAAGGCCTTCCGCTGGACCTGGGAGGGCAGGCAGGCAGGGTAGGTTTCAGTCCTCTGGGCCTGGTCCCCACCAGGACCTGCCTGGAATAGAGAGAAAATGTATCTTCCAGTACAAGACTGGAATACTCATGACCCACACACCACCTCCTGCAGACACACCTGCACACGCCACACACCATACACACCACACAAGCTACACATGTAGAGTAAGTCAGACACATACATCACACAGTAACACACACACCCTACACCGCACAGGCCACTCACATATCATACTAGACACACTGCACACACACACTGCACACACACATACCACACCCATAACACTATACACACACACCAGACACACCAGACACATAGGACTGTCCACACAAATACCCATCACACACACATACCACATCACACATGTATTACATCACACACACACACGTGGGAAACACATCCAACACACTACACTAGGTACACTGCACATGTATCATGGGTGCATACACACAACCTGCATATTGATGCAAATCACACACCACACATCACATAAACTATACACAACTGAAATACAGACACCATACAACACCAAGACCCACATGTATCACGCTCACTGCTCCCATTACAGACATTTGTACAACACATACCATGCACACAGGCACCACAAACACACTACGCATCTACACACACACACAGGATACACATATCACACTCATACACAAATCACAGATGCACCAAAAAGTACACACACCCAGCACCCAATGTATACCATAAACACCACAAATACCTTCACATGCACATACCACACAGACTTCTACAAACAAGGAGCTTTCATAAATAGCTCAGTCTGTACCCACATCAAAGAAGAACAAAATAGTTGTAAAAGAAACAACGGTATTCGAACATATTAACCCCTGGCGAGAATAGCCTTTTTTGTTATTATGCGTTCTGCCCATCATTTTCTGTTCCAGAATAGGATCTATGCAACATAGGCAAAGCCATGCTGAACTAATTTCCCCCAAACATGGGCAAATTCAACTTCTCCCCAGCTGTCTTTCCGATTGTGGGACCTCCAGATCTGATATGTGGAGGCAGGAGGAAGGGAGGGAAATCCAAGATGTCTTTCTCTTCCAAAGCCTGTTTCATGGAAACCATTTCATTTTTTACAATTACAGTGAAATATAAGATCAAGGTGGTTTTCATGTTATGTTTGTTTTTACAAACTGAAAAGTATCCACTGAAAAATATAAATTGGATCTATAACTTGCCAAATTCTGAACAAGCAAAAGGAAAAAAAAAATACTACTTGATCAACCCACTGAAAGTAAAGAAGATAAAATCGAAATACTGGAAACATAAGAAATACAGAAGATGAAAAAAGAACATGACTCAACTTATCAGTTATCAGAATACATTAAAAAAAAAAAAAAAAGTCAGCTAAACTTCCCTACTCATAAAGCCAAGTAGCTCAGTGCTCCAAAGGCAAAATCTAGATGCTCCTAACATGAAATGAACCAGATTGGTTTAGACTTTGACACTTAGGAGGTGGGTAAGGATTTAGCAGATAAATTTGATATAGAAAAAAAGTCTAAAAATAGTAAATGGGGAAATTACGTTTATTGAAAAAAATAGATAATCAAAAATTAAGACATTATAGTCATGAACATTTGCCTCTCAAATACTGATTTCAGGAGAAATTATGCAAAAATATGACACACAAGTAAATGAAATTGGTATCAGAAAGTTCTAAGGCATTGCACAGAATTTTGCAGACCAAAGAGATACAAAATAAGGATATAGAAGTCCAGATAATATAATTAACGAATGTGTCACACTAGCTTCAAAGGAAATTTTGTAAGCTGCAAAGAGATAAAGCACATCTTTTAAAAATATTTACACATTAATGAAATATTTATAAATAGTGGTCATGAACTAAGCCCAAAAACCCTCTATTTTAAATAAAGCAGAAGTTCTCAAGCCTTATTCTTTGACCACAATGTTATAAAATTAGAAAGTAATGGCAGAAAAAAAAAAACCCACCAACAGTATTTAATCACATATAAATTGCAAAACTACTCTTTCTACCAAAAGGACCTCAACCCCAAGAAGAGAGAGCTTTTAAAAAAGGCAAATTACTGTCCACCTTCCTCCAGATTCCATATAAATAATACAGGTCACCCTCTGATTTTAGTGGACCTTGATGAGATGGTCAAATCCGATGCTATTTTAAAGGTTCCAAAGCATAGAATGTTTTTTAAAATTATCTTAACTAGTTAACTAAGGTTAGCATCACATTGAAGCCTGAACTGAAAGATTACAATAAAAATCATCTGTAGAAAATTTCACTTATGAATAGATGTAACATGTTATAATGAGATATTTTCACATTAAACCCAGGAACACATTCAAAGAACAAAATAACATGAACAAGGAATAGGGGAAGTTTATTATCATGAACTATGCTAATATAATCTATATTTAACAAATCATATTCATTAAAGGAAAACACTTTTTAAAAGTCTTATTTATTGCTCAAGTGGCACATAATAAAATTCAGCAACCATCCCTGTGTTCTTCCCATGTTATGGAGACCATTTGTTGAAATATCCTGCCCACGTTGTGAAATACAGAGGGACTCGAGGTAAAGTCAGGAGGAAAATCTGATGTCACCTCTCAGTATTGGGTCTCAGCATTGCTGAGGAGCCACGTCTTAGCTACTCTCAGGAGGAAAGAGAAACAAATAAATCGTATAAATATTGGAAACGAAGAAACAAAATGTTCATTATATTTAGATGAGATGGTCTGGTAACAGGTTTCACCATCTCTCGCGGTGCCCTAATGAATCCACTGCGTGCAGGTGCCCACGAGGAGTGCCCCGGAAGCACACGTGAGGATGTACATGTGTAAACATGTCTCTTCAAATCTATGGGAAAAGAAAGGTTTAGCCAGGGGACGTGCTGTGACAACCTACTAATCATTTCAGGGGAGAAGAGTGTTAAATTCATACTTCATACTGAAATGAATTCCAGATGGGCTAAATATTTAAACAAAAAAAAAAAAAAAAAAAAAGAAAAGAAAGAAACTAGCAATGGGACAGAAAAAAATATAGAGTGAAAAACTATGAAAATCTGGGTTTTGAAAGTTCTTTCTAAGCACGTAGCCAAAATCTGAAATATGATAAGAAGAAGATTAATAGATGTTACTATATAAAAAATTGAAATGTGCTTCAAAATAAAACAAAAACCTGCCAGAGACTAAGTTAAGAGATAAGGAAAATTTCGAAGAGGAGGAGGTGGGCATGGGAAGACTTGTCAAATACATATATAAGGATTAATATAGCTGTTATATAGAAAGGTCTTATAAAACATTAAGAAAAAGGTAAATTGCAGTTTTTAAAAGCAGAGAGAGAATACTAACAGGCGATTCAAATAGGATAAATGAAATGCAAATGACCAATAAATATGAAAATGCCTTAGTGAGATAGAATTTATAGCCCCAAATTAGCATAGATTAAAAGGGATCTTATTTTTTAAACATTTTTATTGATTTATAATCATTTTACAATGTTGCATCAAATTCCAGTGTAGAGCACAATTTTTCCGTTGTACATGAACATATATATTCATTGTCACATTTTTTTCTCTGTGAGCTGTCACAAGATCTTGTATATATCTCCCTGTGCTATACAGTATAATCTTGTTTATCAATTCTACATTTTGAAATCCCAGTCTATCCCTTCCCACCCCCACCCCCTTGGCAACCACAAGTTTGTATTCTATGTCTATGAGTCTGTTTCTGTTTTGTATTTATGTTGTTTGTTTGTTTGTTTTTTAGATTCCACATATGAGCGATCTCATATGGTATTTTTCTTTCTCTTTCTGGCTTACTTCACTTAGAATGACATTCTCCAGGAACAACCATGTTGCTGCAAATGGCGTTATGATGTCAGTTTTTATGGCTGAATAGTATTCCATTGTATAAATATACCACTTCTTCTTTATCCAGCTGTCTGTTGATGGATATTTAGGCTGTTTCCATGTCTTGGCTATTGTAAATAGTGCTGCTATGAACATTGGGGTGCAGGTGTCATTTTGGACTAGGGTTCCTTCTGGATATATGCCCAGGATCTGTATTCCTGGGTCATATTATAAGTCTATTCCTCATCTTTTGATGAATCTCCATACCATTTTCCATAATGGCTGCACCAAACTACATTCCCACCAGCAGTGTAGGAGGGTTGCCTGTTCTCCACAGCCTCTCCAGCATTTCTCATTTGTGGATTTTTGAATGATGGCCATTCTGACTGGTGTGAGGTGATATCTCATTGTAGTTTTGATTTGCATTTCTCTGATAATTAGTGATATTAAACATTTTTTCATGTGCCTATTGATCATTTGTATGTCTTCCTTGTAGAATTGCTTGTTTAGGTCTTTGGCCCATTTTTGGATTGGGTTGTTTGTTTTTTTCTTTGCTGCAAAAACAGACATATAGACCAATGGAACAGAATAGAGAGCCCAGAAATGAACCCACAAACTTTTGGTCAACTAATCTTCGACAAAGGAGGCAAGAATATACAATTGAATAAAGATAGTGCCTTCAGCAAATGGTGTTGGACAAACTGGACAGCAGCATGTAAAACAATGAAGCTAGAACACTCCCTTACACTGTATACAAAAATAAACTCAAAATAGATCAAAGACTTAAACATAAGACAAGATACAATAAACCTCCTAGAAGAAAATATAGGCAAAACATTATCTGACATACATCTCAAAAATGTTCTCTTAGAACAGTCTGCTCAAGCAATAGAAATAAAAGCAAGAATAAACAAATGGGGCCTAATGAAACTTACAAGCTTCTGCACAGCAAAGGAAACCATAAGTAAAACAAAAAGACAGCCTACGGAATGGGAGAAAATGTTTGCAAATGAAGCCGACAAAGGCTTGATCTCCAGAATATATAAGCAGCTCATACGACTTAATAAAAAGGATCTTAAATGTTAACAAAGACCATAGCTGTTCCTGCCCATAAACTGCTGCTGGAAATAGTGTGACCACCTACCTGCAGGGCAAGGGCCGGAATTCAAAGCACACACCCTCTGACTCCAGGAAATCCAGCTTCAGGAACTTGTTCTAAAGAAATAACTCAGGGTCCCATCGTGGTGGGTTTTTTTTTTTAACTAAAAAAGGGAAAGACAAATTTTAAATGCCCATCGATGTAGGATTCAGGAAATTGTGTAACCTCTGTTCTAGAAAATACTATACAAAAATGTACATATGATAACCAATCTATATTTACCAATGTGAAAATCCATCTACAGTGACCACTAAGTTAAAAATCTGATGAAAGAATTGTGTGTATAATAGAATGAAAAAGTAAGATGTGTGTGGGTTTGTGTAGAAAAGCATGAGGCAAAATATTATCAATGTTTCAATGATGGTACACTCACATTGATGTAAGGAAACTGTCATATAATATACAATGAGAAGACACATTGGATATACAATATGATCTCTAGCTTCCCCTTTCCTTAAATATCTCTCTCCATCTACTACATGGATTTTAAATTTCCAAGAAAAATCCCTAAACTATTAAATGAAATTTTTGCTGGTTGGTGAGATTTAGAAAAAGTATTGTTTTCTTCTTTTAAATGTGTCTTTATTTCCTCAATTTTCCAAAGTGGGCCACATGCCAATTCTATAATCCGAGGAAAATGTTAAAACAAAGGGAGCAGGGAGAGAGCAAGGGGTCAGGGCGGGTCCTTCCTGGCAGCAACACAGGCTCCCACCCCCTGCCCTGCAGAACCCTGGTCTGGAGTCCTGAGCAGAGGGCAGGTGCACTGCCTGAGCCCACACCACTCTGGCCCAAGTCTGATGCTCCATGCCAAGGATGCATATGCCCAGGGGCTGGCTCACACTCTGGATCTTTTCCCGGAGAAGCCCTGGCACCTCGGAGAGAATCCCTGAAGCATTGTTAATCATCCAGTTCTGAGAGGCCCGGCTCTTCAGAGATGCAAGCATTTGGATGGCATCCAGTGGATGCCAACTGGGATGTTTTAAATTCACCCCCAAGGGTTATTGTCTGCTCCACATTACACAACTGTGTATTCAAATTACATCCTGAAATGTCGCGGACACAGTCTCTGCTCATTTGTGGGGCTTTGCTAAAGTCATTTCTCTTCCTGGTCCACCCTGGCATGTCCACCTTCCAGCTCTGGGATGGAAGGCTGTGGGCAGTTCTTCCT
Organism: Camelus dromedarius; assembly: GCF_036321535.1. Classification (NCBI taxonomy): domain Eukaryota; kingdom Metazoa; phylum Chordata; class Mammalia; order Artiodactyla; family Camelidae; genus Camelus; species Camelus dromedarius. The sequence goes on from NC_087443.1 coordinate 17,890,635, forward strand.
GAGTGAGAAGCTATTTGCAGGTCTGTCTGTCTGCCAGCTGCCTGCCCCCGTCCTCCCCTGACACATGCCTGACTTGACCTGCCTACATCTTTCTAGACTTTCTGGAAGAGTCTTGATGTTAGGTAAAATAAGTCCATTCAACCTTGCCAGAGGTAGGGAGAATAAGTGACGTAAAGATAAATTTGGACATGAAGAACTCATCAAGAAGCAGAGTTCTTGAACTCTGCCTCCCACGCTGCTCCCCATGGACATGGTGTAACTTCTGTCCCAGGGCATTTTCCCTGCAGGCTGTGAATCTTTGTGTTGATGGCGTGGTCCCCAGACACTCTGAGTTCCTCGATGGAAAGGACCTTCTCTGTAGCACAACACCCAGCACAGAGCTTCATTCATCTTTTGAGCCTAAAATAGTCCACTGAATGAATGAATACATAAATACGTAAACAAATAAGCAGAGGCGTTTTTAGATCTAGAGATTACAATGCAAATTGATGATTACTGTTCCTGTTGTTATTACTGGCTGACTTCAGCAGATACTTATCTGGCAAAAAGCTTGAGCAGAAGATGCCCAATTACTAGAAACTAAATGACTCAGCATCAGGCCAGACTTACTGACAGACATACCCTCAGGCTGGAGCATGTGATCTGTTCCCTGGAATTGTGTGTGGTCAGTGGTTCTGATTCACCAGAGCTGGTTTATTGATCTGTGCTTCCTTACTTGAGATGCAGTTAAACCAACTGCCCATTATTGTTGGATCCCTGTGGCCATGGTCTTACAGGTTGTGATGGTCATGATGACACTAGGAGTGTGTGTGTGTGTGTGTGTGTGTGTGTGTGTGTGTGTGTTTGCATTCTATCCTAGAGAAAGAGCAGCCAACGAATGGCCAATTCACTCATGACCACCTGCTTCTGGCTTCCATGGACCTAATTAATCTCCTGGTGTCAGAAATCTGTTTGCCCTGAGCCGTCTGCAGGGGGTGCTGGCGTCAGCTCAGTGAACCTGGCAGAGCAGGGAGCCAGGAGCCAGCATAGGGAGTCAAAACTTGAATAATGAAAACAGGGAGAAAAATTGAAAGCCTGGAATGTTAGACTCGTGGGCAGAGTAGCAAGTGTCAAGCGGGATATGATCTTTGAGAGAAAAACCAACCCCAGGATTTTTAACACCCCTGGTAAGGAAATACCAAGGCCTATACCAAAGGAGGCCAAGAAGGCATCAATGTTTAAGACAGGATATCCGGGAATTTTGTCCAGGAGCGGGAACAGCAGGGATGGGGGAGATGCCCACTGATATGGAGGTGCTCAGTGCTTCCACCTGGGGGCACTGCTGAGTCTTCCAGATGGACGCACTCAGTGTGTCTACAATGTAGTCTTTCAAACATTCCATTAATACAGGTTATTAAGAGGAACTAGGCATCAAAAAGTGAACCAGGATAAAAGCACCCACATTGTCTGCTATATGCTTGGCATTATTCTAGCTCTCTGCATTTATTACTGTCATCTAATAAATTGAAAAATTAATACAGATATTTTTAAAAACCAGACGTTCTCTTCCCTGACCCCCCTATCTTCCCACTCCCATAAAAGCCATAACCTCTCCATGCTGTGAGGCTGAGAGTGTGTCTGAGGAGGTGGAAGAAGAAAACTCATGGTTTATTTGCCAGAGCGAGAACTTGCAAAGAGCAGTTCATCACTATTTGAAGCGCCTCCAGTATCATCATAATCACAATCACAATCATTTGCTCTACAGGGTGACATGGTTTTAATAAGGTCTATGAAATCAGGTATGCTGGTCAGCTATGCTGGTCCAGGGGCTCTGAACTACCCTCACTTGGTGTTCAGCGGAGGTGATGTGACCATGCCTGCCACCAAAATTACGACGTGGCCTTGGGCACAGTTTTAACTTCAAGCTGTTGAATCTCCTGGATCTCAGTTCCTCAGCTAAGGTCCCAGCAGCTAACGGCATAGCATCTTGTCCCATACAGCAGGCACTCCATCAGGCTGGCTGCTGTCGCAGCCACTATTACTGCTGCTCTTAGATTGCCATTCTTTGAACAGGGTAGTAATATAAAGCATCATGTGTCTAAGTTAACTTTGTTTATTGGCAATGAATATTTGGGAGACAAACATTTTTTAAGGCTTTTAAAATTTCCTTGGTTAGGAGGGTTAGAGACCAAAAATAAAACAGCAATTTTCAGAGAGAGGAATAAAAAAAAGGAGGAGGGGGGATGCTATGTATGAACAGATCAAGGCATAGAACAAGGCTTTCCAGGGTTTACCAGCGCATCTCCAGACCACGTGTAAATAACATTTCTGGGGGAGTCGCGGTTTTACTGCAAGACCAGTACAGAAATTCAAATGGGACTACTAAGGATATTAAGGGAAAGAGTGGATTGAATTTTATTATCAGTAAATGAGAACGTTTTCCTCCTGAGAGGTGAATAAAGATGAAATCACTCCCTTTGCTCCTTTAAAAATCGCAACATATAGCTTGAGTTCAAATATACACATTAAAAACACAACAGTAAAAACACTTATGAGCGTCTTGTGATGGGGTTTCACATGGAAAGAATCCATCTAAAGTGTTCTTTCCCCAACCACAGGGCCCAGTGGACGGCAGTCTGTCTCTGGTCGTGATGGTGCTGTGTGATGCAGCGGGTGAGACGGTCACACTCGCCCAGTCACTGCTCTTCTCGGAGGGCACATCAGGATAACCTCCCGTTTTCCGTGTGGACAGCAGTGCGGGGCCTATACGTGGTATCGCCTATGTGGTTTCCTTTTGATCCCACTTCATCTCATTCTAAACCCGCGAAAGGAAAGGAATGACGCATTGGAGGCATCGAGGAGTTGGCCGGCTTCCTCAGAGGAGCAGAGACAGCCACTAGAGGAAGCCAGCCTCGGTTCGCTTCTCAAGAGCTCCTGGTCTGGCAGTTGTAGGATGCTGACTGGGACTTGGCATCTGAAAGGGAGAGTGTGAGCTCCATCATGTTAAGTGGGACTGGTAGATGCACAGCTGACAGACGACGGGGTGGCTGAGATGACCTGAAGTGTGAGGAGAGGGAAAAGGAAAGAAGAAGAAAATGCCGAGGAATGAATACCCTCATTTTACAAAGCAGGAGTCCTGGGAAAGTGTGTCGAAAGTCAATGCAACTGGAGGTAAAGGGTGAGTGTGTTGATTTCAAGTTGCAAAACTACAACAGCAGTGCATGAAAGACATGTTAACACATTCTCTAGCACTTCAAAGAGCAGAGGAGGGCTGGGGTACCACACTCCTCTGCATATCCAGCAGAATGAGGATCAGTATGTGGGTAAAGCACGTCCTTTAGAATTTCCCTCAGAATAATTACCAACAGAAAGGCTGAAGAATCTCTGTTAGCTGGTTCTGGGCCATGGAGGCATCTGGTAAGAAACTGTCATTTTGTATTATCAGCCTTTCTTACTATTTAACTGGTTAATGTAATGTGTATTATTATAATTTTTAAAATGACATGGAGACAACTTGCTGCATTTGACAGACATGCTCAAAGGCAAGCTGTTGGCTAGGAATTCTCTAACCATGGGATAGGCAGTCCCAAGGTCAGCAAGTTCCTAAGAATAATGAAAATGAAAGACATGTTAACACATCTTTTGAAATAGTTTCTTCTACTGAAAAAAAAAATCCAGTGTCCATTGCCTGCATCAGTAAAATATTACAAAGGAAGTACCAAATGTTGCCACACTGGGTAGTAGCTCATAAAAGTCATTAACCTTTTAACCGCCACTGATGGGTGGGGGTAAAATCTTTGTCGATACTTCTGCTGTTTGCCCATTATTTCCCATCAATGTCTCATCTGCCTCTGAGCCAGAACCACCCCCAAGGGTCATCCAGTGGGCAGCACATAGCTAACAACCTTCTGGCTTGAATTTGGTCCGCTCAGAAAATAAGAATGTGCCAACATGTCCAGGGGACTGTGGGACATCTCATATCGTATTAGTAATTGATTCTTTGGTTAAAAATCAATTGTTTGTGTTTTTGATTAGCATGAGCTAAGTCCCACTCGCAATCCTTCCCCAAGCCTTGTACAAATGGGACACATTTCTGGACCTCTAAGCAGTTTTCCCCATTAAGCTGCAGTGTCCTGTCTGTTGTTTTATCTGTGCACTTGTTACGAGTCCAAACTCGTTTTGCTTGCCACACGACAAGGCAATAAATCGGGATATGAGGTTTTGGGGCAAGGAATAGCAACTTTATTCAGAAAGCCAGCAGACCAAGAAGATGACAGACTAATGCCTTGGAGAACCATCTTACTCAAATCAGAATTCATGCTCCTTTTATACTAAAAAGGGGAGGGGGTATGGTTGGTTGTTGAAAATTTCTTGGTGTAGGAATTCTTTGTTCTTGTAGCTATCCACGTGGGTCAGGTCATGGTGCCCCTGTAAAACCTCTAACAAAACAAATGTTATTTTCTATTCTGCAACTTGTCATCTTTATGTAAGTGCAAAAGTGTTAATATCCTTAAAGGTCAGAGCCTTGAGAATAGGCTCTCCTGTATATTTCAGGCTAAAGGCAGCATTCTTTTACAAAAGGAGCAGAGCTAGCAAGACTAAACCTATAAAACAGGGCACAGGATTGAAGCCAAAGGAACAGATCTAATATGGAGCCAGATTTGTTCTTTTCTGTTACACACTTGCATGCATGTGAATAATTAATTCAATCCTCATGTGGCTCTAGGGTAATTCAATAATGCCTAGAAATAAGAAATAGTGAAGGACTGAAGACCTCAACAGAGACAGGGAAGCAGAGTGACAGCCTTTGCTTTGGTTCTATTTAGCTGGGTTAAATCTTCATAACACAAACATGTAGAAGAATCCTCTGCTGCTGGAAAAAAAAATCTGGAACCTACTAGCCCTCTTGATTTTTCTCAGTGAATGGCTGGCTGAAATCATCTGAATTGTTTACTTAATATTTTGTTAAAAAGTATAATGTTGCACCTGGGTGATGTGTTTACTTTTTACCCCCACACCCCCAAAAATCAAGTGATGCAATTAGGGATGGCTTGTTATGATGCAAGCCGTGTGGATGATTTGGATTTTGATGAATGTTTCCCTGAGTCTGTAGGCGACTCTCTTTGGAGGCCTGCCCTGGCTCCCCTGTCACTGGCTGTCCTCGACCCTCTTCTGGTCCACTGTCTGGTTTCCAGGGCTCTGCCATCCATCTGGAAGTTTAAGGGCAGAACATACACAACCCTGCAGCCCTGTGGAGTACACATGGGCACTGTGTTGCTGCTCATTCAGGGGCTGCTGGCTGCCTAGAAAAAGTGAAATACAGTGAGTTTGTAACAAGCAGAGTCTAATGAACTGTGGCCTCTTTTAATCATAAACAGACAGTTTATCCACTAGAAACATCATGTGGTTCAAAAAATTGGAGAACTTTTTAGAGGAATGATCCATGTTTGTTTCATATGAGAGAAAAAGAGAGCTGGGGGTGGGGGAGCACCACTGACCAAGTGAACGGGTCCTGGCGTGTATGGAGAAATTTCAGCTCTTCATTCAGCCTCCTGGCCCCAGATAGAGCCACCCTGACTCTCCTCTTGGTGCAGATTCTTTTTTGTAACAGAAAAGAACAAATCTGACTCTGTTAGATCTGTCCTTTTGGCTTTAACCCTGTGCTCTGTTTCCTGGGCTTAGTCATGCTGGTTCTGCACCCTTCCTAAAAGAATGTTGCCTAGAGCCTGAAACAGACAGGACAGCCCATTTTCAATTCTCTGAACTTCAAGGGTACTCAAACTTTTCCATTCATATAAAGATAAAAAGTTGCAGAAGAGAAATTAGCAATATTGTTGGAGGTTTACAGAGACACCATGACCTGACCCACATGGACAGCTGCAAGAACAAAAGATTCCAGTACCAAGAAGTTTGCAACAACCAACCACACCCACTCTCCTTTTTAGTATAAAAGGAGCCTGAATTCTAACTTGGGGAAGATGATTCTCCAGGATGTTAGTCTGCCATCTTCTTGACCTGCCGGCTTTCTGAATAAAGTCATTATTCCTTGCCCCAGCACCTCATCTCCAGAGTTATTGGCCTGTCGTGCAGTGAGCAGAAAGAGTTTGGACTTGGTAACATTTCCAGCTTGGTGCTGATGATTCTGGGTGTCGTGGAGAAACTCTGCCTGCTTGCTCAGTCCACAGATGAAAGCCTGGCATTGGGCTGCACCCTTTCACTAGCTGGACTTCCCCACAGGTTGGAGCATTAGCAGAAATCCCACCATTGCTGCCCATGGGAGACATGGTAGAGAGGACAAGCCTGGGAACTGAGGGAAGCGTGCATACTTTGTAAAGCTGACATATGCCCAAGCAAGGGCCAAACATCTCTGCAAAGAGAGGCTGCTCGGTGTAACTGAGACAGACCAGAGACTTGGCCCTGGGAGACTGAGTCTTAGTCTCAGTTCATTTCATCTCCTCTTCCCCTGAGGGAATACACTTGAGGTTGTTGGATTTCCCCATGGAAACCTGCAGATGAATTTTCACCTTACGGTGCGCAAAGGTGAAAAGCCACTAAGGAAACCAGAGAGGGTGGCTCTGAAAAGACTTTTTTGTGCATCTAGGGCCAATTGGCTTCTCTTCGTCATTTAGCATGAGATGTGCACAGAGCCAGAAGCTTCATTTCTGAGCAGCTGATTCCCAGAGGGCGGTGGGGAGAAGCCTCTCTTCGCGCCCACTGCCTGCAGGTGTCCGTCGTGAGACCAGGAGCAGGTGGAGTAAGCAGAGGATCCAGTGAGGGAGGGGGAAGGCGGAAGGCAGGCCTGAAGAGAAAGGCGTGAGGAAAGAAACATCTGCAAACAGTGGGGAGGGTATAGCTCAGAGGTAGAGGGCGTGCTTATCGTGCACGAGGTCCTGAGTTCAATCCCCCCTCCCTAAAAAATAAATAAATAAATAAGGCTAATTGCCCCACCCCCAAAAGAAATTGCCACTTCAAAAAATAAATAAATAAAAAGTAAAAAAAAAAAGAAATAAACAAAAAAGACAAACAAACAAAACTTAAAAATAACTTGTTTAAAAAAAAATTCCCCAAAGTGGAAACATGAGAAAAACAAAATGGAAAGGTGAGAAATGCCAGGAAGGTGGTTTAGCAAGAATTCCTTACATGCTGGACATAGAAAGGGAGAAGAGTGGGTGGCCTGAGTTGAGTGGCCGTTGTCCCCTCCAGAGGGGCCCCAAGCTCTCCCAGGGCCCCTCTCAGCCCACTTCACCCACTGACCACAGTGGCCTGTGGCCTGCAGGCCTTTGCCTTCATGCCAGTGGTAGAAACCCGTGGTCCCCTAGCTCAGATGAGCAAGCTGCTCCTCCCTGGGCCCTTCTGGCTTTATCAACTTCTCTCTGGACCGTGTGATCAGGCCCCTGCCAGCTGTTTTCACACTGAATCCCACCCTCTTCCCCTTATAACACCAGTCAGTGGGCCAGGCAGCTGGCCCTGAGCTCATCCATAAGAGTGCCCTCTGCTGGCAATGGTTTCTTCTGCCTGGGCCGGCAAGGTGGCTGCGTTCCCCTGGACTCAACCCTGGGGAGGACACCAACCAGTTTGATCATACCCCCTCTCTGGGTGTGAATTGAATTGCCTTGTGCCAAGCACAGAAAGTAATTGTTCAGCCTCTGATTGACCACTTGCAGAGACAGGGAGCTCATCAGCAATCCAAGGCACTGCTGTCACCACCAACCATTGGAAATATCATCCTTCTGTTGAGCCAGCATCTGCCCTTTGTCATTTATTCCACTTGCCCCAACTCTGCCCTCTCAAGTCACCCTGAGCAAGGATAGCTCTGTTTCTCACGACAGCCCTTTGGGAATTTGAACCCAACCATCACCGAACCCCAGTTCTTCCTCTCTTTCTAAACCTTCCTGGGTCCTTCAGCCATCAAGCTTGCTTCTGGACACAGTCCATTTCTCAAACCCCCTCTCACAGTGTGGGGCCCAGAAGCCCACGTACCCTGTAGGCAGGGTCTGACCAGGGCACAAGAGGAGATGTCACCTCCCAGGGTGTGACGGTTGGGCTTGAAGCACACAGTGGAAGTCACAGCAGTGGTGATGCAGCCTTCACACTCCTGATACACTTTGAGTTATGCTCAATTTTAATTCATTTTTATACATGCTGTTAATTAATCCCATCCGTTATTCAAGCTGGTCAACATTTCATTCCTCCTCTGTGCCCAGTACTTGCTGTTTTTGTTGCTCAGTCTTGGTGTATCTTCACAATTTCTGTATCATTTGGGATGTGATTTTTTTATAGCCAATAAATCTACAAGGCTTTCCAAATCTATTTAATGAGTCTGACAGGCAACTTTTCTCTCCTAATGCCTCTGAAAACCACAGTCCATCTTAGCTTTTATTTAAGATGGCTGCACAGCTCCTAGAACATTCCCTTGGGTCCACCTTCATCACTCTCCTCTGTGAGAGATTGTTCAATCAACTACCAAGGCTTTTATAAAAAGCTCATGAGAATCTTGCCCTGTCATCTTTAGACTGATCAAAAAGCTTCCACATGTCACCTTGTCACACGCCTCATGGAGATCCAGGGTCACTAACCCACCACATAGCCCTAGTGCAGCTGGGAATTGCCACGGTGCTTCCTTGTCCTGCTGAGGGGTTTTGACATAACAGCTTTTTTTTTAAATTTGTTTTTATTGAAGTATAGTCAGTTTACAATGTGTTAATGTCTGGTGTACAGCACAGTGAGTCACTTTCCTTTTCATATATATTCCTTTTCATATTCTTTTTCATTATAGGCCATTACAAAATATTGAATATTGTTCCCTATGCTATACAGTAGGACCTTATTGCTTATTTATTTTATATATAGTAGTTAGTATCTGCAAATCCCAAATTCCCAATTTATCCCTTCCCACCTCCTTTACCCACTGGTAACTCTAAGTTTGGTTTCTACCTCTGTGAGCCTGTCTCTACTTTGTAAAGAAGTTTATTTGTGTCCTTTCTGTTTTGGATTTCACATATAAGTGATCAGATCATGTTTTCCTTTCTCTTTTTATCTTACTTCTCTTAGTACGATGACCTCCAGGTCCATCCATGTTGCTGCAAATGGCATTATTTTATTCTTTTTTTTATGGCTGAGTAATAGTCCATTGTAGATATACACCACAACTTCTTGATCCAGTCATCTGTCGATGGACATGTAGGTTGTTTCCTTGTCTTGATGTAACATCTTTTAAGTTGCCCCTAGTGGTTTCTAAGCCTGTGACTCAGCTGGACGGGCCGGACACTGAGGTGTGGTTGCCGCACAAGAGGCATGAGCAGTTTGGGCTCAAACTTCTTTCTCAGAAAGGAGTCTAAGACTCAAGGTTTGTTGCTGGCAGTGTCCACTGGCTGGGAGGGGGACATTTTGATGGTCTATGTGCTTAGCTGTGCCTTGTCCTGGCTGACATGTCTCAAGTCCTGGGGCCTCCCCTATATCCCTAGGGGGGCTATTTTAGTCTAATAACAGATGGCACTCATAACAAAGACTTCCTGATGTTACATTAATTGTCCTGCACTGACTTCACACTATTATACCTTCTTACACCTTTTGTTTTTAATACAAATAACATGTATCTCTTCAGGGTGTGCCTGAATATGTGTGTTGTGTGTATGGGATGTAGGACAAGGATATTGTACCAGATAGTTCCCATTTCATGTTTATAATACAGAGTACATCCTGTATACCAGACTGGATTATATTTTAGACTCTATACTAGACTATGCTTATATGATTACATACTATATTATATATTGGTAGTATAATACAGATAAAAAAGTAAGAACTTTCAGCTCACTTTAAATAATAATAACTGTAAAAGGAGTTTCACCGTTAAAAATTGTGAACCACTATCTGGTACACTTCTCATTTATATAATATTGTACATAACTTCCATTTCAATTAAAAAAAAAGTAAAATAAAATATGTAGAAGTGATGGCTGAGGCCTGATACGTGTCCTTGGGAGGCGGAGGAGTGTGTGAGACCATGTGACTAGATGTCAGGGGTCCACTCTGACCTGCTGTGTGTTGTTGGCGAATCACTTCCTCCCTCTGGGCCGCAGTTTTCTTGCTTATGGAATGAGTGGTTGGGACTGGATGACACACAGACATCCCTCTCCACTCTGCCACCATGTCCTTAGACGACCATTGTCTCTGAGATCTGTACCTGGATGCAATTACTACTAGTATGTATACCAATAACTGACACTTGTTGACTATGCATTTGTGACTTTGGATTCAGCAATGTTCTTAATTCTTATAAGAGAATTAGGAGGTAGAGAAGTTTTTCTCACTTACAGATGAGAAGGACTGAGGTCTGGTGTGCTCAAAGAGACACACCATCATGCAGCAGCTGGTGATCCAGGTCTGTCTGAATCCATTACTTTCTCCTACCGGGAGCTACAGCATGGTGGTTCTCACCCAGTGGACACAGAGAATTTAGAGCAGTGCAGTCCAAGGTCTGGTGTGGGAGCCACTAGCCACACATGGCTACTGAGCACTTAAAACATGGCCAGTTGAAATTCAGCTTTGCTGTGAGTGTGAAATGCACACTGTATTTTTTGTAAATGTAAAATACCACAATAATTTTCATATCAATTGTATGTTGAAATAACATTTTCATATATTATTGGATATGTTGAGTTAGAGCAAATATATTATGAGCATTCATTTCACCTGTTTCTTTTTTCACTCCTCTGGATGTGGCTGTTAAAAAAAAATTGAAAATAACAGATGTGGTTCATGTGCGTGGCTTGCAAATTTCAGTGGGACGGTGTTGATGGAGAGCGTGCATAGAAATCCAACCTCCATTTTGTCATTTTGTCGTTTGGCTTTTCAAGACAAAAATGGCCAAGAGGAAGACATGCCCCCCAAAATAGTTCAAAAACCAGAAAGGAGCATTATGCATTTAACTTAGTTTCTCCTGTCCTTGGTCAGGATCATGTCACAAGCTACATTTCAGGAACTTCCAGGGAAAACAATGTGCCATTTCCTTAAGAACGAGAAGGGAAGAGAGAGGAATCATGAATACCCAGAGTGAATGCTAGTGAAATAAAAAGATGGAATTTTTTTTTCAAAGCCCTGAGGCCTACCTTCACATTTCCTTTATGAACCCACAGAGCTCTCAGCCAGAGGACATGAGCTCCTCCTCCACCCATCACTGAGTCGCCTGTTTCTGCAGCTGATACAGGAAAATGGGGTGCTAGAGATGGTTGTGTCCCAGATTTTGGCTGAGTCCCTGGGACATGCCCCACCAAGTGAGGGTCCTTGGCTTCTCATAGGAAAGAATTCAAGAGTGAGCCATAGCAGAGTGAAGGTAGATTTATTCAGAGATGCCCACCCCATAGACAGAGTGCAGGCTGGCTCAGAAGGCAAGAAAATGACCATAAGGTGCCAGGTTCTTAGTCTTCATGGGCTTGGTAATTTCATGTGCTAACAAGTGGGAGGGTTATTCCAACTACTTTAGGGAAGGGGCTGGGATTCCCAGGAATTGGGCCATCACCCATGTTTTGACCTTTTATGGTCAGCCTGGGAACTGTCATGGTGCCTGTGGGACTATCATTAGCATGCTAATATATTACAATGGGCATATAATGAAACTCAAGGTCTACTGGGAGTTGAATCTTCCACCATTTTGGTGCCAATTTCTGTGTCATCTTTTACTGGTTGTGCCCTGGCCCTGCCCTCCTGTCTCACAGCCGCTCCCAGTCTGGCGGGGGGTGTTGCCTGCTGCACCCCTCTGCCTGACCTTCTCTGCCATGCAGCCGGTGGCCATTACAGCTCCACACCATGAAGATGACCAGAGAAACGAGATGTCATTACGCAGCTGTGGAGCAACCATGGCCTGGCTGGTGGTTCAGGTATCGCCCCTGAGCTACCTGCCTGTCCAACAGTTGAAAAGGAGTCAGGAGCCTCAGGCCCAGCACAGGGCTGAGGGCACAAGCATGGTGTCCACAGCCCAGGACAGAGTTTCTGCTGAAGCCTGGAGTGTCCAAGCTGCCAAGGTTCTAGAAGTGGAAAAGAAATTGGGATTCCTGGAGAGACTGAGCCTGTGACTGCAGCTGCACAAGGACGCCCTTTGAGCTGCTGTAGGAAACTAGACTCACAGGAAATTTCTCCCACCGTGTGTGGAAACTGCATGACGATGCAAAGGGAGTTCTGGGGTTGAGGGGGTTCCCAATAAAAACAGTAATAATACTGAGGTATGATGACTACAAGGAAAGAGAGATGATTTGAGGAATCAGCTCCTCATTTGAACGGAACAATTTCATCCAGGTACCTAAGAAAACAGCTTCATTAGGGAGAAGCAAGAAGGAGAAGGACTCGTAATGATTCTTCACTTCCTGAGTGCCCAGAGCTGGACTAGGGTGGGAGAGAAGTGCATAGATGTTCAAGCTCAAGGTCGTTCTGGTTGGAGGTTGGCTCCTGAGAGAGCCCATCTTCTTTAAATGTTGGGCCTTTGGTGGGTGGCTGGCTGGCTTCACCCTGGTGCTAACCTTGACCAGGAGATCTGTTGAGACCTATTTCCATTAGCTTATTTAATTCATACAAAAGCTTACGGTTCAAAACTCTGATTCTCAGTTTAGAGAATTTCATAAACTTTCCATTTTTGAGATAAAAGACACTGAGGCTTAGGTTCCAAGTCACACAGAGAATAAGCTCACACACATTCCCTGCCCTGCACAGCTCCCTGGATTTCATCTCTACCGTTTGCTCAGAAAGATTTCTGAGTTTTTCCAACCATTCAAACAATGCTGGAGGGCAGGGGGATGACTCTGGTCAGAGTCCTGACTTTGTCACTGCCTAGCTGTTTGATGGGAGGACAATTACTTAGTTTCTTGGTTTTAAATTGGGAGGGTTTGTTTTCAGGATGAAATGAAAAAAATGCACATCAAAGGCTCAGCAAAGCGCCCAGCACATGGTAAAGTCAGGAAACACTAATGCGTGTTTCCATGCCCAGGTACCTCCAGCAAGTTACTGTCCTTGTGGAGCTCATAACCTGGAGGCAGGACAGAAAAAAAATAAGCACAGGGGGTGAAGGAAAAACTTGAGTTTCCCAGGCAGACGGTGCATTCCAGGTGGCTGTAGTATAGCCTGGGATCTTTTTAGGAAGTGTTGGGGGTGGGGTGTGGTCCCAGGATGCCTGGTATGGAAGAAGAGGGGAGAAGACAGGACTTTGGACAGGATGTTTGGCCTGAGAAAGTCAAGACATCAGCTAAGGAAGATGGTCATCACTGAGCTGTGAGACGATCACCAAAGAAGGCTTTGAATGGAGGGCAGTCAAGGAAACCCTTGGGATCTGGAAAGTGTATTGGTTAGAGAAAATGCATTTTTGCCATGAGGGCTTGCCCAGCCCAGGCATGTGGTTCTTTCACACTCTGATCTGAAGAGGCTCCGCTATTCAGGAATGAGTTGGCCCAATCCTGGCACCACAGGTAAGTCAGGGAAGGCTGAGAGTGGAGGGTAAGCTCCAGAACTTCCTTTCACCCATTTCAGGACGTAATCACTATTTCCTGCTATATCTCATTCACACAGGGATGGGTCCTTCGTACCTCTCCCCACTTGACCACTTCCTATGTCCTTTCCAGATGTGCTGCTTTTTTTTTTTTTTGGTTGTTGTGGTTGTTGTTGGAATCCACCACCAACCCACTTCTGATCTGCTGTCCTAGAGGTACTGGCATGTGTGGTGCTGGAGAGTGAGAGGAGTGTTAGTCCATAGCATGAAAAGGGTCTCCTTAGCAGCCATGAGCAGAGAGAAGCTGGAGGCCCTTGGGGAGAGCACAGGTTTAGGAAGAAAGGACTACAGAGGCTGGAGCTCCCTTAGACAGGATCCTAATTCGGACCCCCTGTCTCTTAATGCCTTGGGTGGCCATGGTGAAAGAGGGAAAGGGGATAAATGGGGCATGGTTATCAGCTAGATCATTATTCTTACCTCCATTTCTAGGTAAAGAGATTGGGGTCCAGTGAGGTTCTGTTCCACTCAAGATTACCCAACTCACAGATTACAGAAGTAGGGTTCCCCTTCGACTTGTGTTGCCTCTGAAGTCCAAGCAATGTCCAGCACTACTTGTGGCCTCTCAACCATAAAACTAGCACCAATTTTCCCATCTTTCTGCTCTTACTTTGAATCAATTCTCTATTTTTATTGCTTTAGTGACACCAAGGAGAGGATACCTGGGTGGGTGTCCCCTGCTCCACCCACTTTCTTTTCTGTTTACACAAATAGGATTGGTCTTAAAATTGCTCCTGGCTAGTCACTTGGCCGTGGCCCCGCCCACTGGCCGCGGCCCCGCCTGGCTCTCTCACAGCTCTTTTTGCTTCTGGTGACTGCAGGACTCTTCAAGACCTCTGACTTTTTCTTTGAACACTGCTCCCTGGGATCATGTCCCCTAAAAGGAGGTAGAAACCTCTCTTCCTTTGCTGCCAACATCCCACCACCTCAAAAGGAAGTAGAGATTTAGCAGTCATTGTCTCTTTCCAGATAACATCTTGGGAGCCTCCTCTTTCACATTACAATGGAATACCAAGGTGTTTTGCTAAACAAAGACCATCTGCTCTGTAGTGAGATTGCTCCACTAATTCAGGTTCAGAACTCAGCAAAATGAATTTGGGGTTTGCTTTGTTTTTACTCTGCTGCACATTCACAGACACAAAGTGGTGCTTACTTTGGACTGTTATCTGTTAAGGTCTAGGGTGAGACTACCATCCAATATGTGGCTCATCACACATCCCATTGGTGCCTTCATCCCCAGTGTTGACACAAGGGACATTACTAGCCCAGCTCTGGTGTACCAAGGAAGGCCAGCAGGAGGAAGTAAGCCTCTCTGTTCTTTGAAGCTGTTGGCTGTTATCGTGCCAAGATCGTCAGACATTTTACATTTGGGCATTGTTTTAAGCAGTCTTCTGGCTCCATTTTTTAGATGAGGCAGCTGTGAGTGTTGTAATTGCAGTGACAAGCCCCTGACAACTTCCAGATTTCCTCTTAAAAATATTTTTTCAATTATAATTTAAGTTTATAATTTCATCATCAAATCACTCAGTAGAAAATGCTACATTTAGGCTCCAACATGGGTGATCACCTGAAAGAAGTGGGTTTCATTCCAGAAAAGACCCAGGTCAAGCAAGTTCTTGGTGAACTTATGGCTCATGAAGTCAACCCCCTTGGTGGGCTCAGAGCATTCAGTCCCCTAAGACAACTTAACTGGGAAGGACTAGGCACTGCCTTTCTCCACTTCCCTTTCTCTGCACCCTGAGTCAGGTGCCCTGCACCATCCTGTGACAAAGAAGTACTTCTACTTCCCTTTTCTTCCAACATATGACCTCACTGGACACTGCAGTGGAAACTGCATAGTAAAGGGGACACAGGTCCTTAGGGGTTGTGGTGAATGTTGACTTCCCCCCTGCAGGTTTGGAGGGAAGAAACCTGTAGAGGGCACTTTCCTCCTCTTTTCTTATTGCATTGTTGTCTTATTGTACCCTTCTCTGCCCCAAAGAACATTGTCTGTTCTAGACATCCTTTTTCTTACTTGAGGTCCTGTTTCAGTTCATGGAAACATTGGTCACATGCATTTTTTACCCAGAATATGAAAATCAGAGATTAAGAGCACAGCTCCAGCTTGTTTGGCTGTGAGGCAGAGGGCAAACTGGACCTCTGTTTTCTACTTGATCAGTCTTCATCATAACATCATCGTCCACTGATATGCACAGCACTCAAAGGTTACCACTCATTCTTATCACTTGAGAGTCACATACTTGGTTAGAAAGTAAAAGCAGAGGTAACTCCCCACCCCCCAACTCCTTGTTATAGAAAGGAAAATGAATGCTAAGGCAGGCAAGGTGCCTTTGTCAAACAAGAAATTGCTAGGTTCTCAACTATTTTAACTTTACCAGGATGTATCAAAGAGGACATATTTGCCTATTAGTCTATTAAATACTAGGACATCATTATTTGGATGTGAATCTGTTATATAGACACAAAAGGGAAACTTATCACCTGGAACTTTGATGACACCAGCAGAGCTTCAGACAACTCCTAAGGTATGTGAGAACTAGTAAATGAAACCAACCAGTGGTGGTGATCACATTAAAAAGCTAATTGTGCAATTTGATAAAGGGCATGTATGAAAAGCTCACAGTAACATCATACTTACTGGTAAAATGCTGCATGTTTCACCCCTAAGATTAGGAACAAGGCAAGGATGTCTGCACTTACCAGTTGTATTGAACATTGTACTGGAAGTTCTAGCAGGGTGGTAATTAAACAAAAAAAAGAAATAAAAGTGATCCAGATGGGTAAAAGTGAAAACTATATTTGCAGATGCCATGGTCTTGTATATAGAAAGTCCTAAAGGCTCTACTAAAAAACAAAACAAAACAAAACAAAACTAATAAAACTATTAAAAATGAATTCAGCAAAGTTTCAGGATACAAAATCAATATACAAAAATTAATTGTATCTCAGTATACTAGTGATGAAAAATCTGAAAGTGAAATTAAACAATTCCGTTTATGATAGCATCAAAAATAATATACATCAGAATAAATTTTACAAAAGAAATGCAAAGCTTGTACATTAAAAACTACAGGATATCATTGAAATAAATTAAAGAACACATAAGTAACTGAAAAGACTTCCTTTACTCACTCATGGACTGGAAAGTTTAACATTTTTAGAATTACTTTCCATAATCTACATATTAATGTAATTCCTAATCACTTCTTTTTTTCGAAGAAATGGGCAAACTGATCCTCATATTTACATGGAATTGCAAGAAGCTCTGAATAGTTGGAAAAAATCTTAAAAGAAAAAACAAAAGTTGGAAGACTCACACTTCTCCATTTTAAAACTTAGTACAACTCTACAGTAATCAAGACAGTGTGGTACTGGCATAAGAATAGACAAAGAAATCAATGGACCAGAACTGATAGTCCATAAGTAAACCCTTACATTTATGGTCAGTTGATAGGAGTCCAGACCCTTCAGTGGGAAAAACAATCTTCTCAACAAATGGTGCTGGTACAACTGGATAACTTCACACAAAAGAATGAAGTTGGACCCCTACCTCATACCATATAGAAAAATTAACTCAAAATAGATCAAACACACAAATGTAAGAGCTAAAACTATAAAAATCCTTAGAAGAAAACATAGGGTAAATCTGAACAACTTTGAATTTGTCAATGAAGTTTTAGATATGACACCAAAAGCACATACAACAAAGAAAAAAATGTTAAATATGATATCAAAATTTAAAACTTATGCATCAAAGAACACTATCAAGAAATTGAAGAGACAGCCAATATAGGAGAAAAATATCTGCAAATCATATATCAGATAAGGGTCTAGTGTCTAGGCAAATAACCCAGTTAAAAATGGGCAAAGGATTTAAATTGACATAAAGGAGATAAGCATGTTGCCAAACAGCATATGAAAGGATGCCTAATATCTTTAAGGAAATGCAAATCAAAATAACTTTATACCCACTGGGATGATTAATAAAAAAGACAGACAATAGCAAGTGTTGACAATGATATGGAGAAATTGGAGCTTTTGATACATTGTTGGTAGGAATGTAAAATGGTGCAGTCACTTTGGAAAACAGTTTGACAATTTTTAAGAAAGTTAAAAATAGAATTACCATATGACTTAGCAATTTCACTCCTGAGAATATATCCAATGAAAATGAAATGAAAACACATATGCACATAAAAACTTGTACTTCAATGTTCATAATAGCCAGAAAGTGGAAACAACCCAAGTGTCTATCAAATGACGGATGGATAAACAAAATGTGGTCTATACACACAATAGAATATTACTTGGCAATAAAAAATAAACTACTGAAACATGCCATAACATGGATGAACCTTGAAAACATGATAAGTGAAAGAAGCCAGACACAAAAGACCACATATATGATTTCTTGTATATGAAATGCCTAGAGTCAGCAAATCCATAGAGCCAGAAAATAGATTATCATTGCCAATGGTGGAGATGGTTGAGGGTGGAGATGGGGAGTGACTGTTAACGGGTACCAGTTTTCATTTGAGGGTGATGAAATATTCTGGAATTAGATAGTGGTGATGATTGCACAACCTTGTGAATATACTAAAACTCACTCAATTGTACACTTTAAAAGGGTGAATTTCAATTTTCCCTTTAATCATTTACTTGCTCCTCTTAGGTCTAGTTCTAGTTTCTCCATAAATTTTGGAAAATATGAAGCATAGGGATGGGTGTCAATTGTGGATTGATCCAAAATCAAGTGCAATTTTGTGGGGTCATCACTCCTGTCAAAGCAGCCATTCACTTAGGATGGAAGTTTGGGGTGTCTATCTGGCTGTGTAAGGTGGATCTGCATGGAAGTAGGCACAATTTCAGCTGTGCCTCCAGCTCATGGTTAGCTGTTACCATTCATCCAGCCTTCTGGCTGCTCATAGGATTTGTACAAAATCCTGGGCATTTATCCATCCCAAGAACACAAACTCCAACAGATTCCTCAAAAAGTTAAAAGTAGACTTACCATATGATCCAGCAATCCCACTCGTGGTCATATATCTAGAGGGAATTCTAATTCGAAAAGATGCATGCACCCCAATGTTCATAACAGCACTATTTACAATAGCCAAGACATGGAAGCAACCTAAATGTCCATCGACAGGTGACTGGATAAAGAAGTTGCAGTATATTTACACAATGGACTACTATTCAGCTATTAAAAAAAAGAATAAAATAATGCCATTTTCAACAACATGGATGGACCTGGAGATTCTAAGTGAAGTAAGCCAGAAAGAGAAAGAAAAATATCATATGATGTCACTTATATGTGGAATCTGATAGAAAAAGAGAGAATAAAGAGAACACTAATGAACTC
Source organism: Camelus dromedarius (assembly GCF_036321535.1). Lineage (NCBI taxonomy): Eukaryota > Metazoa > Chordata > Mammalia > Artiodactyla > Camelidae > Camelus > Camelus dromedarius. The sequence goes on from NC_087443.1 coordinate 17,909,507, forward strand.
ATCTATAAAACAGAAACAGACTAGCAGATGTAGTAAACAATCTTATGGTTACCTGGGGAATGGAGGTGGGAAGGGATAAATTTGAGAGTCTGAGATTTGCAAGTGTTAACCACTAGATATAAAAATAGATAAAAAACAAATTTCTTCTGTATAGCACAGGGAACTATATTCAATATCTTGTAACCTTTAAGGAAAAAGAATATGAAAAGAAATATATGTATATATATGCATGACTGGGACAGTATGCTGTACACCAGAAATTGACCCATTGTAACTGACTGTACTTCAATTAAAAAAAAATTTTAATAACATGAACTGTACCTGCTATCCTGGCTTGCCTCCTCCTTCTGAACAGTCTCTTTACATTTTCCCTTTGTGGTATCCTGGAATGTAACTTCACACGTACCTCCATTGCTGGGAGTGGGTGGGGAGAGTGGAGGGTAGGGTAATAGGAGTGAGAAAGGGCACAGGCTTCTGAATCAAAATCTTTTGGGATCCAGTCCCAGCTTTCCCACCAGTCCACGGTGATAGAGTGAGCCAAAAGTTCACTTGCCTGTAAAATTAGAATAATAGTACTATTAGTAGTACTTTCCTTGCAAGAGTGTTGTGAGAAGGAAGGAAGGAAGGAAGGAATAGAAAGTGCCCAGAACTGTGTCCAGAACACAATCATCATTAATGTTAGTGAGATAAGATTTTAAAAACATTTTCTTCTCCAAAAGCTCAAAATCCTCATGAAAAGAACTGTCCATGAAAGGGTTCTGAACACCTGTTGGCTTTGAGGAAATGTACTGAGGGGGAAAATTAGACATTGTTCCTATTTTTATGAGCAACTTTTGTAAATAACATGGGCAATCCCACCAAACCAATCCCTTTCATATCATCTGAAACTAATCAGGTTTTATTATTAAATATTTATGAATATTTACCACATTTGTGGAAATGCTCATTTTAGAGCTCAAATAAATGAGATCTAATTCCATGTGCTTATAAAGCAATTCCTACATAATTTTAAAAGAATTTGAGACAGTTTATAGTAAAAGCCACTTTTACAATTCCAGTTAATGATACAGTGAAGTTGGATTTTTACATGGCATTACCATTTTTTAAAGCACCTGCACATGAAGTCCTCTTGTGTAATTAATACACATAATGCATTCATAATTAACATTTTAGTGAGCGGCAGTGCAAGGGGCATTTTCCTCCAGGACAGCACACTAGGTATAGTTTGCTCTGTGCCTTTAAGTAGCTGTGTGACTTCAGGCAAGCCTTCACGTTCTGAACTTCAGTTCCATCATTGTAAACCTAGGCATCTGAAAGAGTTCTGTGATGCCAATTACTGCTCCAAAATATTATAAGAATAAAAGTCATCAGTTCACATTATTTCAAGGATTTCAAATTGCTATGTTCACTAGCTTCTTGTCTTGAGTCATGTTATTTTTCATCTCTTTGATACATATGTGTGTGTGTGTGTGTGTGTATAATTTTATGAAAGAATTTGATCTGGAGTACAATTCCTGGGTACCCCGGTGCACATATCTCTGGATTTGCTATCAAAAAATCTTATTCTCCATTACCGGCTACATGACATTAAGCAAATGAGGTAGCTAGCCTCCCTGAGCCATATCTCCTCCCTTCTGCATAGCTCTGCTCCATTCCAGACTTCCTGTTTCTCCAAGGTCAGGGAACAAAAGATTGCTCATCTTGACCTTTGCCACAGCTGCACAAGGCCAGCACAACACATACTTGTTTTTTTGTGAAATAGAATTTCACTTTTTTTGGTCATATGCTTCCCCGCCCCCCCCTCCCCAATTGATTGGCTCATTTGGAAGATTATGGTAGTATCAGATTCCTGCTGATATGGAAGATTATTCTGACGACTTTTCAATGTTAAACCAGCCTTGCATATCTGGAATAAATCCCACTTACTGGTGGTTTATAATTCATTTCATGCATTATTGGATTCACTCTGTTAATATTTTGTTGAGGATTTTTGCATCAAAGTTCATGAGAGATACTAGGTTTCAGTTTCCTAATTTTTTGTACTGTCTTTGGTTTTGTATCAGTGCAACCTCATAAAATGAGTTCTATTTTCTGGAAGAGATTATGTGAAATTGATGTTAATTACTCTTTAAATGTTTGGTAGAATTCTGCAGGGAATTCTTCTGAGTCTGGAGATTTCTTTGTTGGGAGTTTTTAAGTTGTGAATTCAATTTCTTCCACTCTTAAAGGTCTATTCAGGTTGTGTATTCTATCCTCATTAAGTTTTGCTGGCTTGTGGTTTTTGAGGACTGGATCCATTTCTTCTAAGTTATTGAATTTATAAGAATAAAATTGTTCAAAGTATGTCCCTCTTACCCTCTTAATGGCTTCAGAATCTGTAGAGACACCCTTTGTTTCATAACTGATATTGGTGATTTTTGTTTTCTTTTTTTTTTTCTATGTTAGCCTTATAAAAGTTTTACCAATTTTCTTATTTTTTAAAAACCAGTTTTCATTGATTTTCTCTAATGTTTTCCCTATTTTTTTGAACTTTGTGAATTTCTGCTATTTATTGCTTTCTTTCTTTCATTTTGGGTTTATTTTGCTCCTTTTTCCCTAGTTACTTGAAGTAGAAGCTTAAATTATTGATTTGAGACCTTTCCTCTTATCTAAACTAAGAATGTAGTACTATAAATTTCCTTCTAAGCACTGCATTAACTGCACCCTGCATAGTTTGGTATGTTGCATTTTCATTTTGGTTCAGTTCTATATATATTTTATTTCCTTTGAGACTTTCTCTTTGCCACATGGGTTATTTAAAATGTGTTGTTTAATTTCTAAGTTGTTGGAGATTTTCCTGTTGTCTTTCTGTTATTGCTTTCTAGTTTGAGTTCCATTATGGTCAGAAAACATACCTAATACGATTTCAATTCTTTTACATTTATTGCGGTTTGTTTATGACTCAGGATATAGCTCTATCGTGGTAAATGTTCATAGACAACTTGAAAAGAATGCATATTCTGCTGTTATTGAGTAGAATACTCTGTAAGTGTTAATTAAATCCTACTGATAGTGTTGTTCAGTTCTTCTATGTCTTTGCTGATTATAGTTCTATCAGTTGCTGAGCATGAGGTATTAAAGTCTCCAGCTGTAATTGTGGACTCACCTTACAACGCTGTCAGTTTTTACTTCATGTATTTTAAGGCTCTGTTGTTTGTTTGGTGCATGCACATTTAGGATCATTATGTCTTCCTGGTGGTATATATATTTTTTATCATTATGTAGTGTTCCTTTCTGTCTCTGAAATTTTCTTTCCTCTGAAGTCTACTTTATCCGATATTAATATAGGCACTTCTGCTTCATTTTTAAATTAAAGTTTCCATGGTATATCTTTATCCATCTTTTTATTTCATGTCTGTATTTCATTGTGTTTGTGTATGTCTTGGAGACAGTGTATTTTTGACCATACTGTTAAATCCACTCTGTCAATTTCTGTCTTTTGCTTGATATTAGATCATTTACATTTAAGGCAATTTTGTTATGACAGGACTTAAAGCTGAGATTTTGTTGTTTTCTTCTGTTTCTTATTCCTCTATTTCTCTCTTCTTGCCTTCCTTTGGGTTAGTTGAACAGTATTTTAGGATCCCATCTTGATATACTTATGGTGACTTTCTTTTCTTAATTAAAAGTAGCAAACATCAAATGTCATGAGCTTTTTCTGTGGGAAGGGCTCATTCCAGGCACTGCATGTGACTAAGGCAAAAGTCACAACATCCATGACCCAGGTGTCTTTGGGGTGGAGCACCTGTAACTGAATACAGGGCTTTTTCCACCCTTCAGCCTGAGAAATCTTTGACAGAACTTATTCTCTGCAGCAATGGACACTCTGGATGTCAATAATCACCAGGACCAATCTTCTAAGGCTGAGAAAGGATTTCTCAAATTTATCATGGGAGGGAGATGCCAGAGGGCGAAGATAGAATTTCTCACAGCTTGCAGGATAGATGCTCCAAATTTAATCCTATAAAGCTGTGTTGGCCTCAATTTGTACCCCAAACTCATGCAAACTATTCCAGACATGCCAATTCTAGCTCTTCCTTAGCCAGAAATAGCTATCTAACTGCAATCTTCCCTGGAGTGACATTTTGAATCCAGATTATCTGCCTTAAATGGCAGAAAAGATAGAGACAACTTCCACCACCCTGCATTCCCCGCATGAGATGAGAGTGCACGGTCATGGTACTGTAGCAAGTATTTCCTCCAAGATGCTCAGAGCTTTCACATACTCAACCTCATTAGTCCTTGAGTTGAAGATCAAAGTCTTTATCTCTTTCGTATGAGTGGGAAGATTAAACAGCAACAGATACTTGCTCAGAGTCACATGCTAAGGCAGTCAGTGAATTAGGATTCAAACTCCCTCCTTGGATATATGAGATAATTGACTACCCCAGCTGATGTCTGCAATGCTAATTATTTCTGATGCTTAGTTTGTAACCAAAACTGAGAAACTCTGCCCTCTCAGAAAGGAGCCTGTGGTCTGATTCAGGTAGACTTGACTCGTTCATGGTTTATTTAGCATGATACATAATGATGTCTGTGATGTATAATGATTATAGCTCACCTCATTCCAAAGCTTTCGGGACTTTTGCTGGGAGATTTCATTGGCTTTATCCATTCATTACTTCCTTCATTCATTAAACAATCTGTCAGATGCCACTAGAGCCCAGGAGTGCTCCCTAGTCAGGAGCTGCAAAGGTAAAACGTGAGGAAGGTGGCCAGGTAGACAAGTAATTAGAGACTCAGGAATATGTGCAATCAAAAAGGAAGCTATGAAAAGCCAGGAGATAGAAAAAGGAGCTGAAGAAAACTTTTCAGAAGGGGCCCTTTATTCAGAAATGTGGCAGGCATCCAAGAGGACCAAAGCTATTCTAAGCAGAGAATGTTCTAGATAGAAGGGACAGCAAGTGCAAAGATGCTGCCTTGAGTGTTAATATGCATCCATGAGAGGCGAGGAATTCAGTGCAGCTGGAGACCAGGGAGGCAAATGTAGATTTATGGGAAATTAGGAGAGAAGCTGAGGCAAGATCATGGAAGGCCTTAAGCATCTACCATTTCCAGAGCAGTGCACTGTGGTAGAAAGAGCACCGGCTTTGGTGTCAGATCTAGTTTTAATACTAATGCTGCCTCTTTGATGGGATTCTTTGCTTTCCCCTCCTCCCAGCCACCCAGACAGTTGTCCAAGGTGTCGAGGCATTAGACAAGGAATAGATTTACAAAGCCATAAAAATACCAATGCAATGTCATCTAATAGTTTGGGTATGTGTCTGGATTTAAAATCAGACAAGTGGGGCTTGAAGCCTTTGTGCTCTGGTTAGAGGATCTGGTGAAGCTTCAGAAAGTGGCTGGGGACCAGACCGTGTAGAGTAATTGTTTGCCAACATCTGCTTCCAAGGTACCTGGAGCCACTGTCTTCAGTGGTCAGATTTTCCACTGCTTTCTTACAAACGTCTTAGGAGTGTGTTCCCCAGGGCAGAGCTCAGCATTAGGAATGCTGACATGTAGATCTTAGGACAGTTTATGTGCATCCACCAATGGCACCTGCATTCACACACTCATTCTCAATGCCCCCCTGGGAGAGAAGCTCCTGGGATCACTATCAGTCAAAATGGATATCTTTTCTCTTCTGCCTCTTATTTTTTTAAATTTCTTTTTTATTTCCTCCAGAGAAGATGATTGATTGCATACAGTAGCCCAAAGTGGAAAACATCTAACGCGGTGTCTATTAAACCATAACCAATCGACTTACCACTCCGTTTAGAAAGCTGTCTGCACCTACACTGGGTAACAGCTGTGTTGACAGCCCTGGGATGAATGAGGAAAATGTTACAGAGATTTAAAACGTGTGACTAAATGACTCAGTTCTTTGATGCTCCACTCTCAGAAGAGGGCTACTTGGAAAACTTTGATTCTTTTAGAGCTGAATTCAGCAAAAGTAAGGGTGGTCACAGTTTTTCAGGTTTATTTAAGAATAGCCATTTGAATGGAAGCAATCTATATATTCAAATGGATTGTATTTAAATTATAAAATGTTTTTGAGGCAAGGTTTGAGATAAAAATGGTTGGTATTTCAACCATACTTAAAAACGAAAATCTGAAAATTGAGTAAGACAGAAGAAAAAAATGGACTTTTTTTTTTTTTGCTCAGAAGAAAAAAGAATGGTCATTTGATGTATACACACTACTTTGTACATACCTCACACTTAAAAATACATATATCACATTGACACACACTCACCACAAAATGCGTGCCTGTATCTTCCAATTTCAAAGGGCCATTATGAGTACTACCATTAGGCACCTCCCGTGGAAAGAGAAGCAGGTAGATCAACATGACCCCAGTTGTGACCACATATACCTATATGTTTGGCCAGGTACTCAGATAACAAATCCTCTCAGTAACCCTTTCAGGCAGGCATTGTCTTTTTCACTCATAAGTAAGAAACAAAGGTTCAGTGAGGCTAAGTTATTGGCTCAAAGTCACACAGCAACTGACTCTAAGTTTGTCTGATTATCAAGCCCATTCTCTACCACTTCAGGAAAACAGACCATCCACTACAGACAACTGAGTCAAAAAAATAAATATGAAGAGGTCCGATATCCACAAAAAGGCATAATTACCTCTTCTAACTTGCCAACCCATCATTCACAAATTAAGTCATTCATTCAACAATTATGTATATACAGAGTCTGCTGCCTGCCAGACACTGCACATTTTGAGAAGTGCATCCCAGCCAGAACCGAACGTGCTGAGAAAGAGCTTCAGATCTAGGATTGGGTATTATTTGCATCTCACGTGGCAAGAAGCAGGGATAATTTCCCAAGTCAGGTAATCAAAGGAATAAGAAGTTAGTGGTGTCTATAAACGTAAACACCATGACAACTATTTCATCAGGGATACCCCTTCTCGCTTCTGAGTCAGGTGTGTTTGTTTCCCAGGACTGTTGTAGCAAATCACCACAAATCGAGCAACTTAACACACCAGAAATTTAGTTTCTCATAGTTCAGGAGTACAGAGTCAGAAATCAAGATGTTGGCAGAGCCACACTCCCTCCAAAACCTCTAGGGGAAGATTCTTTCTTGCCTCTTTCAGCTTCTTTTGTTTGCAATCAACCCCTGGTGTTCCTTGGCTTGCGATAGAGAAATTTCTGCCCCTGTCTTCACATGCCTTTCTTTGGAGGGGGGGAGGTAATTAAGTTTATTTATTTTCTTATTTTACTTTTTAATGGAGGTACTGGGGATTGAACCCAGGATGATCTAACACTGAGCTATACCCTCGCCCTACAACATGGCTTTCTTATCTGTATGTGTATCTGCATGTCTTCTCCTCTTCTTACAGGGACACCAGTCATGTTTAGGGACCACCCTAGTCCAATACGACCTCATGTTAACTAATTACACCTGCAAAGATCTCATTTCTAAATAAAGCCATATTCTGAGGTTTTAAGTGGACACGAATTGGGGATGGATACATAAACCAACCCACTATAGTAGGAAAGAAATCAGGAAAACCCTAGCTTGTTCTCTCATCTACTCCCTTGCTTCCAACATGACAATCTACAAGTTTCCCAAATTTGTCCCTTGGTGCCTGCTTTTCTGACCCTGTACCTCTTGACCTAAGAGAAATCTTGGTTAGAAATCACTCTCTTGCCCCATGAATCCAAGCCCTTGGGCAAGTAATCTTCCTTCAGCCCTGGACCACCCAGGACAATGGACCCAGTGCTCCAAGACTCTTAGCCCAGGGAGGATATGAACCAATGCACAAGATGAGAGCTGGACCAGACTAGCAAGGAATTCATTTTCAGCCCTACTACCAACTAATGAGGTTATAGGAAACTCACTTAGGTTCTGTAAATCTCAGTTTCCTCCTCTGTAGAATGGGGAATGTATAACTCATAGGTCTAGTGAGAGGAGTAAATTAGGCAATAATTTTATGTCATTAAATAGTAGCTATTAGTAGTAGCATTCAAGTGGAAGAGGCACAAGACCCATGGGAAGACTGTACTAAGCTCTAATACTTGGTTCACTGGGAGGAGAATGGCTTGGATGAAAAGAAATAGGAACTCCCTCCTCCATTCAGATTGCTCTGGAAATCGTAGAGTCTTCCACCCACTGGACCTAGAGATCTATTTTATTTGAAGTAAGAGCTCCATTGGGAGAGAAAGGGGTGGGAGGCGATATCTGAAGATGCTTAACAGCTGTGTCCTTGGCCATGAACCATGAATAGTGCTTCTCTGGCACTTCCTGGAACTCCTCTGTGTTGTGCTTCCAACTGTCCATGAACTCCTCTCTCATTACCTGTCTCCCTCCCCAGTAGAAGAGTAAAACTAAAGGACTAGCTTAAATACTTCTGAAAAGAAAAAAGAAAGGGAGTTAAATGTATTAAGACAGGTGAAAATCATATTGCATAACTATAATAATTAAAGCAGTGTGGTTGTTATGGATTGAATTGTATTAATAATAATAATAACAATAATAATTAATAATAATGTTAATACAGTGAAGCCCTAAACCCTCGGTGCTTCAAAATGTGAACTGTATTTGAAGATCGAACCTTTAAAGAGGTGATTAAGTTATGATGAGGCTGTTAGGGTGGTCAGAAGAGTAATCTGTCTGGTGTCCTTATAAGAAGAGAAAATTTGGACACAGAAAAAAAGATATCATGGGTGTCTTAGGAGGAAAGGCCATGTGAGGACACAGCAAGTAGGTGGCCATCCATAAACCAAGGAAAGAGGATACAGGAGACCTCCTGACATCTTGATCTTGGACTTCTAGCCTCCTGAACAGGGAGAAAATAAATTTCTGTTGTTTAAGTGGCCTAGGCTGCGGTATTTGGTTATGGCAGCCCTAGTAAACTAACACAGTCATGCTGCCATGATAAAAACTAGACAGGCAAGGTGAAAACAACTATCATATTTCTGTATATAACAAGAAAGTCAGAAAATTAAATACAAAAATACACCATTTAGAATATTGCCAATAAATAAATAAACAGAAAAACAACAAAAAGGGGCCTGTATCCAGAATATACAAATAATCCCTACAAATTAGAAAGAAATAAGGCACAAAAAAAAAATGGGCAAAAGACCTGAACAGAGATTTCACAGATCTATTAATAAATCTAATAAAAGTTGTACAAGACCTCTACACAGAAATCTCTAAAATATTACTGAAAGAAATTGATATAACATCTAAATAAATGAAGAGGTCTATTATGTTCTTGGATTAAAAAACTCAGCATTATAAAGAGTTTAATTCTCTTTTAAATTGACCTATAGATTTCAGGCAATCCGGATAAAAAAAAATCAAGTAGGTTGTTTCGGTGCAAATTCCCAAGCCAAATGAAAATTTATATGAAAATGCAAAAGGGCTAAGAGTAGGCTAGGTAATTTTAGCAGAAAACAAAGTCAGAGGAATTACTCTGCTGAGTATCAAGACTTACAAAACTTCAGTAGTTTTAAGAGTTTGTGATATCAGGAAAGAATACACAAAGAGATAAATGGAAAGATAGAGAGCTCAGAAACAGACTCAATCGAAGGTAGGTATGTAATAAATGATGAAGAGGAATTACAGAGCCATGCTAAAGAAGGCCTTTCTGTGCGGTGGTGCTGTATCTGCTGGAAGTCCTTTTGTGCAGGCGGGGGAGATGAAGCTTGACCCCTCTCTTACATCATAGAAACATATCCAAAAATACTTTCCAGGTGGATTATGACTACAAATGTAAAAAATAAAGTTTTGGAGAGATGATGAAGGAGAATATCACATGATTTGGAAGATGCAAATATTCCTTAAACAAGTGCTAAAAAGCACTAATCACAAAATAAAGGATTGATCTGATAAATAGGACCTCATTCAACTGAAGAATGTCTGCCCATTGAAATATACAATTAAGAAAATGAAAAGGCAAGTCGTGGAGTTGTAGAAGACAGTTGCAACATATCAAACAAAAACAGAAAAACAACAAAGGTCTTGTATCCAGATATATATCCAGAATATACAAATAATCCCTACAAATTAGAAAGAAAAAAGGCACACAACACCAAAAAAATGGACAAAAGCCCTGACAAGAGATTTCACAAAAAAGAATATTCAAATGATAAATAAATCTATGAGGTTTTTCAATGGCATGAGGCATCAGAGAAATGCAAATAAACACCACAGTGAGATGCAAATGGAAAAAGTGGAAAAGACCAAGTGTTGGACAGAATATGAAGCAACTTGGCATCTCTTTCACTCCTGGGAGGGGTATAAGTTGGTGATATTTTCACTTAGATAAATGGTATTGTTCATAAATGTGGGAATGATATCCGTGTGATAGAATCTGTGTGTGATATTCACATGATAGAATCTCTACATAGATGTTAAATGAAATCCATCCGACATGGCGACATGGAGATATCTCAAAAATACCAATGGAGACAAAGAACAAGATGAAGAATAAGGTACAGGGAACCACACCATTTACCTAAATTCAAAACTCACCTACATACAGAGAAACCAATACCACATATTCGTTATGAAGATATATGTTTGTAAGAATATAAAAAGTGATGACTGGAAAACATACACCACACTTATCACAGTTGCCACATAGGAGGGAGGAAAGAAATAAGATGGCGGTGAGTGGTTAAAAGGTATTTTAGTTCATTTGAGAATATTTTCTCTCTTTAAAAATAAAAGAATATGGAAAACAACAATTAATCCTAAATGGGAGAAATATATTTGTTTACTTTTTGATTTTTTTAAGAATTTAATTTGACTTTTTTTCTCAAAACATGGAAATGAACTAGCTTCAGTTCCCTTGACACCTTTGGGAATTGCCTGATTGCCCCTGCCTCTGCACTGACCACCATCTCTATCCTCGTTTGAAACATCAGCTCCTATTTTTTCTTCTAGGAACCTGTTCTGCATCATAGCTGGACCTTCCCCTTCTCCAGCAGCTCTGTGACGAACTCTTCGAGAAGACGGTCCAAATGGTCTCGCCTACTCAGCCCGGCCTCTCAGACCCAGGCTTCTCCTACAGAAGAAAGAAATCAGGTCATCCCAGGGGGTTCCCCAGAATTCTGGCTCTCTGCTCTGCTTGTGGGGAGGGCAAGGGGTGAGGACCCAGTTAGAAGGCAGTCCCGCTGTGTCCATTTGGGACTGGTTCAGATTGAGCAAAAACTCAGTTTGGAGCTATCCAGATCCAGATGCTGAACTTGGCTCCATATTGAGTCTCATTTTCAGCTGCGTTGAGGAGAATCATCATCAGAGGTGAGTGCACCTGTGTGCCTGCCTTCAGCCTGGGGCCCAAAGCCATGGTTAGGTCAGGTTAACATGGCTGTCTCCCCTTGTCCTCCAGTATCACACATATGACGATTTGGTGCTCATCAGCCCCATCAATTATTTTCTTTTATTTCATTTTACTCTATTTTATTTTAATTTTTATTAATTTTTTTTGTCCTGGGGTAATTCGGTTTATTTATTATTTTTAATGGAGGTTTTGGGGATTGAACCCAGGACCTCGTGTGTGCTAAACACACGCTGTACCACTGAGCTATAACCCTCCCTCTGAGACCCATCGATTCTTGACTCAAGCGAGACTCTCAAAACCAGACTCCTGAGTAAATCCCAGGTTTTGAGACATCACGGATTCTACAAAAGGTGAGAGAAACTGTGGGAGAAAGTGGCATTGTAGGGGCAGAGATTGCCCATGAACAGGAAGGAGAAATTTCTCTCTGGACCACAGAGAGATTTCTTTCTTAGCTGGAGTCTGAAGTTTGTGCAAGAGAATAAGCAGAAAATAAGGCCTGGGAGATAAGCCCGGATCCTTTTTTGGAGGTCTGAGAAATCGGTACTTTCTGTTGAGAACACAAACTACAGTCGTTTTCAGAGCAAAGTAGAGGTATCACTGGATGCACTTCAGCATCAACGCTTAGTGAGCTACTCGGTCTACAAAGACATGGACGTCCGTCTACTGCCTCAGAGTCACTCATCGTGGGAAAAGTGGGCACACATGCCTCCAGGGGAACATCTGCTCGTCTGCGCCTTGGGAAGACCTGGATGCTGACAAAGTGGTCGCTGCCCCTTAAGCCAGACTCCTGATGTGTGCACTTTGTTCTCTCCTTTCTCACATCCTATGTCTTTGCTCCACTTCCCTTCATTTATTTTATATTTTTAATGACTCTCGGGCACAGATTGGTAAGTACCCATGTGGTATGACACTCCTGAAGTGTTCTCAAGCTACAGAGCAGCGAGCAAGCCCCAGAAACCCACCCACGCCATCCTCAGGGCCATCTGGGGTGCAGAGTACCCAGGGCCCTAAAGCTGCTCATGCCCTTTGCCCCACCCACTCGCTTTCTAGGAATGACCCTAAAGAAACCCCAGGGACACAAGATGGTTTGCGTGTGGTGCTGTTACAGCAGCCGTGTTTATAGGAAGAGATGAGTTAGATAAATCACAGCCCATCAGATGACGAAATGGTGAGCAAGCTCTAAGACACATTTTTTTCCCTAAGAAAGTTGAATAATGTGGGGAAAATGCTTCTGTTGAAATCACAGGTGAAGAATCAACTACATATGTAAAAATTTATATAAATGATGACCCCAGCTTTGTTAACTATATATGTAAATATATGCATCTATTAAAGACCAGAAGAAGATATGTTTAAACTTTGATGTGTATTTGTCCAAGTTGTGGAAATTTAGAGAATTTCTCTTTTCCCCTTTATACTTATCTATATTTTCAAGAGTTCCTCTAGTTGGACTCATATCAATTCCATAACCAAACACAAAAGGTGTTATTTAAAAAGAAGAATAAAGTACTATACTTAACAGATATTTCCTGAATACTTATTACGTGCCTGGCACTGGTCTGTTCAAAGTGAAGAAAAAGAAAGAGAAAGAGGGAAAAAAAGGAAAATAAAGCCTGATGCTCTTCAGAAAGGGGAAAATGTTTCCTCATATGCCACACTCTGCTGGCGGGTCACAGGCTGAGCTGGAGAGACAGACGTGCCTCTTTGTGCTGCAGAACTGAGCCTAGATGCTGAGGCCACGTGGGTCCACATCCGGGAGCGGGAGTGGAAGCGGAGCGAGCCTTTCTGGCCCTTCTGGTCTGCAGGGTCCTGGCGGGCACTCGGCTGCGAGGCAAACTTATGGTTCCAGGCCCAGCCCTGCCCCTGCATCTGGGTGACAGGGAGCCTTCCCCTAACTCTCTGAGTACCCCGTCTCTGCCACTTCCAGCAAATGAAGACACGGAGACACTCTCTTGCTGTCTCGCGGCCGTGAGATCCTTCTGGATAACAGGTTGCATCTTTCCTTTAAGCATGCGTGCCTTTCTCCCAGATCCAGCTGTCCCATCCAGATGTCCTCCCAGCCCAGTTTACAGTCCAGGTCCTGGCGTGGCGGAGGCAAGAAGGACAAAGATCAGAAGGGGTGGATTTGCTTTCTTCTTCTTGCTCAGCTGTAAACGACGCTGCTCTGAATAATAAACTGGCAGAATTACTTTAAAACGCCCTTGGACCCCCCCAGCACCACCACCTGCTTGATTTCCCAGGGGTGTAAGGTGATCCCCGAAGGCTTCAATCACTTCCACGTGTCCGCTGAGCCGTGCCGCCTTCTTTCTGCACTCTGTTTTCTTTTTCCTCTCTGTCTCTTCACAGATTCTTCTGCAGAGTCTCTGTTGTTCTGTGCCTTTTGCAATAACGCATACTGTGAGCAGAGTCTCTGCCCCATCTGTGTTCTCCCTGAAAATGAGCGGAGTCAGCTGCAGACTGGGATTCCATTGGCTCCGCCCATCCGGAAACCGGGGTCTGGTTTCAGGCACAGCGCAAAGGAGCCACCACCCTCTGTCCCTTTGCCCTGCCCTTGGATTACCGAGAAGACGAGAAACAGCACTACCACCTGCTTTCCTGATGAGGTGATGAGAAGCATCAATTGGGCTTTCCTGGGTTAAAGAGCTCTGAGATTTGCGAGGTCCTGTGCAGGGGTTAGCCGTCGTGATTATTAGCTGAGAGGGGGTCATGACTCACAGGATACAATTAGAGACTGATTCCCTGCGAAATCCTAGGGCCCTGACCACAGCTGTGCCGAAAAAAGGCTGCAACGAGGCCAGCATGACCCTGGAGTAGACGGGCGGTGCCCGGAGGAGAGAAGGGAGGATCAGGAGTGCAAAGGCCGAGGGAATGGATGCAGGAGACAGTGCGCAGGCGCGCCTGACCTGCATGGCGGGGCGTGGTCCTGAGCTACCTGCCCGCGTGCACACACAGCACTGGCCAGCACTGGTCAGTCTGAGGGGGGCCCATCCTCTAGGTGTGTGTGTTTGTAAACCCTTAATTTGAGGGTTTCTGTTTAAATTCCAGCTTAGAGCGGAACACAAATTTTAAGAGCTAAATTGTGGTGTTGAGAGGTCTGGTGGGTGTGAATTTCAGGGGATCATGCCTGGTCTATGTCCTGGAGGAGGTCATCCAGTCTCCCAGTGCCTCAGTTTGCCCATCCGCAGTATAATAGAACCAGCCTCGTTGGGTTCTAGTCTGTGTGAATGAATACACGGGAGCGCCCTCATGGTAGGGTCTGGTGCAGAATAAATGTTAGCTATGATTGTTATAGTGATACCTGGAATTTAAGTTTAGGTCTGCCCATGATCTACAGCTACAATCTGAGCAACTTCAATTCTCACGTTCCTCAAATGAGTGCAGGTGCCTTCAATTACAGTTGGGCACAGAGCAGGTGATCACACATAGCCAGGAAATGCTAGAGACATTCATGGGCACCTTGCCCGGGCTGCTGATAGGCACATGAAGGGGTCCGAAATCCCCACCCTCCCAAGCCCCAGGCTAGCGAGGGCTTCTAATGACCAATGCCTGTGGGGAAGCAAGATATGCGATGGGACAGAGCAGGTGGGCCCAGAAGTCACCCAGCTCAGTGTCCGGGGAGTCCCGCCACCCCTCCGCAGACTGGGAGCCAAAAGAGCAACCTCCCAGCTCCAGCCCTGCCCCTAGGTGAGCTGCCCAGGCCACTGACCTTCTCGGGACCCCACTCCTCAGGCTCTGAGAGGACTGAAAACAACCTGAGTTGAGGCCCAGATTTCCAAGCACCATCACTCTAATCGGTCTAGCATCATCTCCTTAGAGATGGCTGGATTTGCTCCCTGCGCTCAAGCCTATGAAGAGGATAAGACACACTCATAGCCCGAGCTCCTCCCACATAACCAAGCCCAAGGCAGAGGACAGCGGGTGGGGAGGGCTGCACACGAAGATGGGAAACCTTCTCAGCCAGCTCTGGGAGACAAATCTGGAATAGTTTTCTGCATTTGAGCTGGGCTTTTATCATGGATCTGATATAAAAACTGCAAGTTGAAAGGGGGCAGATGAGAGGCATTCTAGGAAGAGGCATGAGGAAAGGAAGAATCCAGAAATACTCAGGGACCATTTCTGAATCGCTTTACATATGTGAACACCTAATCTATGCTAGGGATATGCAAGGATGAGTAGGCAATGGTCCCTAGGCTCAAGGAATCCCTACTAGGGAGGCAGAGAGGCTGCAGAGAACAGTCAGATAAAGGATGTGAGAGTGGCATGGGGGCCACACCTGCAAAGACTTAGGGCTGGGGGTTTGCTCAGGACTGTCCCCATTGTAGCACCCAGTCTTGCATTTTGAGAAACCCCCTAGTCCCCTTCAAATCAGGGCAATTACTCCCCTGTAGTTGGGACTTGGTGTTCTGGGCCAGGGTGCCCCCAAATTCATATGTTGAAGTCCTAACACCTGATTCTTCAGAATCCAACTGTATTTGGAAATGAGGCCTTTAAAGAGGTAGGTTAAAAAGAGGTCATTCAGATGGACCCTCAACCAATCTGACTGGTGTCCTCATAAAGACAGGAGGTTAGGACAGAGACATGCACGTACGAGGGAAAGACCATGTGAAGACCCAGGACAGAGACATGCACGTACGAGGGAAAGACCATGAGAAGACCCAAGGAGAGAGGCTGGGAACAGATCCTCTGCTCACCGTCCTCAGAAGGAACCCACCCTGCCCACACCTTGATCTCAGCCCTCCCAGCCTCCAGAGCTGTGAGAGAGGGCCTGTTGTATCAGCCACGCAGGTCGTGGTGTCTTAGTATAACAGCCCTGCAGGTTAATACACGGGGTGAGGTGCAGCCTTGAAACGAGACAGGGGTCATTCATTCAAGAGGCCCATTCAAGAGGGAACAGCCACAAGTGACCAGTGATGTTGTGGCTTCATAAAATATCCAAATGGGTGGTTTGGCCAGAGACATAGACAGGACTCTGACAATTAAAGCCACAAGTGCCAGACGGGGAGCTTGGGAATTTACCTCAAGGACGAGGGGATGCTGGAAGAAGAAGGAGGGCCTGTGACATCTGATCAGGTTTGAGTTTTAGCCTGTTTCTCTGCTGGGTAGAATCAGAGGCGAACGGGCTTGGAGAAGCCCAGTGGAGAGACTCAGCAGCAGCTAATGGAGCAGCTCAGAATCCCACAAGATGGTCACTTCCACCTTTGTCAGTAGGATACTGACATGTGCCATCCGCGGGTTCGTCCTGACCTACGGCCCTCAGTTTCTCCAGACAAAACATAGGTGTTACCTTCACCGCCCACCACCCTGGCAGGGGTAGGATCCTCCCACACAGTTCACCCTGCAGAATTTGAGGACAGGACCCCAGCAGTCCCCCCTTCTATCAGACACCCCTCTCCCTCTTCTTCCTAAGGAAGTTCTGGAGATGGTGGGACCGTTTCAGCCCTGTCCACAGTGAGCCCACCTGATCCTTGTGTCCACCTCCACCCTGGGAGCCCCACCATATTCCTAGTGAGTGAAGCTACAGCCCTCAGCACACACATGCTCAGTGGAACCGTCACTGATGGATCATATGGGTAGGTGCCGGCACCAGAAGGACAGACACAATCACAGATGCAACGCAGAATGGAAGGTCAAGGTCAGCCATCCAGCTGCTCTGGGCCCAGCCTGGAGGCCTAGTCTATGCAGAGGACATCTGCAGATGGTGAAAGTTCTCTGACCTTCATTCTTGGTCTGGAAAAAAAAAAGCTTGTTGAATCAGGTGGGGAGAATGATAACTTTGGGAGGGTTCACACAGAGAAGAAGCAGAGATGTTACTGAAGACATTTCCAGCCCAGACTCTTCCAGGTGGTACTGGATCCCGCCTGTGGGATCCTGGAGGGCGGTTCCTCTCCCTCCGCTTCTGTGGCCTCTACTGAGACACGGGTAAGCACGCTGGATGATGGGTTCACGTCAGAACCAGGTGACTTTTGGAGACCTGGCTGATCGCAGTGCATTGAAGACTGGCTGGGCCACGTGTGCTTGTGAGTGGCTGAAAGTCCACTTGGAGGGACCTCTGCACATCCCTAAAAACCAGCTGACCACACATTGATGGTTAGGCAACAGGATCATTCAGTGCTGGATGCCTAATTTAATGTTTTAAATGGAAAACATTTAATGTTCTAAATGTTTCAAATCTGTGCACTTGGCAGCTTTACCAAAAACATTTAAAATATTTATTAAAGTCTCCAGCAGTTTATATTTGATGGATTGGCAGGACCTAAGAGAGCTGTAGACGTCAGGGCTCCGGGACGTCTCTATTTTCTGGGTATCCCCAACCCCCCTCTCTCTGAGCCAGGCAGTCCAGGGAGGTCCATGCTCTAACTGCCTCTGCCTTTCCTCCACCAGAGAACTACCCCCTCCCTATCCCAGTGCCCTCCAGCATCCCTGCAGCAGCACGAGCGAGAAGTCCCTTAAAATATCAGTAAGCTGATAAAATCACCCCATCCAATAAGAATTACCAAACTCTATCTAAAGAGTCACAAGAAACAGTTGTTGAAGAATCTGTGTATTTGATATGTTCACTGGGTTAGTCATTTTGCCGACTGATGTGTGACTGAATTGGCTTTCGTTGAATTGGGACAGTAGCTAAGAGCAGCCCGGGAGAGACAACGAAATCTGCAACAGGACAGTAGAGAATTGGACCTAGAGACATGAGACGGGGGACACCAGGAATGGATGTGGCCAGGGGGTTGAGGGGGTGGTGAGGATGGAGGGGGAAGGAGCGAGAAGCGTTAATTCTGCTGCACCTCTCTGAGGGTGCGTAGTCTGGATTATTATCAAATAGTAGAGAATCATCTTCCCATCTTTTTTTTTTCTCATTTGATCCTCACACGATCGTGTGAAGCACAGCAAGTCTTTTAGTTCCATTTGCAGATGAATAAACAGGCCTAGAGATGTGGTTTTCCAAGATTAAAGTTAACGCTTTACGGAATTCAGGGCTCAAACCCAATTCTTTCGACTCTACGATCCATGTTGTTGTCCATCTCACAAATGAACTCTCAGTAAAGGACAGAGACCCAGAGGATGGACCATTGTGTTCTTGGGGCTTTGCAGACAGCAGGTGCCCAGCAAATATATTTTTAATAAATGAATAATGATAATGATGACAAGGATGATCATAAATTAAACAGCTAATCTACATTGAGTTTGCAGGGATTACTTAATTTTCAACCATATGTAGTAGGTCGTATTATTAATCCCACTCTGCAAAGGTGGTTTAGATAAAGCAACGGGCTTCAGGTGGAGCCAACAGACCTTGTAATGAGGCATGAAGAGAACAACGCTGGACCAAGCACTGCTTCCCCCCAGGCAAACTGCAGAGAGTGGCTTGACTGTGTAACAGGAAACCGCGTCTATAATCTAACTCCTGGGTCCTAAATTTATACCTGGATTCCTGGGCCGTGTGGTTCAGATATTTAGAGACATTCTAAACAGCCCAATGGTGCCTCTTGGCTATTTATCCTTATAGGGGATGCTGTGAGGAAGTGCTCAGAGTCCTTACCAGCCTCCAAGTCCCAGGGCTTTGCCCATCACTTCTGCCCCCTCCTTCTCTCCTCCTGCACTGGTCCAATTATGCATGACCTCTTTCCCAGAGACAAGTGTCTGCTCTCTCACATCAGCCTGCCCAACAGACCACAACCAGGGCTCTCTGACTTAAAAGCAGCTCAGATCACAGCACTCTCCTACTCAAAACTGCTGAGACTCTTCCCGAGACCTGGGAGCAGAGGGTCTCAAACCCAAGCCTGCATCAGACGTTGCTGGGCTCCACTCCCAGAGTTTCTCATTTAGTAGGTCTGGGGTGGGACTGATAATGTGCATTTCTGGTAAATTCCCAGGTGATGCTGCTGCTGCCCATGCAGCTGGTCCAGGGTCACACTTTGAGAAGCACAGCTTGAAATGAAAGCCAAAGGCCTTGCTCTGGCATTTGAGCCTTTTCCTCATCAGGTGGCAGTCCACTGTCCTGCATTTTATTCCGCTAATCACCTTCCGCACATTCATTCAGCTGTTAATAGTTAGGGCTTCCAGGTGCGTTCCTGCTTCTGCATATCCGCTCATCCTGCGTCTGCCAGGAATCCCTGTGCCCCTACCCTTCCCCACCTGCCCCCCAGCTTCTCTGCACATCTGTATCTTACAGATTCCTCCCCTTCTGCTCCAATCCACCTGCTCCAGGAAGCCTTTCCTCACCTCTCTTAGTGGGACACGTTCATTCCTCCTTTGCTCTTAGAATATTTTATCAGTTCCTTCCTTCTGGTGCTTATCAATTTCAGTCCTATAGAGCTCTGCTTTCTGTGCCCTGCTGGAGTGTGGGCTCCCACAGAGGCAGGGTAGCGTACAGGCTTTGAACTCTGACTGAGCGGGTTTCAAGTCCCCTCTCTGCTACTTACTAGCTGTGTGAACCACCGTGGTCACCTCAGCATCTCCAGATCTTAGTTTCCTCACCTGTAAAAGGAGAGAACTAAATACTGTCTGCGATGGTTTTTAGACATGTCTGAAAGTGCTTTGATCCTCCCACCTTGATTATGGTCCTACCTCAGTGACTGGCTCGTAACAAATGCAGTGGAAGTGATGTTACATGATTCTGAAGTGAGGTCACAAGAGGCTGGACAGCCTCTGCCTCATCCCCTTGGGCTGCTCTCTCTCAGCACCCAGTCACTGTCTGTGAAGAACCCAGTACAGATGTTCCAGCTAACAGTCCCAGCAGAGGGTCCAGTGGCAGCACGCCAGCCAGACCTGTGAGTGTGCGGACCTCAGGCGAGTGTGGTCCTCGGCACCACCTGGGCCACACCCACTGCCAGCTGAGCCTGGTCCACCCAGAACCACGAGGATGAATAAGGAAATGACTGTCGCTGCTTCACACCGCTAGATCTGGGGGTTCTTGTTTCAGCAACAATAGATAAGCCACCTTATGTGCTTATTTTAAAGGTTAAATGAGACAATGGAAGAATTTTGATTACAACTCGGCATACGATACAGTGAGCACACTCAGAGGAGATGTCTTGTAGCACATGTCCTTGGCCGTCCCATCAATCTAACTCACATTAAAATTCTAGGTTTTGCCTCTACACCCTCTTCCAAGTTTTCTACTCTGTCACCCAGATTAGATGCGCTGTCCACATGCCACAGGCCTCTCCCAAAGCTCAGAGCAAGGCTGCAGCCGTTCACCTGACGGTTGGTCCTACCCACGACCTGGGACAAATGTGATCTTGACCGTCCCCTCTCACCTCCAGTAGGGAGATGCATTCAGAGGCTATGTGACGATGCCGGGGCTCTTGGCACAGATGTAGCTTCAATCTGTTCTTCACCTGGCTCCCTAGATAACTATCAGGAAATTTCACCCTGTGTCCGATCCAAGTTCTCAGAGGGTCATTGTGAATTTCACAGTATGCCGGCTGTGAGACGTGGACCCACACTCCTTGACACTCTCCCTGTGGAGAGATGGGCTACACCCCCTGCCCTTGAATCTAGGCTCAGCCAATAGAGCATGGAACAGTGATGCTCTGTGACTTCTGGGGCTCAGCCAGAAGAGGCCTGCATGCTTCAGCCTTCCAGTAAACCCTCTCAGATCATCCCTCTCGAGCCCCTGTGTGTTAGAGTTCTCTAAAGAAATGGAACTAGGAGAAACAGACTTAATAAATAGAAATAATAATGTGTTTTAAGGAATTGTCTCAGATAATTGTGGAGGCTGATGGATCCAAAATCTAAGGGGTGGGTAGAGTGGCAGGCCAAAGACCCAGGGAAGATCTGATGTTGCAGTCTGGAGTTCTAGGGAAGTCGGGAGGCAGAATTCCATCTTCTTTGGAGGAGGTTAGTATTTTTCTCTTAAGGCCTTCACCTGATTGGATGCAGCCTACCACCCACATTATGGAAGGTAATCTGCTTTATTCAAAGTCTACTGATTTAAATGTTAATCACAACCTAAAACAAGGGAAAACAAAAACTTCGCAGTGACATATAGACAAGTGTTTGACCAAATATCTGAGTACTATGGCTTAGTTGAGTTGACATATAAATCAACCATCATAGGCCCTGTCTCTTGGAGGCCTTTGTGCTGTGGTCAGCAGTCCCAGTGGACCCTAACCTGCCAGCTGTCTAGCCCAGGTGCCAGATGTCAAGAGAAGTCACCTCCAGAAGATGCCAGTTCAGCCCTCTGCTGTTACCATCACTCCTGGCCATTCAGTTCTTCTGAGCTGAGACCCTCAAGTTCATGGAGAGGAGACAAGTCACCCCCTTCTTCTCTGTTCAAACTCATGACCCGCAGACTCCGTGCACATAGTGAAATGGTGGCAAAGTGGTTGTATACCACTATGTTTGGTATGGCTTGATAGACAGTAATACATACCTGGGATACTAAAATTTTAGGCAAAATATTCCTATGAGCCATCACATGTTGCTGAGGGAGGATTTTGCTGGCATGGCTGAAAGCCTGTAGCCTCCCAAACAGTCCTCATTCAACCAAATCATAAGACTTCTCACCTTGACCTGTCTCATCTTTCTTTGTTTTCCTCCCTCCAAAATCCGGCCTTCTCTGAACCATCCCAAGAAGTCTCAGTCTGGAAGCATTAACTCCCCAGTTCTCCTCGTCTCATCTTCTTATGTTCCACTGAAGCCTCAACAACCCAGGTCTATGGGATGGATCAGCTTAAAGCTGAAAAAGAAATCCCGTTATGTATAGGCTCTGGAATTTTTACTTGATAAATTACTTAGCTGAGGATACATCAGGGGTTACTCTACTAATAAAGAGAAAAAAAAATCATAATTACTGGAGTTAGTGAGTGATTCTTTCCATCTACAAGGGCTCTCTTGTGAATTTCACGGTTAGCCTTGAGCTGGCCGGGAGCCACCTGTAATGAAAGACACTGAGAACATACACAAATAATAAGGTTGCTTTGGAGGGACGTGCTTTTCTTTAGGAAGGAAAGAGAAAGGAACAGGCTATTTGTTTCCCAGTCTCCACTGCCCAGACTGGTGTAAAAAGCCATGTGCACTTTTGTCGAGGGCAGGGGACAAGGGGTTGGAACATCTGGTTCTCCGCACCCCCAATGCAGAAGGACATGAGGCTGACCCCTTCTCTTTAATATTTTTTGAGGAAGAATGTTTGGAAAGCTGTCATTAGAATCTTGGTGTATCTCTAACATGACATGCTTTTGAATTTCAATAAACGGGGGAAAGAGAGAACTTGAATTTCAGGGACTTAAAGGAAATGACAGGAATCTGCCTGTGAACTCTTTAATTACTGTATAGCACGCTGAAGCTCGCGATGATTTTCAATGACCTGGAGTAATGAATCCGAAGTTTAAAAATATCAAACTTACTTAACCAGGAATAAAATCCAAGCACGTGTTTGAAGAGCAATTCGTTATTTCTGCTCTGGAAATCTTACAGAAGGGTTTAGACATACGGACCTCCCTGGGCGCAGACTGGTAAGATGGAGTTCCCGGGAGGCGACATCTCTTTAAGGAACGTTCCTAATGAGCTCTGAGGAGTAACTTCTCTTTTAGTCTGGGAGCCAGGGAGAGGGCAGCTGGAACAGCTGGGAGGTCTCCTGTAGCTTAACCACTAGAGGGTGGATGTTTCTTTCTGCCCCGGATGACTGGGGGAGGCATGATGGTGCTGCAAAGACGAACTTCTCCAAAGGGTGCTGACAGCCCAGAGGGCTAAATACTAGGTACACAGTGAAGTCGCATGGCAATACCTCCCAAATGAGGTTTCATGTATCATGTGATCTTGGCCCCTCAACGATGAGTGGGATTTAAATAGGTGGAGAAATGACCCTTCAGGCAGGGGAAGGAGCAAAGATGAGCCTGTGGGGAAGGAACTCAGAGGAGAGGAGCCAAACTGGAAGATCTCCAGGGGACATCGTCTTGGAAAGGGGGCAAAGCACAGACTCGGAAGGTCCTGAAATGTGGGAGGGAAGGACGAACTCTTCTGTTCTCCAGCTTGAGGGAGCAGTTAACAGTGTTCAGGTAAGAGACGGAGAGAACAGTGCAATGATCAGTCCTGGAGTCATCCTCTGCTCCGTGGTTCACCCTGACGAGCTGCACCGCCTCTAAGCTTAGTTGTCCTCTGTCTGGCTGTCTGTCTGTCTGTCTGTCTATCTATCTATCTAATTTATTTAAATTTTCGAGTTGAAATATAGTTGACCTACAATAATATGTTAGTTTCAGATGTACCACATAATGATTTTGTGGCCAGAGAATAGGTTCTTGCCTCCCTCAGGAAAGAGTTCAAGAGCGAGGCATAGTAAAGTGAAAGCAGATTTATTTCAAGAGATACACACTCCATGGACAGAACATCTCAGAAGGCAAGAGAGAGCGACCATGAGGTGCAGTGTTGTTCGTTTTTATGGGCTCCCTAATTTCATATGCTAATGAGCAGAAGGATTATTCCAGCTACTTTGGGGAAGGGGCAGGGATTTCCAGGAATTGGGCCCCCCGTCTACTTTTTGACCTTTCACGGTCAGCCTAGGAACTGTCATGGCACCTGGCTTCACGATGGAATGACTTTCATTTGGGTGGATGGTAGTCTTTCATCAATGTGTTCACACTCAGTAAACCTCACCTACTGCATGCAGAGAACCTAGTAATGTGTGCAGAGGTGGGGGGGTGGCTACTGCAGAAATAGGAACCCGCTTTTACAGAGCAATTCGATTTTTTCTTTTGGATGTATTCCCTCCATCTCTGTACGTCACTTGATGCTCAGAGGCCAGGTTTTTGTTAAGTTTGAGGGGTCAGTGGGGAATCAAGCTAGAAGTGGTAATAGAAAACGGGAAACTGAATTTTAGAAATGAGATGAGGACCTGGTGGAGATTTGGGAGCGATTTATAAGGATCAGCTCTGCAGGGGAGAGAGTGGAGGGAGGAGGGAGAAGAGGGCTGGAGAAACCGGTCCAGGATGGAGTTAAACTCCTTTATCTCTTCTCCATCTTGCCACGCAGCTCCCCAAGGGCACAGCTTGCTGCCCTGGGTACCACACAGCTGATGGCTCAGTTGCTCCAGTGGACTGAGCAGGACCTACTAAAGGGTCTCCTTTGCAAACACCTTCAGTTTCAGGAGCTTTAAACTACCCAGTCTGCCATGGCCCACACATGTTTCCCTGCTGGGCAGCCAGCAAGCAATTTCCTTAATTATTTTAATTAAATCTTTTTCTTGATTTTTAAATGAAACACACCTATCTGTTTAAATGGCTGTATTCCCTGGCCTCTACACTGGTTGACTTGGAAGTGTCTGTTGGTGTCCATGTTCAAAGTCATACAGGACTCAGATACTAATGAGAAATGTGCATCCTCTGTTCCCCCCACGTCCTCACACTACTTTCTCTTTCAGGCCCCAGCCCCAGGAGGAATGCCATTTGCTACAATTTCTGTTCTCACCTCTCTGCACTTGAGGGTCACATCTCCCACGGAGCATCCCTGGGCCCAGCTTAGGAAGCAGGCCCTTAATTCCTAGCAAAGATGCAGTGGGTGGGATCACAGATGGGGAGAGAAGGTTCTGCAGAACAGAATCTCTGTGCTGTTATGAAAGGATGCTGGGAGATCTGGAAACAGCAGTATCACTGCAGATGCTCAGGGAGCACTTCATGGGTATCCAGGACCCCGAGAAGGGCCAAGGACCCAAGGCCCTCACTGGCCCAGGTACAGAGGCCTCCAGTGGGGATGGAAGCAGTACGTGAGCATCACAGAGAACCCAAGGAAAGCCCACACTCCTTGCAGACAGCCACTTAAAAGCAGATCTTTTAGATGGCCTTAAACAAGGAATTATCTTATTGTAAACAAGGAATTTGTTCATTATAACTGTGATGAGTGTTTAGAAGGCAAAGCACAGGATGCTGTAAGAGTACCTAATGTGGATGGGGAGAGGAGGATTCTGACCTGGTCAGTCAGTCAGGAAGGCCTTCCCCAAGGACATGATCTATATGCAGACACCTGAAGGATGTGCAGGAATTAGCCACGCAGAGTGATTTAGGAGAACAACATGGGTGAAGGCCCTGAGACAGGAAGAAGTGTCTGCTGCATTTGAAAAACTGAAAGCTCTGTATTGATGGGCCTTCCAGGGAGAGGAAAAGAAGGGTGTGAGGGGAGGGTGGAGAAAGAGGTAGCAACCACATCATATGGAGCCATCGAAGGCCATGTTAAGGATATGGCCCTATATTGGTGAAGTCTCTTTTTGGTACATATGACAAAGACCGAACGCAAATGAGTTTAAGTTGAAAAGGCAATTTATGGGTTCAGACAACTGGGAAGTCTGGAGTTAAATCTTCAGGTACTGCTGGATCCAGGAGTTCAAATAGTATCATCAAGACTTTCTTTTCATATGTAAACAACAAGTTTCTACTGTAGAGCACAGGGAACTATATTCAATATCTTGTAGTAACCTATAATGAAAAGAATATGAAAACGAATACATGTATGTATATGTATGACTGAAACATTATGCTGTACACCAGAAATTGACACAGCATTGTAAACTGACTAGACTTAAAAAAAAAAAAAGACTTTCTTTTCAATGAAAAAAAAAATAAAAGCAGATCTTTTAAATTTACTGCACATGGCCAGGGATAATTTGACAATTGCCATGACCTCATTTATGGGGCCTCTTTCTAATTCCCTTCTGATAGAACCCCCAATCCTGCAAACAAATGGTGCCTGAGGCCCATTCTATATGCTGAGGCTACAGCAGTGAACAAAGCAGACACGGGCCAGGCAGGCATCATGAAGGTCGAGAGGGCAGAGAGGAAAGAATACATATATAGTAGGATGTCAGGAAGGGATAAGCTAGGAAGAAAAGTAAGTGGAGACCAGATGGTGAAGGTTTGTTCAGTTCTCCATGTTGTACGAGAAATCCTTCTGGGTTTCTGAGACCAACGAAGCCCTTTGTCCTCTCGACCACAGTCTTGATTGGAAATGTCCACACTGGACAAGGTGGCTGACTTGAGAGGAACAGAGGGCATCCATTCCGCAGACAGACAGAGCCCAGGTCCAGTTGTTCCTGAAGCTCCACCCACCTGCATCAGTCCAGGCTTCATAGGTCATCACATCATCTGGATGAAGCTGAGTTGATTGATTTTGCTTCAATAGCAAATCTCCAGCCAGGAGGTGCTACAGCCGAGCAGCTGTGTGCATGCACAAGGAGAGGGAAGAGCGAGGGACCTACAGGTGGTCCTGAACTGAAAGGACTGAGTGACACGCAGTGCTGGACTGAGACGCTCACTGACCAGTGGACCCTCTCTGGGTTGGAAAGGAGAGGGAGACCAGGTGTGGGGAGAGGAGTAATGATTTGGATCTGCTCCGAGTGTCAGAGGAAGGAGAGATGAGTTGAATATGGTTTGAAGCCAAGCTGCTTGGATTTGAATCCCACATCCTCAACTGTTCAGCTGTGTGACGTCAGGCAAGTTTATTAACGTCTCTGAGCTTCTGTATTAGCGTTCTCCAAAGAAACAGAATTGACATGATATACATATATATAAACACATAGAGAGTAAGTGAGAGAGATAGAGACAGACAGAGATATTTATTTTAAGGCACTGGCTCACATGACTATGGGGCTGGCAAGTCCAAATTTAAGAAGGCAGGCTGGCATCCTGGAAATTCTCACAAGAGTTGGTGTTGCAGTCTTGAGTCCAAAGGCAGCCTGGAGGCAGAATGCTTTCCTCTTCCAAGCGCCTCATTCATTTCTCTTGAGTCCTTCAACTGATTAGGTCAGACCCACCCACAATCTGGATGATCACTTGTTCTGTTCTCTCTACTGATTTCACTGTTAATCACAGCCCCAAATACCTTCACAGCAACATCTAGATTCGTGTTTGACCAAACAACTGAGCAGCATGGTCTAGTCAAGTTAGCACATGAAATTCACCATTACAGCTTCCATTTCCTTATCTGTGAGAGGGGCTATTAACAGAACCTCCTTGTGATGGTTGTTGAGAGAACGGAAGGGGCTGCTCTCTGTCACGTGCTGAGACAAGCGCTAGCATATGTCTCCGCCAGGTAAGTGTCAGTGGGCTTTGCCTGTTCCCATCTTCCAAGTGGCGATGCCAAGGAAATCTTGCTTGCACTGGTTTGAGGCAGTACAGACTCGGGTTTGGAGCCGTCGGGGCGATCCCAGAGGCTAGGCGGAGGGAGAGTCTTCTGTTCACAGGGTGAATTCATTCCCCCGGCACCACCTCTTATGACCCTTCCATCTGTCACTTCAAATTCCCTGACTTTCCCCTGAAGAGCCAGGTTTTTCCTCCCTGATTCCGTGCACGTCCCTCCTGCAGGGATCCAATGCCCCGCCCCGTGGGACTGTTCCCCTTACGGCGCAGGCACTGTGGCTGTGAGGGGTTGGGTGCTGCACTATCCCACTCCTAAGGCCCTTGTTGTGCGATGTTCCTTGAGGTCTTCAAAGCCAAGGACGTGCCCAGCTCTGCATGGCGCTGATGAGCAAAGGCTTGGGAATCAGCAGGTGCTGGTGGGCTTTGCCACCTCATGACTGAGTGGCCTTTAGACTGGACTCAATCTCATTGCATCTCAGATTCTCTATCTGTAAAATGGGAATAACATCTACTGAAAAGGACCCCGAGAGGGTGAAAGGAGAGAGGTGTGTAAAGCCAGGGGTGAAACATCATGGCTGTTGTCACTCACCTCAGCAGCTCCTGCACACAGCACCGCCTGTGAATGCCTCCTTTGTGAAGTCCAACAAGTTAGTTTCGAAAACCTGAAAGATCATCTTTGATCGGTGCCAGGTGATTAGAAGAGGTGAAAGGCCCATCAGACCTTCCCTCTGTGTAGGGAGCATGCAGGTTTTCCTTAGTCCACTGGGCATGGGACCCTGCACACCCATCCACCCAGATGTGCCCCTCAAGGTTGATGCCCGTCACCCTCAGGCAGCTCGGCTGTCTGATGTCCCTGTGGGTACGGCGTGTTCTGTTTGCAGATGACTTGCCCTTGCCTCATTCCTTCTGAGCTTTGACGACAGCCTTGAGAGGTTGCTACTCTCATTCTCCCCATTTCACAGACGAAGAAACTGAAGCTCAAGATGCCTCAGGACTTCCTGAAGGGCAGGCAGCTGGCTATTGGTGGTGCAATCTCACCCCTAGAGAGTGTCCCTTCCACTCTCCACTTGGCAAACATGCGGGTCCCCAGAATTCCGGCGTGATCAGCCCTGGTGCAGCAGAAAACCCCTACCTGGCCTCTGTTCTGAGGGCTCAGCAGGAGGCTGCAGGGGGCCCAGGAGGACTCGGTGTTGGTTCCCGGGAAATCAGGGCCATGAAAACCTTCCGGACCCTGGCCACCTTCCCCAGACTGGGGCGGAGCCGCGCAGGAGGGCACACGCCAGAAAACCGAATTGCTGATGAGACCCATTTCTTTAAGAGAAGGCTTCTGACTTGCGTGTTTGCAAGCAGGGGTCCCCAGAAGTTCTAACCTAGGAAACTCAGATGTTGGTCCCTTCAAAGTACCTCTGGCTTTTACAAGTTCCATTTTGTTTAGTGGCTTTACTTCAGGGAAATCATATAATCACTCAGCTCTTTCTTTGCTTCCTCCCCTGTGTCTCAGCCTCTCCTGCCCTTCCTCTTTTGTCTTCTCATTTCCTCCTTTTCTCATCTTTTTTCTCATGTATTCCTCCTTCTTCCCTCCCTCCCCGCTTCTCTCCTCCCTCTTCTCTCTCTCCCTCCCTCCCTCCCTGTCCAGCCCTTTCATAGTGATTGAGTCAGGAGGGAAGAAAGTGTCCTCTCTTGCCAATCCGTCTTCCTGCACTGGAGCTGTGACTTCAAACCAACAGAGAAACTGTTTGGGAGAAAGAGACCTAGGCGGGTTTTGAACTTATCAGAAGCACATCAGCGTCTGGGCAGTGGACTTCCTGTTTATACAGCCCCCCTTCTCCTGGGAGGCTCAGCTGAGCCTGGCCAGCTGTGGTCGGGGCCAGACGCCTAACTCCAAAGCCCAGGATCCCACCAGTTGGTGTCAGGCCCAGGCCCACTGGAGACCCGCAGTGTCCATACCTGCCTCCACAATGCTCCCCATGCCTGAACGTGTGCGGTACCCAAACACCCCCTCTTTGTCCATTCTCATTCTCCCTCCGTCAGCGGCACCAGGAGCCTGCCCTCCACAGGAGCCGGGCTGGGGCACTTCCCACCTTTCTCCCTGTTGTGCAGCGAGTCCACAGGGGAGCACAGCTACCTGGGCTTTTCCTGGGCCCTCCAGCCTGGAGCCAGGACCCAGGTGGCTCTAAACTGAGGGCACCTGGAGAATCATCACCTGTCCTTACATATTTATGAACTACTACTCTGGTCTCTGCACCATTTTAGGGCGCTAGGGGTACAGATGGAAATAGACAAGGCTTTCTGCCTGTACACGCTTATATTCACAGACAATGAATGAGAAAATGTAAAATGATGATGATGGGGGGCAATTAGGGTGCAGAGGTGGGGCTTGCAGGGAGGGGGGGGTCTGCCTGGAGTGACCAGAAGGGCACCCCCCAGGGGATTTCTTTAAGTTGAAGGTGAAGAGGGGACAGTGCTCCAGGAGAAGGGAAGCATCAGTGCAAACGTCCTGGTCCTGAGGAGGGAGCTGGCTGGGCTTGGTCAAGGGGCAGAGAAACAGCGGGGAGACTGGGGCACAGGAAACAAGGGACGGGGTGTTTTTTGGTGAGCCCTGAAAAGTAACCAGAGGCAGAGCTCCTTGAGCCCATGGGCTCTAGAGAGACGTTTGGATTCTATCCTAAAGACACAGGAACACCATTAGAGAATTTGACTCAGGAAGAAGGGTGTGAACAGATTTATATTTTAAAAGTCAACCTGGTTGATGGGAGCTGGTGGATGCCCTGCAGAGGGTCTGGAGCCATAGAGCAGCCCACGGTCAGACATGTGTCCTGTAGCTGGCACTGGGGGCTGTATGTGAACACGGGGGACTGAGCCCCTAGCCGCAGGGATGTCACACACGTAACCTCCATGATCCTCCCGCAGACCCGGGCAGAAGATCAGTGGAGGAATAATGGCTGGGGCAGAGACAGAAACAAGAGTGCGGCACCTGCTGTCCTTTGGATGCTGTCCCAAAAGCCTCCCTTGCAAGCCTTTGCTCCCAGCCCATTGGGGTTGGACCAGGAAGTGGCTTCAGTCTTTCATGCCTGGAGACAAATATAGCTTCAGATCAACGGTTCTTACCTTCACTTCTGATGAGCCCCTTATGGCCAGCATCAAACGCATTGTGCTTTTTCCACAGAGTCATGGCAGCAGCGAGGTGAAGGGGCTTTGACTGTGGGCAGAGTGGTTGGATGGACAGCAAGGATGGGGAGCCTTGATAGAGGAATTGTCCTGTGTCCATGTAGGGGTCCACCTGGGGTCACTGAGCTTGAATCTCATTCAGGAAAAGACTCTTTTTCAACAGCAAACATTTAAAAGGCCCCAACACCACGCTGAACCAGTCACAGAGCCCTCGGGTGACCGACAGCAGGAGGCTTGTCCCAAGCTGACCACCCAGGCTGGCAGCCAGAGTCCTGGGAGCCTTACTGGAGGGAGCTTTCTCCCTCAGACACCAGGTGGTGACACCTGTGTACGTGAGGTGAACTCTGAATGACCTCAGGTCCCCAGGCTGCAGACTTTCTGCCAACTGTGACAAAGCCCTGGGCAGGAGGGCTTGCCACCCCAAGGATGGACAGAATAGTGCCTGAAGACCGTGAAGAAGCCCAGGCCAGACTGGGACAAAAAAAAATCTCTTGCTACACTTGTCGGTGTGAAAAAGAAACTAGAAGCAGGTGTCTTATCATTCACCTTACTGTCCTAACTGCTCCATATGAGGGATAGCATTTATAAATATTACATGAGAACTATCTCCATGTTTTGAGGACTTGCTGGACGCTCATTATGCTCAGCATTGAAAAATACATTATCTCATTTAGTTCTCCCCACAGCTAATATTCTGCCATGGACAAGGTTGCGGCTCAGAGAGGTTAGGTGACTTCTCTGAGGTCACACAGGCAAAGCCTGGACTGGAGGCTGGGCTTGCAGCTGTGTGATGCAGACTCTGAAATTAATGCAGATGAAAGTGAGAACATTCAGACTTGGAACTCCAGAGTGCGAACTGAGTCATTGCCAGCAAATCTTTTTTGCATCATCATAACTCACTGAGTTGAAGTTTCCCCTTGGGTGCTTTTATGCACAGATGCAAGAAACCAGGTCCACTCTGGTGTCCCCTTTGGCGTTGAAACCTGGGCCCAGCGTGAGCCAGGTCAGGGAGCAGCTCCGTGCCCTGGGCAGTATGCTGAATGCTGCCCTCCTTTGTTTCGTTTTGTTTTGTTTTTAGTTGAAGTACAGTCAGTTACAATGTGTCAATTTCTAATGTACAGCACAAGGCTCTAGTCATCCATATACATACATATATTTGTTTTCATATTCTTTTTCATTAAAGGTTATTGCAAGGTATTGAATATAGTTCCCTGCACTATACAGAAGAAAATTTTTAATATATTTTCATATCTAGTGGCTAACATTTGCAAATCTCAAACTCCCAAATTTATCCCTTCCCATCCCCTTTCCCCTGATAACCATAAGATTGTTCACTATGTCTGTGAGTCTGTTTCTGTTTTGTAGATGAGTTCATTAGTGTCCTCTCTTTTTTTTCTTTTTTTAGATTCCACATATGAGTGATATCATATGGTATTTTTCTTTCTCTTTCTGGATTACTTTACTTAGAATAACGATCTCTAGGTCCATCCATGTTGCCACAAATGGCATTATTTTACTCTTTTCATCACTGAGTAGTATTTCATTGTGTAAATATACCACAACTTCTTTATCCAGTCATCTGTCAATGGACCTTTAGGTTGCTTCCATGTCTTGGCTACTGTATAGAGTGCTGCTGTGTACACTGGGGTGCACGTGTCTTTTTGAATTAGGGTTCCTGCAGGACATATGCCCAGCCTTTCTTTGTTTTTGATCCTTGCTGTTTACTGTAAAAGTAACACAGTCTTGTCATAAGAAATGTGAGCATCATGGAAAAACAGCTTCTGAAAATGTGAAAGTTAGCATCACAGTCAGGGCCCCAGCAGAAAGCACTCAAGTTCGGGTCATTTCACAAGAGTTTAATAACAGGACTCCTTACAAAGGTGCAGGTGGGACAAAGAGTCACCTTCCCTGGAGAGGGGAGCTGGGGGGGAGCAGTCACCAGATACAAAGTCAGGGAGCACCCCTGGACAGAGTTCCAACCTTCCATCAGCAGAACTGGGGCGACTTGGTCTCAGGGTTCCAGGGAATACACAGCCCGTCGTCCTCACCTCCTGCTGGTGATGCCGACAGTAGTGTTGGTCGGGTTGGTTCCCAGGGCAGAGATCAGGCCCAGGAGAGTGGGACTGGGTCTGGAGGGTGACAGAAGATATTGCACACAGTGCCCCAGAATCCCATCCCATAAAGTCACCTCTGGCATTGGTAATGTCTCTAAACATCATATTAGGAACTGAGTCCTCCAGACACTCACTGCACCTGGGTAGTTCCTCCCAACTGAAGCCCCTGCAGCCTGCTGCCCTCATGCTCTGCAGGGCACAAAGTGAGTAGAATGAGGTCTGCCGTATACAATCAGAGAATCCCATTAATCAAATGACAGCAATGGAAACATTAATGAGGAGTGAGAGGAGGAGGCAGCATGGAGGCTGGGTCCACAGCGACTGGCTGAGAAGTGGAGGAGGAGGATGCCCAGGGCTGGAAGAGGCAAATGGGTGGGACTCCTGCCCCAACAAGCCTCCAGAACTGGCCCCACTCCTGCCTCTGGACAACTCTCCCACCCCACGTGCCCCACACCCTTCGCCCACACACTGAAAGCTCTCTGTGCAGCCAGGTGAGGTGTAGGCAAGAGTGGGTGTAAGGAGGGCTGTGGGAGGCTGTTAGAGGGTTTGAGTTTGATTTAGGTTTTTTTTTCCTCTTCTCCACTTTATTTTTGTCGAGGTACAGTTGATTTACAATGTTGTGTCAATTTCTGGTGTACAGCAGAGTGATTCAGTTGTGTATATATATATTCCTTTTCATATTCTTTTTCATTATAGGCTATTACAAGATATTGAATATAGTTCCCTGTGCTACACAGTAGGACCTTGTTGTTTATCTATTTTATATATAGTAGTGTGTATCTGCAAATCTCATACTGTCAGTTTATCCCTTCCCACTCCCCCTCCCCTCTGGTAACCAAAAGTTTGGTTTCTATGTCTGTGAGTTTGTCTCTGTTTTGTAAATAAGTTCATTTGTGTCCTTTTTGTAGACTCCACATATAAGTGATTTAGTTTTGGAACAATCCCTGTGGCTTTACCTGTTCCCCAAGTCAAAGTGTCCCAGGTCCAGAGCATAGGCTCTCTCTCATCCTGTGGTCCCAGACCCCCAGTGCCACATCCCTGGGACCCATCAGAAATGCACCTGTTAGGTGTCACCCAGACCTGCTGAGTCAGAGGCTCTGGGGGTCCAGCCAAGAAATGTGTGTCCTAACAAGCCCTGAGGTGATCATCTCTCAAATCTGAGAACCACTGGCTTCGAGCAGTGATTTTCCACTGTGAGATTACAGAGCAAAAATAGTGCTGCCGCCTGGACCCCACCCCTAGACTCTGAGTTCACTGGTCGCAGCCCAGGAATCATGGTCCTGACTTGCAGCTCAGGCTGAGCCCTTGTCTGGACCTTTCCCCAAGAGGTATCTGTTCCCTCTAGACTGGCACTTCCTGTCTCTTTGCTTCCCTGCACTTCTTTTACTAAATCCTTTTCTTGGATTTACCTTCTCTTTTTTTCATTTATTCACTGAAAAGGGATTAGGGTGATAATCTCCTTTCTAAACACTTACTGAGAAAAAAAGTGCCTGTACAAACAAACAAACAAAAGGAGATATATGCACCCCAATGTTCACAGCAACGCTACTTCACAACAGCTAAGCTGTGGAAACAACCTAAATGTCCATGGACAGAGGAATGGAAAGGAGCTGTGGTATATTTATACAATGGAATACTACTCAGCCATAAAAAGGGTAATGTCATTTGCTGCAACACGGATAGACCTGGAGATTATCATATTAAGTGAAGTAAGTCAGGCAGAGAAAGACAAATATCATATGATATCACTTATATGTGGAATCTAAAAAAGTGGTACAAATGAACTTATTTATAAAACAGAAATAGACTCACAGACATAGAAAACAAACTTACAGTTACCAAAAGGGAAAGTAGGGTGAGCAGGGAGAGACAAATTAAGAGTTTTGTATTAACAGATACACACTACTATATATAAAATAGATACACAAGGTCCTAATGTATAGCACAGGGAACTATATTCAATATCTTGTAATAACCTATAATGGAAAAGAATCTTAAAAATATGTATATATACATATGTATAATTCAGTTGCTTTGCTGTACACCTGAAACATTGTAAATCAACTATACTTCAATAAGAAATAAATTTTAAAAGTTCCTAAACCAGATAGAACCTTGTGAGCAAATCCTTTGCACAAGTATGTTAAAAATAGTGTATTCCATTTTTTCAAATGCTTCAGTCTACAGTCTTGGGGAGTTACGGTGTTCCATATTAAACTTGCTAAACTAAATTATTTTTTAAATAAAATAAATATTTTATGTTAATATATGAATATATATTGCAAATGTAAGCACATGAAAGTGTTTAGAGAAATACTAGCTTGAATAAATTGAAATATTATAAATATTATCCAAATGATGTTAATTTGACCAGGGGGAAATCCTAAGGGCTTGTAAGCAACAGCCACAAAAAGTGTACTGCTGTGAAAATAGTTAACAGGTGACAGTTGTGGGGTCTTCCTTGTTGGGACAGTAGGTCAGACTTTGGCCAAAGAGAAGGTAAACAGACTTGGACTTGACTGCGTGATGGGAGAAGACAAGACTTCAGAATGCCCCGACTGCCCTCAGAAGGCATCCTAGCAGGGACAGCTGGGGTGGGGGATGGAGTAGAGTGGCAACCAGTGGAGAGGACAGACCACAGACACCCACACATAAACAAGGGGATAAAGATGATGCAAAGTTGCGTGGGTTGTGACGGAAACTGGGTAGAGGTTATCAGGGAGGCATCTTGGTTGAGGGGAGGGTCTGGCAGAAGGATACATAAAGCCATGGAGCAGAAGGTCTGGGAAGAAAACTTGGGCAAAGGAAAGATGCATTTGAGGATCCTGGAGGAGGTTGGAGTGAGATGGTGACTGAGGATGGGAGGGGGAGTGGGACTGGAGAAGGGAGCTGTGGGAACTTCTTGGAGGGTTTCAAATAAAGGAGTGGTAAATCCATGCAGAACATTTTTATTCTACCATGAGCCCACCCTTTTTCTGAGCACATAGGTATGGAACCTTAAAGCAAGGTGAGGTTGATCTTTCTGCCCCAAAATCTAAGACATTGCTACCTTGGAGATGCTTTTCAATCTTCTGTGAGGAAAGACATTGAATCCCAAATCCTAAATGGTTCAAGACCATTATAAAGGCTAGCCTCACATTGTTTAGAATTAAATGCTTAATATTATTTTATAAGTTACGTGTTCCTTCTGTCCATTTCAACTTTTGTTTATATATGTGCGTGTGTGTGTGTGTGTGTGTGTGTGTGTGTGTGTGTGTATGTTTTATGTTTTTTGTATTTTTATTTTAGGGAGAGGTAATTAGGTTTTTTTGTTTGTTTGTTTATTTTAATGGAGGTACTGGGGATTGAACCCAGGACCTTGTGCATGCTAAGCATGTGCTCTACCACTGAGTTGTACCCTCCCCCTTCCCTTTCAACCTTATTTTTTGGTTTTTGCCTTCAGAGTCTTCTTAAATCTCTGCATATTTTTTCTCAACAGGGA
Source organism: Camelus dromedarius (assembly GCF_036321535.1). Classification (NCBI taxonomy): domain Eukaryota; kingdom Metazoa; phylum Chordata; class Mammalia; order Artiodactyla; family Camelidae; genus Camelus; species Camelus dromedarius. Next base: position 17,945,663 of record NC_087443.1, read on the forward strand.
TGACCTCTGCTGGTTATATCCAGGGAATTAGGTAGCCTCTTTGTTTCCATTTCTGGATGCTGGGAAGTGCAAAGTTCCATGAACCTGCCTTGCTTTGCCATAAGCATTTGGGATATACCCAAAGAGGCTGGAAAATACACAGAAATCCAGCTGGAGCTGGTCCCAAAGGCTGGCAGCAACCCTCTGACTCATTCACTTTGGGTTTGGTTGCATCCGTGAGGTAGGATTTGCCACAAGTGTCTTTGGTTCCTGCCACAATTCCAAGCCCAAACCTACTGAAGATGCCTCCTTCTGTCTTGTTTTGTTTCACTTGGATCCTGAGTGGTATGAACGTGTGAACAAAAACAATGGGGACGGTGCATTCCATGGCTGGAAACCTCACAAATTTGTTCCACTTTGATCTGATGCCTCTAAAAGAGCCTAGGATGTGCGTTGGGAGAAGAGGAGGCCGAAGTCATTTCCCAGCTGTGGTGACACTTCTATATGCCCTTCTGAACAACCTTTGCGTGGGGACCCGGTTGACGGGTGGGTGGCTCAGGTTCAGAGGACCAGGTGGGAGGCTCTGTCTGTCTGTCTTATTTTACTTGGAAACAGAAGGGACGCATCTTTGTTACACTGGCATGAGGTAGTGCTGGGTCCCCCTGGCAGGACAGCTGGTGAAATGAAATTGCTGAAGCTGGAACAGTTGGGAGTGAAGGTTGAAAGTTAGGCATTTGAACTCCTGAGATACATGTACATTCACACCATGGAGATCTGTGGTTTGTGAACCTTCTGCCAGATTAAGAAATGGTCAAATCCAGTCTGGCGCATAATCAGCACGTGGGGAACATTAACTGCCATCATTTTTGTCATTATTATTCCTGTGATTCTTTATCAGCCTTTGCCCTGTCTTCCTCTGTGCCAACTGCTCAGGGCAGGGTCTAACTCTCCCTTTCTCTAACACAAGAATGCCTTTCTTTCAAAAAAGAGTACACTAATGAACTCACCAAAACAGAAACAGACTTGCAGACACAGTAAAACAATCTTATGGTTACTGGTGGGAAAGGGGGTGGGAAGGGCTAAATTTGGGAGTTTGAGATTTGCAAATATTAGCCACTATATATAAAAATAGATTAAAAAAAACAAATTTCTTCTGTATAGCACAGGGAACTATATTTAATATCTTATAATAACTTTTAATGAAAAATAATATGAAAACAAATATATGTGTATATATATGCATGACTGGGACATTATGCTGTATACCAGAAATTGACACATTGTAACTGACTATACTTCAAGTAAAAAAATAATAATAAGAAGAAGAATGCCTTTTTTTCACCCAGACTCCTGAGCCCATGGATGTGCATGACTGTGGGCATGCCAGTCAGCAGGGTCACATCCAGGAGACACTTCTGTGTACCTTGCATGTGCCAGACCCATTCACCATCATGTCATCCCTGTGTCCCAGGGCAGCCCTCAGCTCAGCCGATGGTGAAGGAGTGTCCAGTGCCCAGGCTCAAAGTGACTCCCTCCTGCTGCCATGGACTCTCCCCACCCGCAACACCTCCTGTTCATCCTTCCACAGCTGGTGGTGACTCCTGAGACACCCAGGAAGGAGGACTCATTGGTGATAAAGATGGCTCAGTACAAAATGTGGTGACTCAAGTTTCTGCTACTGTTACACACATGCCTGGGAAAGTGCTTAACTTGATTTTTCTGTGTGAAATAGGACTATATCCCTTGCAGGGAGCAAGGAGCATCCATTAGTGTGTGTTGGGTGCTGGTCACAAGGAAGGATGCAATGACTCCTAGGCTGGTACCCTTACCTGCACTTGGGCTCCAGCCCTGCCCTCTCTCAGGGTACTCCAGGGCTGCCTGTCCTCCCCACTCTGTGAGCTATAGCTGAGTAACCACGGACAAGGAAGGACACCAGGGCTCAGGGAGGTACAGAGGCTTCCCTGGGTTTCCAGTATGGTCTGTGACAGGGTGGGCATTGACTGGAGGTGCAGGGATTCCTCAAAAACTCTGTGGATTCTGATCTCTCCTCTTCCTGGGCTGGCCTCCCTGTCCTGTACCTGGTCTCTGGGGAGAATGAGGAGACTGAGGCCCAGCCAGGGATTCAGGTGCCCCAGAAAGCAGCTCTGGGTTTGGGTGAACAGAGGAGATGAGGACCAGAGGAGGAAGTGGGACAAGGACTAGGCTTGTTCAGGCTTTCCTGAGGGAGGGAAGGGGATGGAGAAGATACAGGGCTGGAGAAGCTGAATCCTTGGCCATTCGAGCCATGAGCTTAGCACAGTCCACAGACTCATTCATTCTTTGATAAGGGGGCCGTATAATTTACCATTCACACTGGGGCATTCTGAGAGAGAAAGGGCATTACTAGGCATTTTGTTGGCAGACACTGCGACTGTCTTGGCACAGCAGAATGCATGATCTCTCCAACCTTAAGGACTTTGAAAGAGCCTCTCAGTAGCATCACTGACCCTTGACTGTCCAGGGGACTACTCCCTCCGCTTCCCCTCTTCGGGAATTTTGGGGTTCAAGTCTTCCCCTTTCTGGGACCCTAGTCTCCAGGCTCTTGCTCTCTGTGGCTTTCCAGATGCAGACCAGACTTGGGGAGGTCATCAGGGGGCCCCATGAGCCCCACCCCTTTGGAACTGGGCTCCCTGGAAAGACTCAATGACAGAGGTCCTCCTGTCACCTGAGAACATGGGCCTGGGTACCTGCCGGCAAAGTACCTTGTGGGTTAGATCTGATTTTGTTATTTTAGAAACGCCCATGGCTCTTTAGGAAAGAAAAACAAAGTAACTATCTGATGTCTACTGTAATTGTAATTGTATCCTGATTTTAGATACAGAAGAATTAAAAAAAAAAACCCTCTTATTAAATCAAGGAAATCTAGTGTTATCCTCTTTTTCCCTTCTATCCAGGGAGGGTCAGACACTTTCATCACTGGGTTTTATGCACACAAGACCAGTAAACTTTTAATCACAATCTACAATAAAAATTGCATTTGACATTATGAAACACACACACACACACACACCCCTGAGCAAACGTTCTTCCTTTCTGTAAATGTGACCTATGCCAGTGTTTTTCAATTTCTTTTCTTTCTTTCCTATTTGAGGCTATTTCATTTTTAAAAATTGTTGCTTCTGACAGGCTATACTGATTTCACAGCCAGAGTTTGCCCAGTGATTTTTTTAAAAATGGACTCTCATTGAAGGTCCAGAAATGCTCTTGGGCCAAACAGGGCAGACCTGGACGTGAAGGCTGACAGCCCCTGCCCACCAGCTCCTCCTGGGATACAGCTGTGCCAAATGCAAGAACGGGTTGTCTGGGGCATGGGAGCCAAGCAGCCTAGGAGAGATCTGTCCTCCCTGCCTCCGAGCCTGAGATGTGGATGCTCCATGGCCACCCTGGACCTTGGTGCCTGTGTTCATCACATGGGAAGGGGCTGGGCTCACAGGGGATTGTTGAGAGGACAAGAAGACTGCACCCAGAAATTACTGCCAGGGCCCTGGCGGGCACAGGCTGCCCCGAAATGTCAGCAGGATGGAGAGTGCCTGACCAAGGTGGTTGCTTGTCCCCACTGGGAACTTTGTCCTGCTCACCTAAGGAAACACATGGTGAATGCATTAGCCTCCGGTTCCCCTGGGCCTCCTGGGCAGGGTGGCCCCTGCTCAACCTGGCTGGGCAGGTGATCTTTCAGGGGAAGAACCAGAAAGAGCTGGTCCCTCATAGGCCTGGCTTCCAGGCCCCAGGGCCCCCAGGCGCCCGGGCGCCCGGGCCCCCGGTATGGTGCTGGGGGTTCCCACAGTGGCTGGAAGGACAGCCGCCTCCCCAGAGCTCAGGAATGCCCAGAATGGTGGTTTCCTCACGGCCTACAAGCCCACGTGACCTAGGCTGAGGTTCCCAAGTTCAGGAAAGTGCCTGGGAAGAGGCCGGGGCAAGGTGAGCCTGTGGCTGCCTCTGGGGCCTCTCAGACTGACCAAGACCAGTCACACCTTCTCCTGAGCAACTTCCACAGCTGCAGTGTTAAGCCTGGCTGCTGCTCGGGAAAGCTGGGCACAGTCCTCGCTGCCACCAACCCTTCCTGAGCTCTCGGCCTCTTGCATCTTCCCCTTAGAGGGTCCGCCATCCCTGCTGGGTCTGACTGTCTGACTGCATTTAGGCCAAGCTAGCAGTGTCCAGGTGCACTGAGGCCTCCCCCTGGGCAGGGCGGGGCAAAGGCATGGAGACCCCGAGAAGAGCATCCTGATGGGTATGGAGGTTGGAATCCCTCCACTCTGCTACTTCCCAGTCGTGTCCACGTGTGGAAGGACACAGCCTTGGTGTCCTTTGCTGATCCCTGCTGATTGTTCTTTCCTGCTTTGGTAGCTCTGGACTCATGCTCCTCTAGGGCCTTGGCTGTGCCCTCTGGTCTGGCCAGCCATCCACTGCCCCAAATCAGGCGTGTGATGAAGAATCAGCAACAGAGATCTCATCCCCGGGGATCTGCACTGGTGGTGGCCATTCTCCCCCTGGGCCCCCGGCTGCAGAGTCCAGGCTTACTGGACCTCAGCCAGGCACTGGTCACCCAGGTGGTCTGCAGATCCCCCAGGGGGGAGGAGCACCCAGAAGGAGGGGCCTCTGGGGAAAGAGATGATTCTTTAATCTTGACTCACTAGAGTTTTTCTATAGTGGGGACTCCCGGAGGGAAGGGACAGGCACAGGGGATTCCAGAGAAGGGGCAACGTGTGCGACCACTGATATGTGGACATAGGAGTGAGATGAATTTGAGTCCAAATAATGACTCACCAGTGTGACCTCAAGTGCACAAACGAATGCACAGCCTCGTGAAGTGGGTAGTGCCATCTTTATTTTAGAGATGAGCAAAGAAAGGATCCCCTGTGTTAGCATCCTGTTGATTTATCAGGCAGCCACTCAAAAATGATTTCTTTAGTAACATCTATGTACCAGCTGCAAAGGATAATTCATGAGCAAAGCAGACCAAGCCCCTCCCTTCCTGCATGGTATTAACCCTGTCCTGTGGGGAAGCGGTCAGCGAGCAAGTCAACGGGGCAGGTGGTGCTGTGGGTGGGGAGAGGCAGGAGAAGATGGCCAGGGCTCATGCGGGGGAGAGGCTGCTGTACAGGAACCGGGGTCTGCAAAGGCTTTTCCGACAAGGTGTTGGTGATCAGAGATGGAAGGAAGGGAGGGGTAAACCATGTGGTTTCTAGGCAGAGACCACCAAGTGCCAAAGTCCTCTGCCAGGGGGACTGGACTTGTTCAAGGGAGAAGAAGCCAGTGTGGCTGGAGTAGAGGGGGGTGAGGTCAGAGAGGAGACAGGGGCCAGCAGATGTAAACTGGAGGGTCTCCGAAGGGGTGACGTGGGCGGGCATTGTGATGGGCCACTCTTGCTGCTGTCGAGAGGACACTGCAGAGCATGACGGTGCCCACCTAGGGTGCTGGTGTAGTGAGTCAAGTAGATGGGACTTGGATCAGGGTGGTGGCATGGGAGATGAGTGGGTTCTGGATATATTTTAAAGGTGACTAATCGAGGTTATTAATAGTTGAGCTGAGGGTTGTAAGCTAATGCAATACATCAAAGATATCTAAAAGATTTTGGCCTGAGCGACAGGAAGGAATAGAAAATGTCACTTGTGAAAACGGGGATGAGCCAGCTGGGGGAAGCGGGAATCAGGAGTTTCATTCTGCATAAGGTAAGTTTCAGAGGCGGAGCTGGGTTTATAAGGAGGGAGTCCAGGAGAGTGATGGCTGGATTCCTTAGCTTTAACAAGGTTTTAAGGCCAAGAGAGGGAATGCGTCCACCTGGTGCTAGGGAAGAGAATCTGAGGACTGAGTCCTGGGGTGTTCTTGTCTGGATGACACCTGGAGGATGAGGAAGAAACAGTAAAGAGACACCAGAAGGCACGAAACCAACGACACAGACGGGAGTGGTCCCCTGTGAGCCAACCAGAAAATGTGTTTCCAGGAAGCTGATCTACAATGTCCAGTGATGCTGAGAGACTGAGGAAGATGAGAATTGCTGACTGAGAATTTGGCTTCCCGACGGGGCTCAGTGATGTCGCCACCAAGAGCAGCTCTAGTGGAGTGGGTGGTGGAGTGGAGTGGGTGGTGGGGTCAACATTCTAACTGGAGTGGGTTCAGGAAGGATGAGGAGGAGAGGTGGAGGGGAGGTGGACATAGGAAATACAGGCCAGTCTTCTGAGGACATCTGTGTGATAAGAAACAGAGAAATACTGTAGAAGCTGTAGGGGGATGTATGGGTAGAAATACATAGTATAGACACTGTTTTTATTTTTGCTTTGCTTTGTCTTCAGTGGGAGCTATTATAGGATGTTGGCGTGCTGATGTAGACAGTGAAAGATTTATGGTGCAGGAAACGGGGGCTGTCAGGAGAGATGGTCCTTTTGTAGGGGAGAATCACTGGGCTCCACTTCTAGGTGACAGCAGTGATGGTGGGTACAGGGATGAGAGGGGAAGATCAAGGAAACTCTCTTCTTATCGCTTCCTTTTAGTCTGACATAGAAGCCAGATCATCAGCGGAGAGTACAGGGAAGGGGGATGAAGATTTAGAGAGAGGAGAAAATGTGGGATAAGCACCGAGGAGAAGGAGGAGCAAAGGGGACAGGGAAATGTGTTAGCATCCGAGCAGCACTAAGGGCCTGCTTTTGGTGAGTGTCATGAATTTAGAGACCAGACAGCAGGGACAAATTTTCTTCTCTGAGCTGCAGTCAGCTACAGAGGGACACACAGGGGCAGTGTGGACCGAGTCAGATTTAACTGGCGATGGGTCATCCAGAAATTCACAGCTACTCGCCTTCACTCTAAGACCGAGCTCCTCCCACCCAGCCTCCCAATCCACCAGCACCTCTTGGAGTGGTGGGGATTACCACTCTCCCCTCCTCCAACTAGGGCTTCACTCTGCTTTGTTTCCAGTTGGTTTCTTGGGCCAAGAGGAAGCTGCAACTCATTTGCTCAAAAGTGAGCGTTAGCTCCTGAAACACTTAGCAGAGCAACCCCTTGGCATTTGAGATTAGCTCCTGCCCCAGGTAGGAGCACCGGGGCTTGGTTGTGTCTTGCCCAGGAGGCTGCCACTAGGGTCCTTTGCTGCTTCACAACCTGAGGACATCAGCTCACATACCAAATGTCCATCAGACACCCACTATGACAAGCGTTCCTCTAGGCCCTGAGAACTCAGCCCCCCACCCCCCAAAAGACACCAGAGTCTGTAGCCTAGCGGCGGATGCCCTAAGGATGGACTGCACTTGAGAGTCCACTGTCCCAGTTAGTTCTTCTCATTGGGTCCACAGGTGGCGGGTGGACCTCAGCCACCCCCCTCCCCACACACACTTCCGGGGCTGGGCTGGAGCTCTCCACAGGCTGATGGTTCAACCATCCCATCACAGCTTATGTTGGGCAAGTTGCATTGGTGCTGGGGTTGCCTTCTGGGAGGGCCCTAAACAGAAGCTGTGTGATTTTCATGGGGGGGAGGGGCTTAGGGGGTGCCTCTCGGTCACTTATCAATCTTGATGGGATAGAAGCATAGGCCTTTCCTGGGAGTTCAAGTTGAAACCAGGGAGAAGGCTGAGAAAAGACCCCAGGGGAGGGTGGGGAGGGGAAGGGAGGCCTCTAATGTAATGCCTTATGCCAGCGCCAGCCCACAGCCTCATTGCTCACCTGCCTCGCCTACTTTGCCTGATTAATTGCTCCAGGTGATTGTTATCTGGACATAATTAGCAGAAATCCTCGCTGTCTGGGGGGATTTGTTTGGAACACACAGAACCCAAGGGCAAGGAGTGGCTGGACCTCCCTGGCCATACCTCACCTCCATCTCAGGCTACCTGGTCTCTCACCCCAATTCTTTCTCTGAATCTGTTTCATCCTGTGCTAGCTCCCTCTGCTTCTCTGTGTCCAGCTACCCACACTCCCAAGAGCAAGGCTCTCAGCTGTGGGCACAGACAGACCCAGAGAATCAGATCAAGTCTGAATCACAATTCTGCACTCCTTGGGCAGAAAATTGGGTCAGCCATCCTGGGCCAGGTATCTAAACCATCCCATCAGCTGGGCCAAGGGCACCCCCTCATATGCTTCCCAGCTGTCGGGACCCCATCCTTACCCAGGGTGGGGGCCCAGCTCTTCTCAGCTGCATTTGTGCCATTTGTGCCCTACACGAGGGTGCAGCCGGGGATTGAGGGGCTGGAATCCAGCTCTCCCTGCCCTTGTGCCAGGCTCCCCATGGGAGCTGCGCCCCTAGCAGAATAAACTCCCATTTCTAAGTCACAGCAGGACAACACATGGGTTCATGAAGGCAGTCCTGATGGGTCAGTAGACCCCCACCGCCAAAAACCTACTTCTCTCAGGTCTTGGCTTCAGCAACAGGGTTTTTAGGGAGCCCCTGATGGTACTCTAAGCTCCCCTGACACCTGGATGCACCCTGACCTTCACTTACCAAACTTTATGAAAATGCTCACTTCATTGCAAGTCAGTCCCCCAGAGCACAGGATCCATGAAATCAGGGAGCAAAGATGGCTTGCTCTCCACAGTATCCACACTGCCTAGTATGGGGCTTTTTTTTTTTTTTTTTTTAATGCAGCATCACTCTGAGGAGTCAACATCATTCCGGGGAATGAACAGAGAGGTTGTTCATTCCTGGTGCTGGGACAGTGGTGGAGCACGCTGGAACCAGCACTGCACGGGCACTCGGGGAACCAACAAGACCCCACCCAATGGGCGTCTCCCCATTGGTCAGCTACCAGGGAGCAGCTCAACTCTGAAGAGCACTGTGAGCTCCAGCTGGTATCTGAGCTTTGCTGAGGGTCTAAGGAGAGGCCGGTGGGATCTTCTTCCAGCTCTGCAGACCCCAGGGAACAGCAGGGAGAGAGAGGGAGCAAAATGGCTTCCACGCACACTGTCCCAGTCTGAGTCTCACCACCCTCGGTGACACTCAGCTCAGGGTTGGGTGGGGAGACTGAGACTCAGGGCAAGCGTCTCAGATCAGAGAGAAGACCAGGATTCAAGACCTGGTCTGTCTGTTCATCCTCATCCCACGCCTCTCCCAGGACACCACGATGCCTCTGCTGTGGCCTCTCAAATACTTCCTCTTTCCTCCAGGCCATTGGCAACTTAGCAATCACGCCGCAGCCACCCTATAAATAACGGGGCAGTTCTAAGCACAGGGGATGCCATTGTTACGGCTGGGCCAATGGACAAGAGCGTCTGGAGGACAGAACAATCTGGACTCGGAAATCTGGGGCTTCGGTGCTGGCCTCTCCTTTCCAGCATGGCAGACAGTGGATGAGCGAGAACATGGTGGCAAGTGTGAAAGGCTGACCTCTGGGAGCCTGTCTGTCGGGCACACCCCCTGTTCCCAGGTGCATCAGCACCTGGCTTCCAGCAGTGCCCCCTGCCCCGTACAGGAAAGAAACTATGAAAGGATGCTGGGTCCTTGGCAGTGTCTTCAGGGACGGGGCCTCGGTTGCCTTCTACCAAGCCTGAGGAGTACAGAGTGGAGGTCTCTTTCCCCACAGCCGACAGGCAAATACCCAAGCCCTTACACAAAACTATCCCTTCTGGAGTAGAGGTCTTGCTCACCTTTAAGAAGGGATTCCGGCAAAACCAGGGACATTTGGAGAGAAGGGAGTGCCTTTCCCCTCTGTTAAGGATGCAGACTAGGAGTGTATTCACATATGTCCCCAGGATTCCTGCCTGTGGTTAGTGTGATTACAGTGGCCTGCTTTCCACTGCCTACTGCAGCTAGGACTATATGACCCCTCTGGGCTGGGCTGGAGGAAGAAAACCCAAGGCTGGAGAGTCCCCACTGGTAACACTGATTTCAAACCGTTGGCTACTACATTTGCATACATGTCTTTATTAGGAAAATTATAAGTGCATATACATCTTTCCATTGATATGATTTCAAAGTAGAAATTGTTGTTTCTCAAAAGGAGTTGTTACTTGTTAAAAAAAAAAAAAAAAGCACACTGCATACAGGAAGCTGCCTTCTCCTGGACCATTTTCACATTATGTGGGAGATGCAATTTAAACAATACACGATACAGTATTTATCACATTTAACACTGACCCCATCACTGCTCAGAGACTGAGAGTCCAGCGAGGTTACAGAGTAACAGGTTTCCTGTGGGATTTTTCAACCTGGCCATGTCAGTGGTCTCCTTAGGGGGCCGGGAGGTTTCTAGGGAGCATTTCCCAGGGATGGGGCTCCCTTCGGGGAAGATTGTAGAGGGATCAGGACCCCACAATTCACATCCAGCGACACAAGGGTGCACCACCTGGGGAAGGGGATGAACTCCCAGTGAGAGATCCCACAGTGATAACACCAGGCGGTAGTCAGGAAAGGAAGGTCAAATCGGATCCAATGAAAAGAAGTTCTCTGGGCTTCACACGTGGGGACTGCAACCTTTTGCTACTCAGGCCCTCTGCTCCAAGCTGACCCTCCGTTCTCTGGAGGACAGGCAGTCAGGCAGAGGGCCCCTTCTGAGCATCCTCGCTGGGGTCTCAGCACCTGGCTGGAGCAGGACAAAGAACAGTGCAAACAACACAAAGCACAGATTCGGATTCCAACACACAGCATGTCTGTGAGCTCAGTCCCCCAGTCTTCCCTGCCCGGGTCCTGATGCAAAGGCTGGCAGTGGAGGACCACCCTGGAGGTTATGGGGAGCCCAAGGGAAGGTCAGGGAGAGGCAGTACTGACCCAGGAGGAAAAGCTGGGTCACCACTAATCAAAGTGATGCATTGACCTTATATTTTGAAAGCAAATGGAGATTCAAAGAGCCTTTTCCTTTGCAAATGGTCTATTTAAATGCATATTTGCTTTAGCTGGGCAGTCTCCACCTTGGAGCAGATCCCAAAAGGAGAGGAATTGTCACACAAATCATTTCCCCTGCCATTCTCCTCTTACCTATTTCCCCCCATAGGGGAGAAACAGAAATTATTCTCTATCTAACTGTAGTCAAGATTTAGGGCTGCATTAATTTTCTTGGAGTAAGAAATCTAATGGTTCTGGTTCCTGGGTCCCTGGGAAAGATGTTTCCAAATTTTCCATGAGTTTTTAAAATATGTTGGATTACTTGGAAAATGATTCTCCCACTGAAAATTCAATCATTTCATGTATAATTCAGGAGCCCTGCAGGGCTGACAGGTTAATTTCAAAAGAAGGTTTTGAAATCAGTTCTATATCCCTAATAACTCAAAGACCCCTCCAAACCTCTATTTTTTTTTTTTTAACAAAGCTGGTTTGAGAATGTAAATTTCTGTTTCGTTGATGGATTCTCTGTCTACCATGAAGATCTAATTTAAAGGGATGTTTATAGAAATGCCTACACCCTGTTACTGATAAACCAGATGATTTAATCTAAGAACACCTACAATTCAAGATTGTTTTACTAGAATATTATACTTTCTGCATGTTATTTACAGCATCCTGTCCATGGATACATTTCCTTGTTTTGCCCTTCTTTTTTTTTCTATTTAGTTTTAAAAAAAAAATGTACTGGAATATAACCAGAGGAAAAGTAGGAGTGAGACCAAATGAAAAACAAAACAAGCAAAACCCCCTCAAGAGCCTACTTTTTCAGAAAGTGAATTTTTGAAAAATCATTTAATGCAACTCTACAAACTGCTCACAGTAAAGGGAAACCAGCTTTTCTTTTCTAAGAGGAATGCCCTGCTGGACGTCTTGGAAGGACAAGATGATAGAGCAGTGAAGGTCGAGGGGCCACTGTGCAAGGTAAGATGTGGTGGGATGGTCAAATGGTGAAAAAGATGAGGTGAGATTTTAACTGGGAAGGAGTCTTCATGTCCAGATTGATTGTCTTGTGGATTGGGCTTTCAAAACCAAAAATCAGTTGAAAATTCTTTTCTTGTTATTCCCTGAAAAAAAAAACTTTCTGCGGTTCTGAGATACCAATAATTATAGAAGCCCTGAGGGTCTGTATCCTTGGAGGTCAATACTGCAGCAAACTGAATTCCCTTGGACTCTGGTGACCCGCCGTGGGTTTGTGATCATGAGGAAACCAAGGTTCCACCCCACAAGGATCAGAAACTTGGTCAAAGGCCCCGAGGGGCACCTCCTCACTCTCAGCCTTGGCATAGGATGTACTGACAGCGCATGCACCGAGGACACTGGCTTTGAACAAAAACACAGGATTGGACAACGGACAGTATTCCAAACAAGACACAGATGTGCACAGTGTTTTCAGGACCGGGGAACACGAGACATTTTGATTTGCTCCTTGGTGCCCAGTTTAAAGTAAAGCTTTGGTCTTGAGAGAGTCCTTTTCCGGGGTCACGGAGACAGTCTTGGATACACATGATGATGGATGACAGAGACAATGATGGGAAGGATGTGATGGGATGCAGAGGAGAGCTGGGGATGCGGGCTGCACCTCACCCTGCCCTGTGACACTGCTGCCTGCCTTAGCTCAGGGCAACCCTGCGATGCTCAGTAAAGGGGACGACCCTCGCTCTCACCCCAAGGAAGGGCCCCCTGGAACCTATTTGTCCACCACCCCTTGCACAGGGCAGCCTTCTCTAGGGTCCACCCATGCTCACTGGTGCTGACACCTCCTGGTGGCTCTCCACCCTGGACATGGTGATGCGGGCAAGGCTCCCTCTGTCTGGGGTTCTGGGGTTCTATCCTGCACCACTCAGAGAGACATACAACTCAGGAACCTCTGGCCAGACGAGAGGCTCCGTGGGAAAGATATTATAACAAAGCGAGTAAAATAGTGGCCTTAGTCTAAGTTCCTATCTGTCGCCAATGACACTGGATAATCAAACTATATGAGGAATAAACACCATATTATTTTTGCTACATAATCAAATGGTGAAAGAAAGGCAAACTGCACAAGACAAGGCCCCTGGCAGTGCAGCTGACCCTGCCTGGGTGCAGGGGGCGGCTGCAGCCCCTTTCCTAACACTGGTTTCAGACCTGGGCTCCTACTGAAAGGTTTCCTCAGGCGTCTGACCCAACCTGCGCCTCTCACATCTTGAACCTCCTGTTAACAAGAACAGAGGGAGACACCATTAAGGCGGGTTCCTTCAGGGGCCGGGCCGCACACCTGAGACAGGGAGCCCCGCTCCAGCCGCGGACCCACTCCTGATGTCCAAACCACTGCGGTGAGTCTCCCTTCTGAGGCCCTGAGCCAGGGGGTGGAGTGAGAGAGGCAGCCTGGCAGAAGCGAGGGATGGATGGAAGGCGGGAAGCGGAGAGGGCAGGTGGGTGCAGCAAGCACATGGTGGACGGAGTAGGGCACGGAGATGGCAGGGCACAGCGGTCACACGACAGGACGGGGTGCGATGCCTTAGCCCAGCATAGGTATCGGGCCCGGACTCACACGGAGCCCAGCCCCAGGACCGCTCAGCTGGCGTGCCGGGGTGGCCCCAGAGCTGGGTGGGCAGGCAGCGCTGGGACCGCGCACCGCTCACCTGGCGGCGGACACATGGGCGCGGCCTAGTTAGTTTCAACCCACAACGTAATGGAACGGAGGTCCGGCTCTTCCGCTCTTCCATGGCGACCCTGTCTTCTGTGGGGCTGGGGCTGTGCCTGCACCTGCCTGTCAGACACAGCGAGGCCCCAGGGCTGATGGAGTCATATAAGGACAGACAGGGGCTTGCCTATGTCTCTGAATGTGGGGCCAGCTCTTTGAGTCCCCGCAGCCCGGGCTCCCCCAGGACAGGGCAGGTGGGAGACACTATCTCCCCAGCACCACAGAAAGCCCTCAGGGAAGCAGTAGCTAGACCCGCTGTTGCTACAGGGCAATCAGCTCTCCCAGAACAGACCCATCACCCTCTTTGGCACAGAGATGCGCTGTTCCTGCAGTGGGAAGAAGAGGGGAACAAGGACACAGGCCTGACCCGCCGCAGCTGCTTCTGTATGAGCAGCGCTACCCAAGCCGAGGTCCCGCAGCCCAGAACCGCTGGCTTCGGCCGTAGCCCCGGGCAGCCCAGCAACCACCCAGAGGCCTTCAGAGGCACAGAGGGCAGGCTCAGGTAGGTGGGCAGCCCGCACCCCCAGGAGTAGGCCTGCCATCCTCAGGGCTGGTGAGAGGACACAGGCTGGGGGAGCCAGCCAGATGAAAGGGACGGCTGTGGGAAGGAAAACGCCTTTGGCCACAGCGCCCTGGGGGGACCCTTCTCCTCTGGGGAAAAGCAATGGCTGTAATTCCCTCTGTTATAATCCCAAAGGGGCGCATTAAAGCCAGAGGGGGACATGGCACTCCGTGACCCAGGGGACAGGCGAGGACCTTGGGTTTCTTTCTGAAATCCACCTGTTTCATCCTCCAGCCCTTTCATCTTTCTGCATCCAGGCACTGAAATTATGACCAGGGGCTGGGGTGCAGGGTAAGGCTGTGCCCACGTGTGCAGGGGTGGGGAGGCAAGAAACGTAGCTATTCAAGGTGTCCCTTTTCAATGCACTGCACTACTGAAGTCAGGACCCTGCTCTCCTATGTGATCCCCTTCCTTCCAGTCCAAATTAGAGAGACTTGGCAAGAAATCTCAGACACAGATCTGTGTGTGTATGTATGTTGTGTATGCACTGAGGGCAGACTGAGCTGTGCCCAGGAACCTAATCACACAGGGTAAGGCAGACTCTCCCAGCAGATGAGGGGAGGGGATAGGCTAGGAGTCCCCAGAGCTGCAGGCCCTTCACACAGCTCCTCCGTATCAGGGACCTCGGGGACCCATTTAAAGAATCTACAAAGTGAATTGTCCTGCCAAAAGGCTCCCTGAGAAGCATTTCCACAGCTGCTCGCTGGGAATGCAGAGATGCCATCCACTCTCCCCATGTGGTCTGCAGAAATTCTCCCCCAGGCTTGGAGGTAAAGGTGCCCACACAGCCCCATGCCTGGGGAGGGAGAGGCTGGAGAAGTCCCACCCCACGAGGCAGGATGGCGGAGGGACAGGCAACAGGCACTTGAGGAAAGGAGTCAGTTATCACCCACAAAGGGCATGGCCACAGTCGGCCCTGCCCCACAAAGGCAGTGATGGGCAAGTGAGGGGGTCTAAGGTATGTGCCCCTTGCTGGTCGAGGCTCCCATTGCCGGGCTAGCAGACTGCCGTGCACAGGCCAGGTGGCTACACCCTGGCCCCAGACAGGAATGCAGACTTTAAGTGTGTGGAGCTGTGTGAGCTCTGAGCCATCAGATCACGGGCCTTCAAAGAGAGGGTAGAGGGCAGGGTGGGATGCTGGAGACCCTGGGCCACTCTAGAGAGAGCCCCGGGCCACCCCGGAGTCCCAGGCTGCTCCAGATAGAGTCCTAAGTGCAAGTCTCTGCATCACAGACCCCTGACCCCGGTCTCGACACAACTACTTTCTTCATAACTTAGCAGACCAGGAAGGGCCCTAACAAGCACATAAATACAGGAGCCAGTGTGGCCTCAGGGTCGGCAAAGCACTGCTCCCCCACAGAAGTCTGAGCGCCCGCCTGGGAGGCACAGGGGTCTGCCCTGGGGGAGGGTTAGAGCAAGTTTACAAAGCGCCGGGAGAGACAAGAGCACAGTGCACTGCAGTCCATCTCGAGGTGGCAGATAACTAGTTTTTCCTTTTCTGAGCAGCCTTTCTCCTCTTCTGTCGCTTCTTTTTTCCTATCTTTTCTTTTTTCCCCACTTTTTCTTCTCTGCGCCCCCTTAGATAAAATTAGTAGAACCATTAATAAGGTTGAAATAAACAAGTGTCTATCTCAGTCCGCACAATATTTAAAACAGGCCTGGGTACTGGTTTCACTCCATCTTTAGTCTCAGGCCTTGGAGGACCACTGTCTGTCAGTACTTCCTTAAAATAAATTAGACATTTTCCTCCCCACTCAAAAAAATGTTAGATGGGTTTCCAGGATGCTGACATTGAACTGGGTATAGCAACTGCCAGTTTGCTAACTTGACTCTGATTCCTGCTACTGCTCGAGGTTTCTAACCGGGACAAGGAATTCACATATAAAAGGCATACCCAGGGCCAGGCTGGACCCATCTTGTCTCATCCCAACCTGCTCTCCTAGGATTTCTTTCCATCTCAATGCAGAGCTGAACTCTCTACTGTATCTCATAAAATCTCTGCATTTCAAACCGAATAAGGCTCTGGAGGTTGGAGGCCCGAGGTTCAGGTGGCCATCCAGGGGAAGGGAAGGAAGCTAGCCCCATTCCAACTTCTTCTTTCTGGATGCCCATGGACACCCCCGGGGAATGACTGGGATTGTTCTGGAGAGCAAGGGAGAGAGCTGGTTAGCAAGAATTTTATTAGAGCAATTTTATTAGAGCAATTGGCTCTTGACTGTCACATTAAAATGTTTCAAGCCGAATGGTATTTAATGATTTATGGGGTAAGGCCACCTGTTCCTGAGAAAGCTTGATATTAACCATGGGCTGGAATGATGGGAGTTTTACATGGGAAAATGTGAAGGCTGGGTATTATGAGGGTTGAGTCTCTGGATATTACATGGGGATGTTAGGAGAACTGGAGAGGGGGAAGGGAAAGAGGAATTAGTGAGTCAAATATTATTCTTTAGAAAACTACATCTCGGCTTCCACTGGGTTAAATGTGAACTTGGCAGGAGAGATGCAAAGCACCCCACCAGCCTGCTAACTTATCTTCATAAATCCCAGAAATGGGTACAAACTCCATGTCTTAACAACTACTGGATTTCATCTCAGGTGAATAAATTCCCACATACAGTAGGAGGAGTATACCATGAAACAATTAGCGTTTTATTGCTAGTGCATATAATGTCACATTTGATACATTTTTGGTACAAGTGAAAAAATACACTGTGGCTAACATTATGAAGCTGCAATCACACGGATATATCATATATATTTCTTTACAAACTGCCAGTAGTTTCAGATAATAGAGAAATGTAACCTACTGACGTTTGTATGACTCCACCTCAAATATATGAACTGTTCGACTATAAATATATTCTGAAATACATTTGCTTACTAAAGAAATGTTTAAAAAATTGTGCACGAAAATATATATAAAAAAATGCCTCGCAAAAAGTGACAAATACCACCAGGCCCATCTGTGGATCACATGGGAATTTAATCTTGCCAACATTTCTGACTGGAACCTGAAACCATGCTGTGGCTTCAGGAGGAGGGGTGAGTGGCCAGAGACTTGTTTATTCATCTACTTCTCTCCACTTCTGATTTCAGAAACCTCAGAATTGGTACAGCCTCCATGGCATACACAGGCTTCAGAGGCAATCACAGAAACCAAATTCCTCGGAGCAAGCTCTCCGATTGAAAGTTGCATTGGATTCCGCAAAGACTGTCTTTCATGGGAAGGCGGAGACATGATCTCATACCCCCAGGAGAGGGCCAGCCCATTCTGGAGGAGGCCAGAGAAGGATCTCACAGAGGGCCTGCTGAGGAGGAGGGGCGGGCAAAGGGAGGAGGGGGCTGCCGGGTGGGAACCCCAGCCATCACCCTCCTCCGACTAGGCGCGTACAGAAATGAGAGGCAGAAGCAGGATGACAGCATGCTCTGGGAGGCTGGGAGAGGCCGGGAGTGACCCGGAGAGGGTCTCTGAGCACAGTCCCCAGTGATGGCGGTTCTCCACCCACCCAATCACTGAGCCTGAAAGAGGAGGGGAAGGTGGTGGCCGCTGCCTAGCACTCGTCAGTACCTGGGTTGTCATCCCCGGAGGGGGCGCCCCCTGCAGGAGCCGCCCACAGTCTTCCTCTGAGCCTCAGCCTCTGGAGGAAGGATGCTTTTCTAAGCCCCCTCCTGGGCCATCACCAGACTGTGCTCAGACTCCCCAGGGGAGAAAAGGAGGATCTCCAAAGCAAACCAAATACAGATCTTGAAGTAATCATCTATTTAAAGAAGGATAATGAGAATGACGATGATGGTGATGATCATGAGGGAACGGATGGGTGAAAAATGCTTATGGGGATGATACAATTTCTTAGAAAAACCCCAGTTATAAAAGGAGCCAATGTGAAGGGTACGGGACACGGATGAATACACGCTGCAATATTGTACCATATGCTATAAATGCAGTTGTCTATAGGCTGGGCAAACCTCACGTCCGTCCCCAGGTCAATGCACTGCCCTCCCAGGCACACCTGGTCCTCACCATTCAGACCTTCCTCCCCCACCTTCATATCTCACACATGGGTTTAACTTTCCTCAAGTGGCTCTAGTGGAAAGTCCTTTTTGGTTGTTGTGCTTACTTGTTTAAAGCTTTCTCCAGGTATTCCTGAATCCACTTCAGTTTCGGATCAATGCACACTTGTCTATTGGTGCTCTTCAGTCTTGCCCTGCCGAAACAGAAGAGGCGACAGTGTGCAGCTGAACGGAAGGGGTCACGGCTGTGACCCGGGCATGGGCTCATCGTCTGACACCAGGGTCAGGACCCTCCAGGAACTGGGTGCCCCACTTGGCAGGCTCAGGTTCGGGAGGAACCTCAGGGGTGCTGGGGAGACCCTGTGAGCAGTGCTGTAAATTTCACCCTAGAGATACTGGAAGTGAAAGAAAGTCTTTAAGGAGTCCGGGGAGAATTTACACAGGGTACATCTGAGTTGGGTTTCGAAGGATAAGTAGGAGCTGGGCAAGTAAAGTAAAAAGAAGGGGTAGGCAAGAGCAAATATCCCGAAGGGGTAACAGGGCCGAGAGGATGTGTAGGAATTTGGGAGACAGGACACTCAAGCTTGTGGCCAGATATAAGGGGGAAAGCAGTGGGGCTTTATCTGTAATTTTATTTATGATAGGTACTTGTGGGGACTTCAAACTGGAGGGTGGCAGAAGCAGATTTTTATTTTGATAAATCATCTTGATAGTACGTGGAAGACAGACTTAAGAGTAAGCCTCGGTGGGGAGGGGTATAGCTCAGTGGTAAAGCACATGCTTAGCATGTACCAGGTCCGGGGTTCAATTCCCAGTACATCCAATTAAAAACAAATTTAAAAAGAAAGGAAAAAAAAAAGAGTAAGCCTGGAGGCAGGAGACCTACAAATAGGTACATAATAGCCTGGGGGATGGGGAGAGGGGACGGACAGTGTGAGGAGGAACGGCGAGGGGTAAGGTAGGGGGTTTGCCAGAGACCTTACAAGTTCACTGAATATTCAAGGTCTCATTTGTTTTCTGAAAGTTCAGACTGGAACTTCCCCCCTGCTTCTCACCTCTACTCATAGCCTCCCTCCCTGAAAAGTCCTGGGGGAGGACCTGCACTTATCTCTGCATCCTCTCCATAAGCCCTGGGGACCAGGTAATCTCAAGCAGCCTTAAGACACCACTACCCACCCATTCTGGGTCTATGATAACACCTGCAGCCAGCACAGTGGCTGGGGACACCCACAGGAGTCTTCACACGACCGCCAGGTAAGCTAGTGAGCTGTGCAGAGGGGTGTGGCTGGAAGCAGGGGAGATGGAGGTCCAATTCTGGTACTGCTGCTTATTAATGTGGTGTTTGCCCAGACAGACCTGAGGGTCTATTTGACTTCTTCAACCTCAAGATATATTCCCAGGCAAGGGAACTGGCAGAGTCTGCCCTGGAAGCAGGCTCATGCTCGCTGAATTCAGTATCTGGTTAAATACCTCTCAAAGGAGAGGTAGTATTTATTATAAGCAAAGAAAATGAAAAAAAAAATACACATTCAACTTCTAGTGCCCTAAAACATACTGTAAATGACAAATACATTCAAGCAAAGGCTAGGAAAAAAAGACAAAGAGAATCAAACCTAAAACCAGTACGTGCTGGGTGGAGAGTTGTCAGTGGGTATAGTTTTTGTTCCAACTGCTGCGTCTCCATCTCGCTTTTAGAGCTGGGACTTTTCAGGAGGTGAGCTCTGCCCAGGAGACCCCGAGCCTCACCTCCTTGGCATCTGGAGTCATGACCACGGTCACTGGGTGCAGTCACAGCACGGGAACACGTGGGACACATGGCACTGGAGGGCAAGCAATGGGTGGCCACGTGTATCTTTCTTCCTGCACCTGGCCCAGCCTCCTGTACTCCAGGAGAGAGATCTTTGTGTCTCATGTATGTGTGATTTCGTTTTGTCTATTTCCCACATGAATGGAATCGAAGGTTAGCAGCTGCCATCAGCACCAGCAAAACTAAAAACTCATCTGTTGTGTCTGAGAAAATGCAGTTAAGTGAGCTGGCAATTTTGAGTTTCACCAAATGGTTTAATGATGACTTCAACTGAATTTGGGTCTTGTGAGTTTGTGCTCGGTGATAAAGGATTAAATTAGGGCCTCAAAGCCCTGATATTGGCAGGACAGAAGTGTTACTAGCCAGGGGCTGGATAATTTATTGTACTTTAGCAGAAAGAAGCTTTGGTGAAGCCCATGTTTCTCATCCGAACGTGCTCCCATCTCTTGCAGTAAAGGGAGGAAGCTTGGAAAGAAGCGACAAGGACCTCTCTGAGCACAGCACCAAGGGTTAGGGCACAAAGAATAAGAGCGGCTTTTGGAACCCCTGCCTGGTGGTGATATCTGCTGCTGTAATTATGCCAGGTGCAAGCCTGGACATTCAGCATGTGCCATTTCTCTAGCTCTAACAAGCTGGTGAGTTAGGTGTTACTCTGCCTGTTAAATGCAGCATCCCTGGGGGATGATGTTCAGACTTACACAATCTGAAGGGCACAGTTCGGAGCGTTGAGGATTTTGAGATGCTTGACGTTGGCTCTGGCGACGTGGCTCTCAAAGAATCGGCAGGGACATCTGTAGCTCAGGCTGACTGGTTTCCCTAGAAGAGGTCATGAGAGCAAGGCAGCTTGTTATTATCCTGCCAAGCCTTGGGGATACAAGTGTGTCTGGGTCTGCAGCCGAGGGATCAGATGGGGAGCGATGGGCAGGGTCACAGGCACATCCTGGCAAAGACCTGCTCCTTGGGTGGCACAGTGAGCTCTGTGGGCTCAGGCTGGACCTGAGGGGAGCCAGATCCTAGGAGGGCAGGGAAGTTAACATTAGATGCCCCCTACTCAGGATAAAGGATGAAAGATACAGGATATTAATCACAGGAGAAAACGTTTAAGCCAAGGTCCTGAGGTTCTTCGTTATTCTTTGCAAATAAACTCCTCCAGGGGAATGGGGAGGGGGAAGAAGGAAACCCCAGGCTCTCTCCTCCTTGGCACAGGTCTCATCCCAGGAGCCACTGCCACTCCCCTGGGAATGCTGCCCTCCCCCACCTGCAGGCTTCTCTCTTGACATTTACCTTAAGCCCGGGCAGCCACAAAAGAATCCCGGCTGCCTTCCTACCTGGGAGTCCCCAGAGGGCAGGCAGGGGCCCACCTTCTCCCCTGCCCTTCCAGGGCTGGAGGCAAATGTGCCTTTCATTGCCAGAGCCAGGATGCTACAGCCTCCCGGGTTGTATTACATCTTTGTTTGCCAATTCGCCAATTTCCAAAATGCCATAATTGACACTCATTAGTGTAAATTAGCAACGGGCTCCTGCAGAACCCACAGCTTACCCTGTGAGTCTAGGATTGCAAGCCCGGAGGGGCTGGGATTTGTGTGTGTGCTTGCACGCCTGCTCATTTTCTGCAGATATTATCCAAGCTCTACTTAATACCCTAAATTATTTGAATTTGTGGATCCTTTCATCAGGGATTAAATGTATGTCTGAGAATATTTAGTCCAGAGATTAAAAAAAAAAAAAGTTTGCCTGTTTACAGAGCTCCCAGAGGGCTCCTTGTGGTTCTGAAATTCTACACTTTGGGGCAAGAGGGCCGGAAAGTCAGCAGGAAAACTTGTGAGGGAGGGAGTTCATCTTTTTTCTAAAGGCTGCATGCAGTTGAGGGGTGGCATGATCTGGGTATGGCAGCCTATTTAGCCACCACGTCAGGGGGAAAGGAGACCATCTGGTTCCTCAGGACGGAACTTGGCTCCCTAAAAACCAGGAAGGAGAAAACCTGGCTTCAAGGCGCTCAGTGACTGGAGAGCCTGGAGCAGCCATCAGGTTTATACCCGGTCTAACTCCAAAAAGTTGCAGCAGGAGCCTGGCTTTTAGCAAATGCACAGGGTCCCTGCAGGAGAAGTCTGTACTGCCCTGTAACCAGATCACCTGGGAAAGCGACCTGGAGCTAGGGGCTGAGCAGCCTGGGGTAAGGAAAAGCCAGTCTCCCCTCTGAGTGTCCTGCCTCCAGGTTTCCCTAGAATTCTTAGGGGGTCCTTCAGAGACGAGCAAAACGCAAGGCAGAACTGGCCCCAACCCCAGAGCAACAACAAGCTAGAAGGCACACAGCATGAAAGATGTTGGGGGCAGCGCTGAGAGGGGTGGGGGCTGCCGCTCTCCTATGTCTCTGAGAGACTGTTCTGACTCCATTAACCAGGCAGTGGAGATCGGGCCAGAAATCAGAGCCTGTTCTGAGCTCAAAATACAAGCTTTCTCTTTTTCTCCTCTCCCCTCTTCACCCCTGGGATTATCCATTTCCTTCAAAGGCAATTTTTATTCCTGCTCCCAGGACCCACTTGCCTGCCTGTCAAGTGGAGAATTTCAACAGGTTTTTTAAAGGGACAGGGCCCCAAGTGTTCTTACCAAGAGAACTAGGTGCTGTGTCCACTTGGTGACCTTCCTGCCAGCTTTTTGCCAACAGCACTAATTTTTCCAACTGTTTTGGATATGACTCTGTATAGGCAAGAGGCTTGACTGGCCCAGATGTCACCCAGGATTGGGGTGAACTTGGCTCTGCTCCGGAGCATTCCTTCCACTCTCATGCAGAGACAGGAGCCCCCTGCGAGCCCCTCCAGCCAGTCCTGGGAATGGGGCCCACCCTGGGTTTAAACCCTGGAAGCCCAGGGCATCCAGAGGCCCACCTGCTTGGCTGAGGTCAGCCAATGGAGGGAGGCAGGAGCCAGAACCAAAGCCTGAACCAGGGGACACAGCATGGACACACAGGCTCCAGGGAGTAAAAAAGCAAGGGGAGGGTGAGTGTTGGATCCCAGAGGCTGCGGGCCGACTTGGGTAGCCATCCAGTCTCAGCACTTCCCGATGTCACACACGGCCAAGCAGGTCCATGCAGCCCAGATCCCAAGCAGCTGGAAAGTGCTTGTTCCTTAGAAGTCCCTGTCCAGGATGCTCTCCTGGTGACACCAGGGATGCAGAGTCCTGCTGCTGCTGCTCTCAGGGGCATAGTGTCCTGTGCTTTGTGGGGGGTGTGCTTATTCAGAATAGCCTATGCATGCAAGGAGAACCAGGCTAACCGGGAGCCCAGGACCCTGACCTGGCCCTTGGCTGTCAAGAGGGCAACTCAGCAGGGTGAGCAACCAGTCCTTCTCAGAATTGGGCCCCAACTCCTTCTGTGGAGTGGATGGGGCCCCCTATTCCTTCTGTGCTCCGCCTTGGTCACTCAAGGACTTGAGTCCCTGCATTTCAGTCATGTCTACAGGCCTACAGGCCCCCAGAAGAAGGGGTAGCTAGAGAAGGAACCATGTCCTCAGACAGCTGGGCCATGACACCACTCTCATCAAATCACTCAACTGTTAATACCCAAACGAAGACCCAGGACCGGTTACTTTTTCAGCTTAGGAGAAAAAAATTCTTCATTGCCTTTAGGTGCTAGTCCCTCTGCAGCTCTGACCAGCTGCTCTTTTAAAGAACACTTCCCAGGTGGTCAGCCAAGAGACCCTTCTGCCTGCTCACTTACTCACCCTTGCTCCCTGCTCACCACCAACCATCAGGAACTTAGCAGTTGTCCTCAGCCCCAGCCCAGCCTACTGCTCCAGGCTCTCCTGCCCTGCACAGACCTCAGCTGCACCAAGAACTGTGTCAACCCTTTGCAGGATTTGTTGGAAAGTTCGCAGCCAAGTACGCTCAGCATGGCCTGGCCAACGTGGTTATGTTTTGTGCGTTCAGAAGCAACAGTTTATTTTGGTTTGCAGCAGTGGTGTCTTGTAACAGGACAGTGAGATTTCTCTTAAGCTTCAAAAGAAATAAAAAAGCTCTCCCCCTCTCGCAGTGAAACGGGACACCACCTTTCCCAGTGGCCTAAGGCCTTGGCGACTTAACTTTGCAGCACCGCTCACTCTGAGGTAGAGTGCTTGCTGGGCTGGTGACAAAGGCGCCTGTCTGCAGGTGTGGTTTGGGGGCTGGGTAGGCGCATGCAAGATCCGGATGGCCCCCGGGCCTCTCTTGGTGACCCCAGGAAGAGGCAGGGAAGACAGACGCTGGATGCGCGCCCAGGTTAGCAGAGTCGCTACGGACAGCGGAGCTGTACAGAAGCCGGGCCAGGCGGGTGGCGCAAACCCGACAGCTGCTCGGTACCACGCGCCCGCGGAGCCTCGCTTAGGTGGGTACAGAAAGACGGCCGGCCTCGCGTAGAGGGGACGCCACGCAGCTGCACCCGATCGCATCGCCACTACGAGAGCGTCGCGATACGAGACAGCCTTTGCAAAGCTCTCCCTCCCACAAGAACAGCCGATCGCTTCTCCAACACGGTGCGCAGCGGGGCCTCCGAGCCCACTTGCCTCTGGAAACTGAGCTGGGATCGGGAAGGCACTAGCTGGGAGGTGGGCGGTCAAAGTTCCGGGCCCGAGGCTCCGGACTGGGCTCCACACCTCCACACCTCCTCGGCTCCAAACGCGCCCTCGGGGCGCCCGCACCCGGTTATCTTGCCCGACCTCACTGTGCAGCCAGCCCGAGGTCTGGCGGCCGCTTCCCGGATCTGGAACCCGAGTCCGGCTGTGGGGTGCGAAGCCTCGGTGCGGCAGGGACGCTACGCCGGGGGCTTTGAACACTGCACCGGGAGGGAGCGCACTCCGGCGAAGTGGGCGGCCTCCACCTTCCCGGTGCAAAGCGGCGCAGAGTAGGTTCGGTCGGGACGGCGCGGGCTCAGGCAGAGGAGCCGCGGCCCCGCACTGAGCCCAGAGCCCGGCGCCTGCCCACGCCTCCGCCGCCGAGCGCACTCACCGTCGCTGAGGCAGAGCGCAGTCAGCACGAGGACCAGCACCGCGACAACCTTGGCATCCATGGCACGAGCGGGCGGCGGGCGGACGGAGGCCGGACGCGAATGGGGACGCGACGGCGGCGAAGAGTGAAAGTGTGGCAGCAGGAGGCGCGCGCCTGGAACTTTAGAGGCGAGAGCGGGGCGGGGCGGGGCGGGGCGCGCGGCGAGGGGCGGGCCTGGAGCCGAATCCCGGCGGTGGCCCGGGGCTCGGACCAGCGTCCCCCTCTCAAACGGCCGCTCCCCCTGTCTCCTCTCTCCCACCCCTCCCCCGCGCCTGGGATGCTCCAGGGGCTGCAGAGCGCTCCAGCCTTTGACCTGCTCAGGTTCCACAGGGTCCTGCTCTGTAGGCCCCAGACCTTCACCTCGGAAGCCAGCCGCTCGGTGAGGCTGGGCTGCGCAGGGCTGGTTATTGTTCCCATTATGCAGATGGAGAGATCGAGTCCCAAAGGCGGGAACTGAATGAGAACCAAGGAAAAACAAACAGGTCAGTCCTAGTAGTGAGAGCCAGCTAGGCCAGCGGCGTCCCGAGGTAGGTAAGAGCATCCTGTTTTGGGACTGTAGGACGTGAAGCTGACCAGTGGCCTCTGCTCGCTGCTCAGCGGCCGGGACAGCTGGGACCAAGGGAACCAGACAGGTCTTTGCAGTTAGAGCGACTATCATGATTCCAAGCCAACGTTATCACTTAATAGCCGAGCCTCAGTTTCCTCAATTGTAAAATCAAAGCTCTAAAATAGAATGCTGGGGGGAGGGTATAACTCAGTGGTGCGTGCACGAGGTCCTGGGTTCAATCCCCAGTACTCCCATTAAATAAATAAATAAATCTAATTATTGCCCCTCCCCCCTCCAAATTAAAATGTAATGCCCTGCCACAGAAAGGAAACAAAGGCAGGTCGGCCCGGAGGTTCTTAGTAAATGGGGATTGACTTAGCCCTTTGCACCTCTGCTCTCTCAACTGTAAAGTGATTTAAACCCAGTTCACAGCCCACGTTGTGGAAATGGGGGAATTGGCCAGACCCTCCATCCGACCACCGCGAAGTGCTGAGCATCGAGGCTGACACACAGTACTCAAGGAGGGAAGCTAGAAATAATTGTTTAAACGTCAGTATTTTCTGCCTCTCCCAATGGATGCCCTGCGCCACCCAAAGTGGTGAGAGAACTCCCCTCTTCCCCTCACACCCAGGAAGGCTTTTCCGGTCCAGAGAGCCCCCACGGGGTCGTCCCTCATAGGTGTCCAGCCCTCCTGGCAGGCCGCCGCTCTCTCCCCAGTTTGGACACCTGGGGTGGCCCCAGCAGGTCTGGGAGGCGCAGGAAGAGGGCCCCGTTGGGCCTCGCTAGTGGTCACAGGCCTCTCCAGCCACCTCCCACTGCCCTTTCCCTCAGAGCTTGACAGTGGAGTGGGTTCTGTCCCCGCGTGCATCCAAGGGGATCGGCCTCTGGAGTGCGGGAGTTCTGGCCTTTGGGGAAGTGGTCGGGGCCCGCCTGGCCTGGGCTCAGCTGCTCCAACTGGAGGCCACGAAAGGGAGCGATTCAGCAGGAAGCTATATGCAGGAGAGCTCCGGGATTCTGGCCGTGGGGGTGGGTGCCTTTTGTGTTGTTTTGTTTTCCAAACTACTTTCGCACCCAATTAGATGCGCTGTGAACACTGCATTCATTCAATTCATTCCTCATTCATTTACTCCGAGCGAGGCCCACTCCTGGGTACTGGGCCATAGAACCGGGAATCCCACCGACTTGGTTCCTGCCCTTAAAGAACTAACAGTCCAATGGATGAGACAATCCTTGGCATTCCTCGACCTCCACCTCAGCTCGAGGAGAGCTGGGGCGGGAAATCGCCAAGCTCTTGCGCCCTAGACAGCTGAGTACAAGCAAGAACGCGGCGGTTGAGCTCGGGCGCCCTCTGGTGGCAAAGTCTCTCATCCCCGCTCCCTTCCCGGCTCCCCCACGCCCCTGGGGTCCGAGGGGACCAAGATTTAGGCCCGCCCCAGAGTCCTGCGCAGACAGATGAAGCTGCAACTTTCAATCACAAATCCGGTGGCCAGGACATCGGGGTACACCATGAAGGCCAGGGCCCGGCGAGAGCCGAGCGGACCCTCTCCTGCAAGTCCAACCAAAGCAAACGTCAAAGCCTCTGGCTTGTTTCCTTTTGATCGCAAAATGGGTTTGCTGCACCCGCAGCCCAAGGGAGCCACTGGGAGCTACCCGTGTGGGCCAGGCCAGAGGGAAACTAGGGCCTCCTGCGTGGCTGCGCCCCAGGACAGACTTTAGTGTGGGATCCAACAGTGCCCACCACTTAATGCCATTAATTCATCAGAATACTTACTGAGCACCTGTTCTGTTCCAGACATGGGATAAATATTTGAAAATACTTTAGTAAAGGGAGCAAAAACAAACAGACAAACAAAACAACAAACCCCTGTCCTCCTGGAGTTTACATCCGGGGTGGGGGGCGAGAAAGAAAATAGCATTAAATCCAAGTAATTAAACATATAGTCTATAAAATGTCATTAAGTGCTATGGGAGAATGGACCAGAAGGAAGGGGAGCGAGTTAGGATTTTAAATAAGGAAGCCAAGGATCTGCATTTTAGATAAAATATTCAAAATTTGTCAAGCTATTTAAACTGAAAACTCTGTGCAGGTCAGCATTCCAGGGACCAGAAGCATCAGACTGTGTGCCTTTTTTTAACCTGGGCTCTATGCTCTGCCGCAGGGATGCCTCCCAAATTCAGGGCAGCAGGACCCACCACCACCCTTTCACCTCTGTCCTTTGCTTATGCCACTGTCTCTGCTTACAAGGCTCCACCTTTTTTCTCTGCCAAAGCAATGGCACCTTCCCCGTGAGATCTAGCAGATCCCCCTCCACACACACACACACACTCAGCTCTCAGAACCCCTGCTCCTCCGGGACACCTTAGTCATGAGGAGTTCAAGGTGAGAGGGAGGCGGGGGTCTGGCTGTTTAAAGACAGGTGCAACTCCAAGGCTCAATTTTGTGTTACGGTTTCTAGACCCCTGGTGCCCAGTCCAGGTGCCTGCCCATCGCCCTCTGTGCAGCCTAGGCTTTTCACACCCTCAGAGTTCAGCGGCTGGGCATTTAGAGAAGGTTGTACCTTAGTACAGATTGGAAGGTTTGCACCAAATCATCGTTTTCCGGTGTGAAACTGATAAGTTGCCTTTAGGTGGTCCTCTGAAAACGTTATTTTTATTTATTTATTTATTTATTTATTTATTTATTTATTTATTTATTTATTTATTTATTTTAAAACATTTTTTATTGATTTATAATCATTTTACGATGTTGTGTTAAATTCCAGTGTTCAGCACAATTTTTCAGTCATACATGGACATATACACACTCATTGTCACATTTTTTTCTCTGTGAGCTACCATAACATTTTGTGTATATTTCCCTGTGCTATACAGTATAATCTTGTTTATCTATTCTACAATTTTGAAATCCCAGTCTATCCCTTCCCACCCTCTGCCCCTCTGGCAACCACAAGTCTATATTCTCTGTCTATGAGTCTATTTCTGTCCTGTATTTATGCTTTGTTTTTGTTTGTTTGTTTTTGTTTGTTTAGATTCCACATATGAGCGATCTCATATGGTATTTTTCTTTCTCTTTCTGACTTACTTCACTTAGAATGACATTCTCCAGGAGCATCCATGTTGCTGCAAATGGCGTTATGTTGGAACGTTATTTTTAAAAACAGAGGTTTATAGATTTATTTTTTAAAATCGTAAGAAAAAAATGCAAAAAAAAAACACATTAAAGCAGACATTTCAGAGATTGCTCAGGATGGATTTCATTTTTTAAATATATAAGTTTTAAAACCTAAGCTGATTTAAACTAACAAAGCGTGCAGTAGTAGAGGTGGTTGAGAATATAGCAAAACTTCAGATGGTGTTACCAAAAGCTCTGAAGTTTGAAAATGCTGCCTAAATAAGAACTTAAATTTTTTTTATTTGATACTACCACTCCCCTGCCCCAACCTTTTAAGCAAACTATTTGGTCTCAAAATGGTAAGACAATATCATACAAGGGAGGATGGCATCTTCACTCTTGCCATTCAGATGAGGCCAGAGAATGCTCATTCAGGAGTGCTCTTGTCCTAGGAAGAGTGTAGGGACACGTGAGATACCAACTCCTGGCCCTGGGTCCCACGGTCCTCCCCCTACAATCATGAGTCCTCCTTCACACAGCTTTGAGTGAGGCCTGGAGGGGCACAGCCAGGAGGCAGCTGTGCGTGCTGCAGCCCACCCACACCTGCTGTCCCACCTTTGACACCTCACACTGGGGTTCACCAGCATGTGTCCTAGCCTGGGAACTAGAGGCCCCAGGAGAAAGATAAAACCTCCGAGCCTCGATGCTGTCATCGTGGAATGGGTATATCACCCCTCAAGGTTGTCATTGGGATTGACTATGTGTGAAAGCACTTGGCACAGAGAAGGCCTTCAGGAAGATATTTACACAGGACTTCAGTTTGCTTTCTCTGAATGTGTCACATTTGATTTTCACAAAGATCAAACAGACAGAATAAGCCCTACTGTCTCAGCTTTGAAGTTCAGAGCAGTTCAAGGTCTTGGCCGAGTGGACCAGGGGCAAGGAAACTACTCTCGGGAGCAGCGTCTCTGGATTCCAGAACATCAGTGTGTTCAGGGAGCGAAGTCACTTCCAGGGCAGATGTCTAGGGGACCTCTTGGAGTCCTGTATTCTCCATACTCCTGTATGGAGTCCAGGGCCCAGCACCCAAGTTGGCCTCAGGAGCCAGTTCCAAGAGCCCCAGTTCATCCCAGAGGGAAGGACCCAGGGAGGCTGGACCAGGGCTCCTGCATGTGGGGCTGGGTGCTGGGTTCTGGCTGGCTTTGGGACACACATGCAGACAGGGCTCACCTTAGGTGAAGGTGCACCTCCAGCAAGCCAGATCTTCTGTCTCAGGTGGCTGTACCCAAAGGCTCTTCCTCGGTGAACACTCCTAAAGCAGGGGTGGTATTTTCTGGGACATCCACCTGTCCTCAACCCCAACACCAGCTTCCACACACCAGCTCAACTCTGCCTGCACCCCATTGCCAATATCAGGAGAGTCAGATTCAGATTTGCTCCGCCCATCCTGACCCTATCCCTCTCTCCTAGTACCCCTGCCTCTGGGCAGGCTGGTCTCAGTGTCTGAGGCTCCATCAGAGTTTCTGGAATTAGATATGCCCCAGTCACCACCATCAACCCCTGAGTGATAGAAATTGGGGGCCTTGGGGGGCGAGGTAAATAACATTTATACAGGAGCTACTCAGTGTTGAATACTTTTTGCCTCCTTTATCCTCACATCTACCTACAAGGTGGGCTCAATGTTGACCCCTTTCCCCAGATTTGGGAGCTAAGATCACACAACTACTCTTTGACAGAGCGGGATTTAAATCAACTGAGCCTGGCTCTGGAGTAAGTTTGTTCCTGGTTAAAGACAGAAAAGTGGGTTTGCCATCTAACATAGAGGACACCCAGTTAAATTTGAATTTCAGGTAAACATGTCTTTTTTTTTTCAGTATAAATATTTTCCAAATATTGCATGGGACATACTTACCCTAAAAAGAATTATTTGTTCTTCATCTGAAATTCAAGTTTAACTAGGCGTGCAGGATGTTTATTTGTTGAGTCTGGTAACCTTACTCCGGAGTCTACACTCTCCAAGATATGATGGAGCCCCTCTCTGTGGGCTTTCTTCCTGGGACTTCAGGACGTGTGGCCAGAGGGTGGGAAAGGCATTGGGAAGGCAAGTTCTGGAATCACCCACTTTCTCAGTGAGGGGCTCAACTTTCTTGAATTTTATTACAACAGAGTTTTATTACACTGGAAAGTGATGCGTTAAAGCAGTATGGCAATTTTTTTTTTTTTTGCTCTCTTTTCTGCTGTGAACAGTTTAACAATGTACTAGTCCCAACCCTGACCTTCCAGAAATAGTCCTGGTCATGCCCAAAGCAAGGAGATGCAGGCCTCTTCTCTCCAGCATCACTAGCCCGCCTCTTCCTCTGGTCTGGGCAGACATAAGTGATGTAAGTGAAGTCTGGCTGCTGATACCCGTTCCGTCTGTTTTAGGTGCCATGAACTGTGTATGGGGGAAGAGGAGGCGCCGTCATTCCAGGCATGAGCATCACATGAGCATTATCTTATCTAGAGGGATTTGCAGATGAAGAAAGAGGTCAAGAGTTGTTGCAGGTCATGGAGGAGGAGCTGGGCCTCCTGCCCACACAGCTGGTCCCCTGGTCAGAGAAGCCAGCATCCCAGCCCCACTGGCCCTCCTTGTTCAGAGGAGGGACTCGTTCTTCTCTCTCCACCTTACATCCCTGTGGTCGGAAGCTGCAGTCTGGCTGCACAGATGTGCTGGACCAGACCGCACATGGAGGCTGCCCAGAGAGCCTTTCAAGGCCAAGTGCAAAGGCAGGTCCCACTGGCAGCCTGGCCCAGGGGCTGTAAGTGGGAGATGGGCTCGGATGGGGAGGATTGCCAGCACCTCCTAGGTATTCATCCCCTCACCACACTGCCTGGGTGCAGACTGAAGAGATTAAGCAAGTTGATCATTAAAAGATGTTTTTGTCTGGGAATAATTTATCAGTAAAACTGTGTAAATTAGGGGTGTCATTGTTTTTAAATAATACAAATCCAAGATACTTACTAAGAGTTTGGGTCTCACCCATGAAACCTCACTGATTTTCAGCTTCCAGCCACCTTCCTCTTCTTAGGTTCCCAGAATGAAGTGTCTATGTTTGCAGCCAGGATGATTGATCCCTGATGCTCTCTTTGTCTCTATAGAGTACCCAAATTTTGCCTCACAGCCCTTTGCCACCAAGAGGTGCTATATTTCCTCCATAAATCTGCAATCCAACCTTCCACTCATCCATCCACCCTTCTGCTACCCCACTCATCCATTCATTCAACCATCCACCCATCCATTCATCATCCACCCACCAATCCGTCTCTCTATCCATCCACCCATCCATCCATTCATCCATATCTATCCATCATCCACCCACCAATCCATTGTCTATCCATCCATCCACTTATCCATCCATCCATCCATTTATCTGTCCATCTACTCACCAAGCCATCCATCCATCCATCCATCCAGCCAGCCAGCCACCCACTCATCCATCTGACTCTCCCCTTCAACCCCTCCACACCAGTTCTCTCCAGGTGCTGCTCTAGCCCGGAAATGCCTTTTCCACCAGGAACAGAAAGGTGTGCCTCCTGCTTTTTGGACCTCAGAGGAAGAAGAATCAAGCATCAGGGGCCCCAAACCCAGTATCACACAGCAAGCCCTCCCGTTGAAACAGATCGAAAACTTTATCCTCTCCTCGCTGCAGGAATGGCCTCTCTGAAAGTCAGGGAGGGCTTCTTGGGGAATGCCCACCCAGGCAGGAGCTAAGGAGGGCAATGTCTGAGTCCTCTTCACCCTCCATTGCCTATCTCATGATTTTCTTTCATAAATTAAAAAAGAAAGAAAGAAAGAATAGCAAAGAAACAAACCTTTATTTCTCTGTTTACTCCTCTGCATTTAATGAGCAGTTGTTAACATGACTGAAACCATCTGATGATTTTTGCCAAATGGAAAAATCTCCCTACAGGGGCAATAAAACAAATATTCAGGATAGAGAGAGGCAGTCATAAAAGGCATTACCCGATTGTAAACAGAGGCGGATGGTGGTGATGTATTACCCCTGCCTCGGCAGCTTTCAACAAAGTTCTGAGATTCCAGGAGGGGCTCTGACCCGAGGCAATATTTACTTCTGCGGCTTCTTTGGCAGGTCAGTGTGGGTATAATTCTGTCTACCAGTCGACTGGAGTTGAGGTTTTGAGCAGGAAGCTCAAGCCCCGAGCACTCATAATTCAGGAGGAGTCAGGCACCCCTGCCCAGGGTGCGCCAAGAAAAGCAGACTGTACTGTCCTGGCCGGATGGGGTAAGGGTCTCTGCACACCCAGGCCATTGTCACCGAGATGGATGGCCTCAGTTTGTACCTGGTCCAACGGCATCACTGGTCTGTGCAGCAGTGGCTTCTGTTTCCTCCCCGTGCTCGCAGAAGGCCCGTCCTTGTTTGATATTCCACCACAGAGGGATGGTAGTCTTGGCTGGATAACGCCGCATGCCTTGGTCGGAAGAGCCCATTGGACTCTGCAAAGGTCTGGGCGAGCTTAAACGGAAATCAGAGTTTAAATGTTTGCCGTTAGCCTGTAGGTCTTGTGTGTGGTGCCAACCGCAGAATGGATGAAGGTCAGACGGATCTTGATGATTACAGAGATGGGTCACACCGCCGGCTCATGGGAGCTTCCCCGCAGCACTGCAGGGTAAGGGTGCTGGTCCCACTCTTGGGAGTGCAGATGCCCAGGCCCAGAGAGTGAGGGGACTTCCCAACACCTGAACTGGCGATGCAGACAAGATTCAAGATTCCGACCAGAGCTGGTGATATGGCCTGTGTGTTCCTGTCATATCCTCAGTCTGGGCCTGGATGTGCCTGGCCCTTGGTTGCTTTGGACTTGGGAGTGCAGACTCCCTCCTGACCCTAGGCTCACTTCAGGAGCCTTGGCTGGTGTGCAGGAGGGGTCTGTAACCTCGTGATTAGACTCTGCCCTAGAGCCAAAGGCAGGCAGTTTAATAAACCTACAGCATAGCTGATCGAAAAGACTAGAATGAGGCTTGGCGACCCTCGGTCTGTGTCTGAGGCCTGCAGTGGGGCCACGGGCTCCCTGTTCCACACCCACCAGCACCTTCCTGGGGGACTCCAGGCATGGCTCTGGGCTCCCAAGGAGGAGCCCCCTCATCCCCACCTTAGCAGACCCGCAGTCCTCATAGCCAAGGTCATGCCCTGGCCCCAGGTCCTTGGAATGGAATGGTGGTCACAGTAGCTAGAAGAAGGGGTAGGATCTCTCTCCCTTCTCGGTGGAGCCAGAAGGTCTGAGGGGGTGCCCTTCCATTCTGTCTAAGAACAGGGAATGCCGGCACTTAGTATTATCATTTGGGGGGAGGGTATAGCTCAAGTGGTAGAGCACATGTTTAGCATGCACGAGGTCCTGGGTTCAATCCCCAGTACCTCCTCTAAAAAAAATAAATTAATAAATAAATGTAATCACCCCCAAACAGAATCTCTTGATAGTATTATCATTTATTTTTATTTGCACTTTATTTTTTTATTTTTTTACTTCTTCTCCAATTTACAGCTCTTGTATGCAGTTCTCACATACAATTCTGTCTGACCAAACTGAAATGAGATGGAGGTTCTCATCCCCATTTTGCCGATGAGGAATCCAGGACTCAGAGACTTGAGGGAGGATGCTCAGGTTGTGGGTGGGGCACTGGGTCCTGGGGGTTGTCACGCCCTCAGCTACAGGACCACTAAAGACTGGTGCAGACACTGAGAGGCCTGGCAGTGCTGGTAGGAAGCAGCTGCTCATGCAGGGGTGAAGGTGCCTCTGCTTCGGTCGATTTGACCTTAGCAAGATGTTGGGTAAAGGATTCATTGCCAGTGGTCACTGCCTGCTGCCTCCGTCTTAACACAGGGGGCTTCTTAGGCAGGTGTCTGTATACAACTGGTCTCTGGGTCAGATCTGATAGCCAGAAAAAACAGGTTTTGAGCCTCATACCTACCCTCTTGCTGCTTTCAGCCTGGCCCCTTAACAGGCTCTTAACTGGGAGCTTATTTTTGGTAAACTCCAACCCCTGGAATTTGGGCAATCGTGGTTTCCATAAGAACCAGCCTGTCTGCAGGCCTAGGAACTGATAGGAGATGGGAGTGAAGATAAATTGGTCTCTTTGTCCAGGGCCAGCTCTCCATCAGCTCTGGGGAAAGGGATGGGGGGACGTGGGAGGAGACTGAAGGTGGACAGGACACAGAGCTGTGCTGAGGTTGAGCGGGGCAGACAATTCCCAGGAGCAGCATCTTGGTAGGAAGAAGAGGGTGCTTGTGTGTATCTCTGTCAGTCACCCTCCCAGGAGCAAGCCTCCAATTCCAGGACCCCAGGGAGAGCAGTGAGGGCAGGGCCAGGCTGGGGTGGCTGTCACCTCCCCCCAGCTCCGAAACAACCGTAGGCATCTTCCACCCAGGCCACAGAAGTAAGACCTGCTTTTACTCTCCTCCAGCTCAGCCAGCCCAGGTGTGTGCCTGTCCAGGCCCCAGAGTGTATCTAAGGCCGGGATGTAACCCAGCCTGTGAACAGCTGGATGGATTCTGAGAATGACAGGGGACCAAGAGAAAAACAAAACAAAACTTGTTTATTCGGGCGGAAATGCTTCATGTTTGCAAAATTTGACCTCCATCTCCCCAGGTTGCCAGATGGTAGATATATTTAGTTTGCAGATAAGAAAAAAAAGCAGAAACTGGACTGCATGGACAGCTACCTGTTAGGCCTCACAGTGGCCAGCTCCCCATTTCTGGCTCCCCACAAGATCTGTGTCCAGCGAAGAAGGACACTAGTAGGTGGAAGCACCCAGTATGCCCCAGGAAAGAGCCTTAATCTCCCAGCTTGGCCCCTTCTACCTTCCCAGCCCGGCCTACCACGTGCATTGTGGGACCAACCCTGTGAACTGCGTAGCGAATGCTAAGTTCAGCTCAGATCACAGCCAAGATGGAAAGAGATGCACTCAGCATTGCAGCTGGCCGGAGTCTCCACCCAACACCCAGGCACCTTGGACAGAACCCATTTGGCTTAAGTAGCTTCGGGTTTGGGATGCTTTGGAGCCCAGCATGGGTGTGAGCCCCACCCTTTCTGCCTCTGGCAGGTCAGCTCATGAAGGGTGGGTTAATGCTGAGAAAGGCCAGCCAGCAGCGACGAAAGGCTCTGTGTTCCCGCCCAGTAAGCCCCCTGCCCCCTGGGATCTATTTGGAGAAAGAATTTGGATAGGCATCTCCATTCTAGTCCTTCGGTGCTCAACAGCTTCCCTGGCCCCTCTCCCCTGTGTATTTGCTTTCCCTGAGTGATAACACAGACCAAGGCATCTCCAACCGCAGCTGTCACATTTAAGCACCAGGACTGCCCCTCGGGGGCAACCAGAGATGCCTCAGTGTTCCTTGCTTCCAATCTGCCCTGCACACACCTCCCCTGCAGTTTCCTGGCTCTTCCTCCTCCCTTTCAGGAGGTGACTGGAGATCCTGGCAGAGACTGACCCCCAAGAACATGGCTTACAGGTGGAAGTCGGAGTGGACAACCCAAACTCCTCAGAAGCTTTTCTGCTTCCTGGAGGAAAAGCCTTCGCAGCTCACCTGGTGCCTACACATTGTTACCCATCCCTCTGTGGCCACAATGAGGAACAGGCTCATGGAGTGTGTCATGAGTAAACAGAAAAGATGGGATTTGAACTCGCACTCAACCACAAATCCCAGGTTCTCCCCTCCCTTTATGCTGCATGAACCCTCTAGGGCAGGAGGAAGGGAGTGTCTCATCATGAGGGGCTTGAGGTCTTGAGTTACAACAAGAATATTCATGTGTCTCTGGAAAGGAGCAGGGGGAGGGGGTGGATGGGGGAGGGGGAGGGCAGAGGAGAGGCACATCTCTGTGGCAGTTTGAAGGGTTGGATGAAGGAGGGAGTTTCTGAGCTAAAGGCTGAAGACTAAAAGAATCTAAAAGTAAAAATGAGATAGATGGAGGGAGAGGGCTAGGGGAGCCAAAGAGAGGGTGAGGAAACTGGAAGCATGTTGGGGGCACCGAGGAGCACGATTTGGTAAAGTATCAGATGTGCGAGGGGAGACCAAGGGGGAGGACAGGGAAGGCAGGTTGTGAGCAGGTCACAGACACCTCGAGTGTCTGACCAAGGAGGGAGAAAGTGCTCCTCGCTGCCCCCACCCTCCCCAGCCTGCGGTGACAAGTGGGCTTCATCTTCAAGATATGGTAACTCTGCCCCTGTCCCTGGAGCCCTCACTTCACAGAGCCCCTGCTCCAAGGGCATCTGGCTGCAGATGTGTGTCCCACACAGCTATTTGAGGACACGTCGACACTGGTCCTGCCACTGGGACCAGCCCTAAAGCCACCATCGGTGCCATGGGCTGTGTGAGCCCCACCTCTCCCGCGGCTGAGTGGAGGCTGTGCTCTGCTTTGTGCTGGCTGTAGTGGTTGCTCTTTGTCCACTATGCCACACTCTGTCCTGCAGAGCTTCCATCAGCTGGCAGCTCCACCTTCCACCATCACAGGCCCACTTGGAAGGGCTTGGCCAGGAACCAAAATGCCTCCCACAGCCCTCCTGTCCCTCTACCTCCAGCTTCATGTCACTGCTTTTCTCTCCAGACACAGCCACCTGACTCCAGCCAGTGCATCCCTGGCAGGACATGCCCAGGATGACCAGAACCACCATGGTTGGCTTCACTGGACCATGGCTGGGAATGCCACAGAGTTCTGGAGGCAAAAGGGAGCTCCTGAAAATGCTCAATCCCAGGAACTGCTAGGATCAGAGACTATGTCTTCATCTCTGGTTTTTAACATGCAGAAAGTCTATTCTGGAATACTCCCATGGTTGGTACCTGTGGAAGGGGAGGGAAGCAGGATTGAGCAGAGGGGGATGTTGGGCTGTGATGTAGCCTTAACAAGGTCCCAGTTAAGAGTCCTGACTCTGAGGGAAGGGGGCCCTCATGCTCCCATCCTGATGGGTTTCTGGTGTTGCCACCCTGGAAAGAGCCTGCCCACTGGTGAGGCTTCTTTCTCCAGCACAGGGCAGCTTCTGATGTGGTGGCTTCAGGGTGACCATCAGCCAGTGGCATTCCTAGTGCTTGGAAGGAACAAGTCCTTCAGGTGGGAAAGGGGGCCTGAGGGCCCATCACCGCATCTAGGACAGTCCACCCCTTGCCTCGCCAAGCCCTGTCTCTCAGGAAGGGCTTCTGTTAGAAGGGGAACCTGGCCAGTTACGGCGCTGGGCTTGGACTGTGTCAAGAATCCACGAACACAGGAGGCTCCTGGGTGCGGGTGGTCTGTTTGGACGAGCTGGGTGGACAAGGCCTCTGAAATCTCAGGGCGCCCAGTGGACTTTCATGGGACACCTTTCAGCCTAGCAGTTTGGCTCGGTTTAAGATGAAATGTAATTTTAGGAAACTTTTATAATGGAAACAGCAGGGATATAAAAATTCCACCCGCTTGTTAGAACAGAACGTCAACGAACCTTTTGTAAGGTTTCTTATATTAGCCAATTTTTACAGTCACAAGTGACTAAAACCCAAGTGAAAAAACTCCGGCCAGAGTGGGGGAATTTACTATTTCTCGTAAATAGACCGAGGGAGGGAAGGGTGGACTTGCCTCAGGGAAGATTAGATCTAGGCTCTTTCTCTCCCTTTGCACATTTAAAGTGGGGAAGGAGCAGTTGCTTCAGAGAAGAGGATGTGGTCCCCCTCCCATATGTCAGGCCTGGCCTTGATCCTACAGCATGGTAGGGGGGTGCTAGAGGGGTCCTCAGTGGGGCCCCTGAGCAGGGAGGGAGGAGGAGAGGAGCGGGGGATGCCTGGGCGTGCTCGCTGGAGAGCCAGGGCAGCCCAGCCCCAGGCGTTCAGCCAGGGACACAGTAGATCAGGGTCCTGTGGCTGCTGTCCTGATCCTGGTGGAAGGTCCTCACATTTTAACCCCCCTCCACTCCCTTTCCTCCCCAGCTGCTGAGATACAGATGAGGCCAGAGTGGGGAACTAGCAGGAGCAGAAGCAGGGGGCTGGCAGGGTTCAGAGTCCAGTGTAGGCGCTCACCACAGGCTTTTTCTTTTCCCTGTTTCTCACTGATGGATTCTTTTCAAAACCTAGTAGGATCCTCATGATGTCTCATCAGAGGCAGCAATGCCCTTCCGCTGGGTCACATGGGCTGCAAGTTCCCATAGGGTGAAGAGTGGCATTGTCGGGGGTCACATGGCTGCTTTGAGGATTTTGGAACTTCAGGTCCACGCGGGCCCCTGAATCTTGAGTTCACAGTAGGCAGTGCCAGACAAGGGAGCATGGATGACACCAGCTGCCAGGTGACCCAAGAGCCAGGTCTGGGCATCACTGACATTCGTTGAGATCTGCCAGCAAACCCACAAATTGACCATCGTCTTCTGGTTACTGCTGTCTGTTAACATCTGTGTAATATGTCCAGGGCGTGCAACACAGGAGGGAAAGAAGCCAGGAGCTGATCTTAGGTCTCCTGAGCACCCTCTACATATTGGCCTGCTCCTGGGAAACAGACAGGCGGCAGACACTCTAACTGACACAGGAGCTCCACAAAGCAGGCGATCTTATCGCCTTTGCTAACCTAAGAAAGGAACAGGCATCGGAGACATTAATTACTTGCCCGACCCTAGAGCAGGTGAGCTGCCAGGATTAAATTCTGGGCTGTCTGATTGAAACCTGGGAGGGCCACACTGCCTGTCTCCATCAGGCCACATTCCTGCTGTGTTCTGGGGAAAGTCACTCAACAGCACTGAGCCTCTGTGCCAGCATCCTCACTTGCATAGGGCGCTGACCAAAGGCCTTGGCTGCAAGGAGTAAGTGTGTGTGAAAGTGCTTTGTCAACTGTGAAGGCGTGCGCACATTTCACCTTGAGATGCCATAGTTCTTACTATCAGCCTGTCACTAACTACACAGCTCCATCAAGGTGACGAGGGCACGTCTGTTTTCTTGCTTTCTATTTATTTACCAAAGGCTCAGAGGATAATGGGAACACTGCCTGCCCATTCCATGAATTGCAAGCAGGAGGTTTTTGCAGAGGAGGCTCTGAAGATGAAGCTCAAAAGGTGCACTAGTCCTCACGACCACTGGGATCTTTTTATTTCTCAAAGTTCCTTCCTGCCATTTAAGATAAATCTCCTTTATGCTCAGGAACTGTGAGCTTCTGCTTTCCCGATCTTGGTACCCTGATGCCCAGTGGATGCAACGCACAGAGAATCCTTCTGTAAGGTCGATCCAAGAAGTGCTTATTAAATGGACTGAGGAACGGATGTGGGGAGAAAGGTTAGGTGACCTGTCTGAAGTCAGTAGGCCTGGGGACCTGACCCCAAGTTCCCTGATGTCCACCATGGGCAAATTGGACCAGGAGAGCTGTTAAAATAGGAGAAGCTGACCCCGAACTGAGTGTCTTTTTAAAAATTAACCCTGATGGGTCCGGCAATGGAACTACCTGAATTTCTTGTTAGAGAGATCTCAGCAATCCCACCTCTTCTCCCCATCGATCTGCAAACACCAAGAGCTCATAGACCATACAGGTGCCAGATGCTTCTCCACCCCGATGGGACCGGGGAAGCACAAATGGATTTCCTTCTCTTTCAAGGAAGACAGAGCCCAGACGCACTTCAAGGCAGATATTTCTGTTTGTTTCTTCCCCAAGAAAAGCACAACTCAAGGCGCCTACACATTCCACACCCTCCTTTCAAGGCCCATTAATCAGGAGCCTGGGGCCAAATCATAAACATGGCAAACTCTGCAACCACCGAGGCCAGCAGAGCAAGGGCTGCGTTAAGGGGGAGTTTCAGTGAAATGCTGCACGGTTCCCAAATTCATACCAGATGAGTTCCAGCAGATTAAAGTGATTACAATAAAGCCCCAGGGAATCAATCACTCCCTGCAGTATAACCTTCTCGCTTTACCTCGTCAGTCACACAAATCACTTTCTCCAGGGGCATGAGGAGGATGTGGGATCCACAGAGTTAAAGGTGGCAAAGTGCAGAGGAACAGCTTCATGGGTTCAGAAGACCCTGGGGCGTTCCAAGCTGGGCTGGACTTCAGGTTGGAAAGCCCCAACAGTGGGGAGAACTTGGCTTCCGTGGGTGACTGGGGCTGGCATATGGCTTATTTTGTGACTCCTCAGAGTGGGGAGGAGAGCACTGGAGGAGAGGGCTGTGCTCCCTAACTTCCCAGCCTGCTTGAGGCATGCCCCTGGGCGTGGTCATTATCCAGACCTTGATAAGAAACAGGCTAAAAGCTGCCAAGAGGCTTAGTAAGTTGTGAAATGTGGCAAAGTTCTCTGTCTGTTTTTATTTTTCACTTTTTTTAAAATTGTAGTCTAGTCAGTTTACAATGTTGCACCAATTTCTGGTGTACAGCATAATGTTTCAGTCATACATATATTCCTTTTCAGATTCTTTTTCATTTTACATTACTACAAGGTATTGAACATAATACACTGTGCTACACAAAAGAAATTTGTTGTTTATCTATTTTATATATAGTAGTTAGTATTTGCAAATCTCAAACTCCTAATTTATCCCTTTATAGTCCCTTTCCCCTGGTAACCATAAGTTTATTTCTAAGTCTGTGATCTGTTTCTGTTTTATACTTAAGTTCATTTGTGTATTATTATTATTATTTTTAGATTCCACATATGTGTGAGATCATATGCTATTTTTCTTCCTCTTTCTGACTTACTTCACTTAGAATGATGATTTCCAGGTCCATCTATGTTGCTGCAAATAGCATTATTTTATTCTTTTTTAATGGCTGAGTAGTATTCCATTATAAAACTATACCACAACTTCTTTATCCAGTCATCTGTCAATGGACATTTAGGTTGTTTCTATGTCTTGGCTACTGTAAATAGTGCTGCTATGAACATTGGGGTGCATGTATCTTTTTGAATTAGAGTTCCCTCTGCATATATGCCAAGGAGTGGGATTGCTGGATCATATGGTATGTCTACTTTTAGTCTTTTGAGGAATCTCCATACTGTTTTCCACAATGGCTGCACCAAACTACATTCTCACCAGCAGTGTAGGAGGGTTCGCCTTTCTTCACACCCTCTCCAGCATTTATTGTTTGTGGACTTTTTAATGATGGCTATTCCAACTGGTGTGATGCTACTTTGATGTTTTTACATTTTATACCTTTTTTTCCCCTCAGTGTTTCTCCCTGTCATCTAAGATAAGTCTCCTGGATGTTCAGGACCTGTGAGCCCCTTGGCTCTGGGCTCCAGGCTCCTGTCTCACAGGTCACCCTCTTCTTGCTTGGAGGAGAGTTCTCCTTACTGAGGCCACTGTGGTCACCCCACGCTCCTGCACCTCTGTCTTGGTGGGGGTGCCCAGCCCTCATTCCCTACCTCACTTCTGAGACCAGGCATCAGAGCTCCACTTTGTGGTAGAGTTGAACAAGCTATTAAATAGTCTTGTACTATTTTGTTCTATTGTATCCTATTTTGTTCTATTGTATCCTATTCTGTTCTGTTCTATTCTCCTTCCTCCTCTGAAGAACCACCTGATCAGCACTGGGTGGGAGATGCTACAAGGGGTTTACCCTCCAGTCTCAAAAGAGCTCCAGCTGCCTGCCCTCACCCTCCTCGCAGGAGGGCCCTGGGGACACTCCCTCTGCCAGATGTCACTGTCCTGGGGTGGCTTGTTTTGTGATGGGAAGACCTCTGTCCCCTGAGCTCAGTTCAAACTGTGGCATGTCTGAGGCTAGTCTCCAGAGATTGTGGACCGAGGCGAGACTTCCCTGGTTTTGGATTATTTTTCCTTTTTTCTCTAGATTGAGTTCTTTCGGTTCATTGGAGAGATGACTGGGCAGGGGATGGCAACATTTACTTGAAAAGCCATTTTTAATTACCTCTAAGTCTGTCTGTTTTCTTCTCCAGGATGTGACTCTTTGAAGCAGCAGGAGTGTCTTTTTCATGTTGGGGGATCTAGCACCTAGTCTAGCACCTGGCAGGCAGGAAGGGCTCAGGGCGTGTTTGTGGAGCCGGTACCTGAACACTATGCAGGATGGACCAGCGAATGGAAGCCTCTGGGCTGCAACATAGACAACTGATGGGCAGGTTCTCATTCCTGCCACAGTTGCTACCAGCCAGGCCATAGATAAGCCCTTTTATTGTTATAAATGCCCAATTTGGCAAGTGACCCTTCATCTCACTTTCGTCTTTATTATAGCTAGTGGTACTGGTTTGAGATGAGAACCCGGAGGACACTATGTTAAATGAAATAAGCCAGGCACAGAAAGAAAAATACCACATGATCTCACTTATCTGTGGAAGCTTTTGAAGAAGTGAAATTCATAGAAGTGGAGAGCAGAATGGTGGCTGCCAGGAGCTGGGGAGGTGGGGGAAACGGGGAGATGCTGGTCAAAGAGGACAAAATTCCAGCTGTGTGGGATGAATAAACTCTGGAGATGCAACGTACACCGTGGTGACTATAGTTAATAACATGGTAATGCATGCTCAACATTTGCTAAGACAGTAGAGCTCAGGCGTTCTCACCACACACATAAAAAATGGTAACTACATGAGGGAGTTGGAAATGTTAATTAGCTTGGCTGGATCACTTCACTATATATAAGTATATCAAAATGTCATGTGGTAGACTTTAAATATTTACAATTTTTATTTTTAAAATAACTAAAAAAATAAAAATACCTCCCCATAAAGAAAGAAAGCTTCCTTTAAAAAGACTTACTCTTTAAAAAAAATTTAAAAATTAGGCTGCATTTTCTTGTGATGTTGCTTTTACTATGAAGAAGTCCAGAAATTCCTTAGAAAAAATAATTAATAGCCGAAGTTCTGAATGGAAAGTTTAACTTTCATT
The DNA here is from genome assembly GCF_036321535.1 of Camelus dromedarius. NCBI lineage: Eukaryota > Metazoa > Chordata > Mammalia > Artiodactyla > Camelidae > Camelus > Camelus dromedarius. The sequence continues at coordinate 17,989,035 of NC_087443.1, forward strand.
GAAGAAGAACCATTTTCAAGTTCGTATAGGCAGTAAATTAGCCTCTGGGGCAACAAGGCCGTCCTCAGGAGCCCCAACCATCTGGAGAAGTGGTTTCCACGTGAAAATTTACAGTTGCTTGATTGTATTTTAGTGCTTTTGGTTTAGTTTCTCATGAGAAATTTCCTTTTGGTGGTTATTTAAATTTCAATATAGCTTGTATGGCGACCATACTTCCAAATTCTCATTATAAGAGAGTCAATGCCTTGGCTACATGTAGATGGTCCCTCCCTTTGATGGAATTTAATCTGGAAATGGGTATCTATTTTTTTCTCAAATGAAAATTGCTGTTTTAAATTTGAAAGACTTGTTCTAGATTCTTTTTCAATAACCCGGACAAATGCTGGTATAGAAATAATTTTCTTTTCTTTTTTCTCTTTCCCTCCCCTCCCCTCCTCTTTCTTCTTTTTTGTAGTCATGAATGATCAATAGATTAGCAAATTTAAAGGATTTAATGTTGCATCAGTAAGAAGATAACTGTGTACATGTCTCTTTCCCTATTTGGTCATTTTTCATTGTTGAGAAGCAAAAGATGGATAAAAAGATAAAAGCTACCAATCTGATATACAATATTAGGAACAGAGGAACAGTGTAGCTTGTTATTGATAAATATGCCACATCATGTAGGTTTTGTTTTGTTCAACAAAGTTTTATCAAGTATGTCTGGTATGTTTGTTGTCATTCCTTGGCCATTATTGACTTGAAGGACTAGATACAGAACTGAAAGTTACAGGAAGTTATTCAGTAAAATCATTCTATGAGTGGACAACTTGTCTAGTAACAAAAGGGAGCACTGATTTTTTTCATAAGCTAAGGAAAAAAGGGCATTTGTGGACGCTGGTCCCAAGCAATACTTTTGTTTTTAACCAAGTGATCACATCGCACTGTCTGGCTACCATCCCCACCCCACTGCCAACCCCACCCACTGCTGGCCACCCTGCCTCCTTCCAATTCTGGTTCCCTCTATGCCTGCTTAGATTCAGTTGAAAGAAATCTTCACCTAGTCTATTTCTTCTTGTGTTTTTTTTTTAATTGTACATTCAGTTACAATGTGTCAATTTCTGTTGTGCAGCACAATGTCCTTCCTAGTCAAGCATATGCATACATATATTCGTTTTCATATTCTTTTTCATTAAGTTATTACAAGATATTGAATATAGTTCCCTATGCTATACAGAATCTGAAGGTCCATTTGTATTTTATGTTTTCAGTTGAAGTACATTTATACATTTTAAAAATGTATTAGTCGTTGCATTAGGGTTTACAATATACTTTTTAAAATAATCCAAGTTCACCTTCAAATAATATCACTTCACATGTTGTATAAGGATCTTCATTTCCAATTTTCCTTCCATCTTTAGTGCTATGGTTGTCATATATTTTGCTTTTATATAAGCTGTAAATACACTATACTTGTTACTATTATTACTTTGAAGATATTCCATTTCTTTTAGAACAATTAAGAATAATGAATTTAATCTCCTGACGTTTAGGAAAAGGGAAAAGGGCATTCTCTACTGTTCTGGTTAAGCTCTAGTCTTGGGCAGGCACAGTGAAGCTGAGTGTCAGGGAACATCACCTTACTGAGTGCTCCATTGCCTCCTTTAGTTATACTGTTGGGCCTAGTACATTCTCCTAGCCTTCTACAGGTGTAGAGATTAACTTTTGCTGTTCCTTCGCCCAGATACACTGGGTTTCCACCAGTGCCCTAAGGCAGCCGTGTTTGTTGCTCTTATTCTGAAGGGTTAAGTCTGTTGTTACCTTAGTCTAGCCATCACAGAGAGTGAGACTATTTCAGAATTTTCCAAATTTTCTCTGTGAGTGCCTGATGGTGGGTTCATGAAGGAAAAGCCTGCCAGAGGCTGCCAATGCCCTTATATCTCCATTCACCACTCCCCTCCCAGGAGTTTTACTATCTCATGGTACAGGTAGCATTTATCAACTCATTAACATTTTTCAGTTGAATCTCCTTACCAGCTTATATGACACCTGGTGGTGTCTACCCTAGGTAAGCAAACACTCAAATCCTGTTTCTCCCTGAATGCATCTGTCTCTCCCCAGATTGTGGGTTAGTCGGTTGACCTGGGCCCTTAGTTCTCTGATGGGTTCAAGAAATGTCATTAATTTGCAATTAATTTGTCTAGCTTTTTTCTGGTTGTTGGGATAAGGCTTTTGTCAGCTCTTTGCTTCTCTCGACCTGAACCTGGAAGCCCCATCCTCAGATCTAAACCCACATACGGCACCACTTTCTCAGGTATGTGGGCCAGAACTACTGCATCTCTCTTTTTCCTGGAGAGAGGGCTTGTGTGAACTGGCTTGTGAGGCCCTGCTCTTGTTTTGAAAAACACATCTGCACACATTTGTGTTTGCCAGAAACCTCAAGCCGTTCAGCCGGTCTCCAGAGCACTATAGTTTTCCCATTTTGGAAAAAGCTTTGGAAAGTAGGAATGAAGATTAAGTTGTGCTTTAACCAGGGCTTATGTAGTCCAACATGAGGGGTGCCGGCTGGAAGAAACATTATGGGTGGAATGGGGCCAAGGGAGAAACCAAGCTGGGCCATAGGGACTGTCAAGGTAAGCCCTGGAGGGGCTTCTTGGTGCCCTGGTGCTGGAAGGGCTCCCAGCTCCCTAGAGAAGTTCTTGGAATAGTGGTTTAAGAGAGGAAGTGAAAACTTCCTCTTGTAAGCTATGTCATAAACTCCTCCACCAAATTGTTTGTAGGAAGTGGTAGAACAAATATTATTTAAGGATCAGTGTAGAGAGATTAGGACTCTGTCCAGCCAAGGAATTTCATCTCACCTGAGGGAAGTGAATATGTCCAGTTGCTGAAGAATGTTAAGTAAGCCAGCTCAGGAAGGGACCTGAAAAGTTTGCCACACATCCTCCCCAAGGGAATGATGGAAAGTGCCCTTCCTGTAGGACCAGGGGAGAGCAGAAATGGAGGGGGGTCATAGGAGAGCAATTTGGAGATCATCTTATATCAGCCCTCATATTTGTTTGATAAGGCTGCATAACAAAGAACCAGATACTGGGTGGCTGAAACAACAGAAACTGACTGTCTGGAGGCTAGAAGTGTAAACTGAGGTGTTGGCAGGGTTGAGGGCTGTGAGGATCTGTTCCAGGCCTCTCTCCTTGGCTTGAAGACTGCCACCTTCCCCTGTGTCTTCACGCTGTCTTCCCCTATGCCTGTCTCTAGAAGGACACCAGTCATACTGGAGTAGGCCCTTTCCTACTCCAATATGACCCCTGTTGACTTAACTGTTAACACCTGCAAAGACCCAATTTCCAAATAAGGCCACATACTCAAGTACTGGGGGCTAGGATTTCAACACATGAATGTTCAGAAGGCACAACTCAGCCCATTTTTCTTCATTTTAGAAACGGGCTGTTGAGACTCAGGAGAAGAGAAGTGGGAGGGGGACTTCCAACAGTAGGTATTAACTGAGGGCCAGCCATGTGGCACTGCCTGGGGGTTAGCACCATGATTAAATCTAACTTGATTCCTGTCCTGTGGAGTTAACATTCTAGTGAGGAGATGGAGACAATCTACAAACAAACAAAAAGGCAATTCCAAGGAGAACTAGATGTTCTGAAAAATATTAAAGAGGGTGGTGTCCTAGATCGCAAGATTCCCTGGGTGTATGTGCTTTGGGGAGGGGGCTCCTTCAGCTAGGAGTGGCCATGGAGGCCTTGGGGAGAAGCAAGATTTAAGCCACGATCTGAATCACGATGAGACAGTCACAAAATGATGCGGCAGAAAGGTATTGCAGAGGGGGGGACATCTTGTGCAAAGGCCCTAAAGGTGGGAACATGCTCAGTGTTTCCAAGAAAAAGAATGAAGGTAGTCTTACTGTAATGGATGAGAGCAGATGGACTGAGATGAGGTTGGAGAGGTCGTCACAGGGGCCAAGGGCAGGAGCATGGGTGTTACGCTAAGCGCATAGGGAGCCAGTGATAAGATTTGAACTTGGTGGTTATTGACATTATGTACTTTGAAAGAAGATCATTCTGATGGTCATGGAGGTGGGGCATGGCTAGATAGACTGGTCCATGAACTCTCATCTAGCCTACAAACCCCCTGTTTCATCATAGCTGCACTTCTCGTGCCAGGTAATAGGCATTTAGCTTCTTCTGTTTCCACCTCTCTCAAAATATTACCACTCTTCAGGTATCCTTTAGTATCAGCTTCAATGGCTCTTTTGTTGTTGGGCCAACTCTGGTTTTCCAGCTGGAGACTGGGTTCTTTCTCCACGAATCCCTGAGCACGTGGTAGGTTCCCCTCTCCTGGCACTTTTACATCCTGTCATGTGGTGCAGTTAGATGCATGGCTCATCCTCCCTAGAGGAAGGCATCTTCAGGGCTGGGCTCTGCAGTGCATAGGACCTCACTTGGATTCCTTTACCTGGTAAGGGCTGGATCAAGGAAAAAAGAAAGGCATTGCTGGTTAAATACTGTGGTCATATTACAGGGTTAGGTTGTCTCAGCGAGCATCTATGAAGGGTGTGTGGTGGGGAGGATGGCATCTTCCCTGCTTACATCTTCCCCACCCAGACAGCACACCTACACCCTCAGGAGACAGAGGTGGCTTGGTAGTGAAAGCAATCATGTTCCACCTTGCAATATTGTATAAAACAGTTATCACTCTGTGTTCCACAGAGTCCACCATATCTGAAAGGTGGAACCAAGATACACTTACTTTGTTTCCATATGTTCAGTTCCCATTGCCCTGCAGTCACTGAAAATTTTCTGGAGACCCATTTTCTCCAGAAGGTCCTCTCAGACCTATTAAACCAATTATTCTCTGTCAACATGTGTACCATGAGGCCCTTTGAGCAAAACAATAATAATACCCATAACTACCATTTAACAAGAGCCACTGTGCTAAGGAGCTTATATACATCACATGAATTCTCAGATAACCTTGACTATAGGCACTATTATTACCCCCATTTTATAGATGAGGAAACTGAGGCTCAGAAATGCTAAACAAGTTGCCTGAGATCACACGGCAACTAAGTAAATGGCAGAACCATGGCTTGCACTGGCTGGATCTGCTCTGCCACCAGCCTAGGAAAACCATGGCGCTGTAGCTCAGAACTGCTCAGGGCTGTTGACAAGGTAGTGGGAGGGCACAGTGACAAACGCCCTGCCACCTCAGCTTTCAAGGAAGAGATTATTAATCATGGACTCCAAGGGAGGCATTTGGGAGCACAAAGCGCTACCACATTGTAAAACCAGATGGCACTCGTGCCGGGCCTTCTGCAGAGCTAGGAAAAAGGGATTCAGTCAGGGATCTAATTCCCTTAGCACACAATAAAGCATCCAATTTGTGCCTCTACATGCAGCGGGGATGCACACGTTGGGAGGTGCAGGGGTCTTTGAAGCTCCGTGTTTCTGATATTGCACTTCTCTTTCGAACATTCCGGTCCACGGGGGCTCTAAAGTCACCCAAATCTGCCTGCCACCTTCCTTCATCTACAAAAACATCAGCACCTTCTTAGAGTCATACGGCTGGTCACCGAGCCACCCATCAGGCTCCAATCCCCTCTGCATGCTTATTTCACTTACGTATGAGTGGAAAACACTAAGCAAAATGATTGTTATTTTTATACATGAAGGTGAATTTGAGTCAATAAAGGTATAGTCAGAAAATTGGAAGTGATGTGAGGAGCTCAAGGCCACGGTCAGAGCCAGTTCTCCTGCGCTGGCTTAGCCCATATCTGGGCTGTTGAGTTCCTCTTGCTCAGCCAATAAGAATGCCATTAACTCCAGTGGCAGGAAGAATAGGGGCCACCGGAACATCAGGGAACTGAAGGAGGCATCTGCATCCCTGTCCTGCCAGCAGCACCCACCCTTAGAGCACCTCAGTCTTTCAGGAGACACAGAGGGGTTTTGTGGTCATCAGTCATTAGTCATTCTGAGGCAAGTGAACTCTAGATTAACTCTCCCCAGGTTCATATATCTGACTGGTTGCCCTGGTAGGACTGCTGTTGTCTACAGTAAAAAAAAAAAAAAAATGTTATTATGTTCTGTGTATACACCTTTTGTCTATGTTGTTAGATTTGATTTGCTACAAAAGATAAAGAAAAATATATGTGTGATTATTGATAAGAAGCCATCTAGTGACTTGGGGGCCAGTCTGGGACGGTGGATCAGCCCAGATAATCAGGAAAAGGAAGACCTCTGCCTTGGCCAGCCTTACAGTTAGGGAAAGGCTCAGGCATTTGTGGACTTGAGGAGCAGGACCTGAATCTGAGCAGTCAGTGCCCCACCAGCCACTTCCTGACCCACAGGCAAGCCTGGCGCCTCTAGCGGGCGGGGAGGTAGACTGGCCCCAGAGTCCAAGCTTCAGGACACATTTCCAGAGTCCTGCCCTGTGTCTCTGAACACAGTAAACTCTGTGCTTCAGACTGGCTTTCTCTCTTTGCATTTCCTTTTTTTCTCTGAGTCTCTTTCTCAACAGTCTCCCTGGGGCCAGATTACACAGCTTCTGCCCCTGGAAACATGGAGTCCCAGGTTGCCTGTCTTTGACAGTGATCTTGACAAGCTCCCTGGGATCTTGTTTTAAGATTTGCCATCTAGATGGAGGCCCTCATGTTTAAATGGGCCCTTCCCTTCTAGACACGCATCAGACAAGCCTCAGGTGCCCTGGTCCCTTCATCTTACTTGTTGAGAACTCCCTACCTGGAGTAGCAGCAACACCTGCCTGTCTTTCTCCCACTGGCCTTTTGAGAATGATTCTGCCCATCATTGCCCCTTGCTGGGATGCACGGCAAACACCTGCAGTAAGAGATTTATACAGTTGAGGAACAATGATGCTCCCTCCGTTTGTGAGGAGTAAATCACACTTGGCTTTCAGCGGCTAGCCTTTTTGGGCCTTTCTGCTCTTTCTGATTCTGAGAAGACTATGTGTGGGGTGGGGGAGCTCACCCGGGCCGGAGACCTTGGGTTTTGGCCAATGGCTGCGGTCAAGTCCACCTGCATCCTTCACACCCACAGCAAACCCCATCAGTGTGTCTCCAGACAATTGTTGAAATTCCAGTTTCTCCAGTTAAGTTGTTCTTGTCTGAGTTGGAAAATCTAAGTCATTATCAAGTTTAAATAAAGGGATGCTTTCTTTCCTCTAATGAACAGCCCTCCAACCACTCTGGTATCCTCATGCCTGTGAGTCACAGTGAGAGCTACTGCAGGGGGATTTATTTTAGTGACAACACAGCCTGCTGGGGGGAGAGTGGGTGATTAGGAGAGACCTGGCTTGGACACGGCCAGTTTGTAAATCAAATCCAAGTCCACGCTCCTGCTTACTGTGGCATTTCTCCCCATTGTATTTCCCTGCACTTTCTGGGGGAGACATCAAGCCTGTTTTTGCATTTGAGGCATTATTTACCTGAGTTAAGGAGAGTTTACACTGGGGCCTGAAAGTCTTTGTTTTCTTTGTGACTGGATGTTAACAAGCAGACGTTGGAGATGGGGCAGAGGTGCTCAGAAGAACATGCTACATAAGACAAAGCCCACAGCCTCTTTCCTCTCCAGCCACTGCATCTTCCTCACACACTGATGCATCCATCCATTCATTCATTCCACAAGCACGACTCAGAGCTCACTTACTGGACTAGGCAGGTAGAAATTAATAAGACTTGATACCTGCCCACAAGGCACTCCCGGTTGAATGGAACAAAGCCTGGTACACAGACCACCACAATATGGTTAGCAATGTAAGCATAAAGATGCTAAGGACACACCAAGGGTAAGCTTCTGGCTCAGGGACGGGGCCAGGGAGCTGGTTTGGAGGCTTCTAGAGGGTGAGATGCCTGGGTTTTGCCTAACAAAGAGAGTGGGGGAAGGGCATTCTGGGCTGAGGGACCAGGTACACAAAGGATAGACTCATAGCCTGGTGCTTCTGGGGGTGGGGGTGAGGTAGGAGGTGGGGGACTTGTCCCTTGCTTGGGGAGAGGCCACGAGGGAGAGCCACCTTCAACCCCTTCTCTGCAGGTCTTATGGTGGAATGCCACAGCCTGCCCCTGCTCCACACAGCTCCCACCCCACCACCCTGTGGCCAGAAGTACACCCGCAGGGGTTGGAGGAGGTCTGCAGTCCCAGGCCCCCCGATAGCCTGGCCCTCACCCCAGCTGCATTAACTCTAGATGACACCTTCTTCCTGCCACACCTCCTGGCTCCTGGATTTTCATTTCATTCTTACGTCCCTTCCTTATGACAGTGAGCTGGGGTGAGAAGTGGCCTTCCCCGACTCTCTGAACGTCCTACTCCACCCTCTGACCTTTGACAAGTCCTGCTGTCCCCTGCACATGTACCTTCATGACCAGGACACAGTGGACCCTCCAATGTGCCTACTGCAAACAGGACTAAGAGGGAGAATCTTAGCTTTGGGAACTTTTTCAGTCCTCCAATTTCCCGTCTCTTGAAAGCCATCAAAGGCATAATTACATGAAGTGCAACTTCTAAAGGGCTACTCAAGAGGTCTGTTTGCCGGAGATGCCCCCAAGACAGTTTACTTTTCATATTTTGATAGTAAAGACCCCGAAGACATCTGACCCTAATGTTTACACGGGACCCATTATTGGGGCCTCGTTGCTTATTAAGAAAACAAGGCTGGGCGTCGACTTCGCACAGCCCCTGGGTGTCCATGTCGGGATGGAGTCTCCGTCAGGCTTTGGTGCTGACAGATGGGTCGCGGAGGAATTGCTCAGCACGCCCACCACTGCCTTGGTGGCCCGTGGTTGCTCCCCTCCATCAGGGTCAGTTTTTTAAAAAAATGATTATTACTTTGGCTGAAAGCCCAACGACAAATGTGGCTTTTGTCCAGGAGCAGCCCACAGGCCAGAGTCTGTTATTTCTTCTCCACCCCAGATGCCGTAATGTGATAAAAAGGACATTGTGGCCCCAACAGAACCCGATTTCAGATCTGAGCGCTCCTTTTACAAGGCTGCAAATGACAACCCTAGAGAAGCAGCAGGAGCCCCTCCCCGCAATGGCTTATGTGGGCTCTTATGTGGCTCTTGAAATGGTGTCCGAGGGGTGGGCTCCCACAGACAGACTGGGTTTCCAAGGGAAGTGATAGCAGGGACAACTTTACCTGGTAAGGCCTCAAAGAGGTCACGCTGGACCCCTTACAGGGAGTTCAATGGGCAGGGGGCACAGCGTGGCTCTGTGGCTGTGGTTCTGGGCATGAGCCGTGGCTCAGCTTCTTATCAGATGCGTACTCTTGGGAGAGGGGTTCAAGCCGCTCCCAGGATGGAGCGGGGGTGATGCCCACCCTGCTGCAGACACAGGGGCTCATGTGATGACCCCAGGGGAGGGCCCAGACAGTCTCCAGGACCCAGGAAATGCAGGCAACCCAGCCCTCCTTCTGATATTCATCGCTACCCAGCCCCCTGTTTGTGCCTTCATGTCCGTCCTCCTGGGTGTCTTACCCGTGTGTCTTGCTAGCCCACGTCGACCTCTCTCTGAGAGCTGGTATTGCCATCACAGACAGACCCAACTGCTTACCAGAGCAGTCAGAGTGGCCCTGGAGGGCACTCCAACATTGGGATTGTCTCGTGAGTGTGGCTGATCTGCTCATGAGAGGAATGAGTCAGACAGTTGGGACCATGTCTAAAGCCCAGGGGGAAGCTGTCCTGCCCTAGCCACTTGGATGGGCAAAGCAGAATCAGGCTGTTTGATGCCCAGGATCAGACCCTGCACCTTGTTTCATTTCCATCTCTCTTGAGTAAAGACAAGAGGGTCCGAGGAAGAGCTCATGGTGACCATGTTTCTGCTGATGCAGATTTCATAGTGAGAAGGTCCGAGCATCCTCATGGGATGGCACACCTGCTTTTCTCCAGCGCCTTCCACATGCTCAGAGAAGGGCGGGATACAGTCCATGACACTACCTGATTTAGGGTCTCAGGTGGGGCTCCAAAAACAAAGTGGTGAACATAGGGGTGTTAGTCCAAAGTGAGGAGCAGCAGGTTTGGGTGTGCACTGGGACTACCTGGATGTCAAGGGCCAAAGAAGGGAACCGCCATCTTGCTGGCTTTCAGGATCTGAGCCCAGGGCCTTCCTATTAGGGCCCTTATACATTGGTCCCCTCCCAAAGGTGCCTCTGGTCTCTAGTCCTGATCAGGTGCGGGTTTCTGATCTTGATGGATGTGTACTCTCTCAGCCTCCCTCCCCTCCTACTGCCCATGGGCCAAAACAGACCTCCAGGCCCAGGGAGGGCTGTCTGGGGCTGTGGGGCTGAGGAGCCTCCTGGCTCCATTCTTGTCTTCTACCGGTCATTCATGTCTTAGGCTGGGGCCAGAGTTTGGAAATGGGTCACAAGATGGTGAGTGGATAGGAGGCTGGGACATTGATCCAGGTGCGTGGGGAAGGGAGATGTCTACAGCAGGGGGTGGTGTCTAGAGGAGGGGTGGAGTCTAGAGGAGGGAGTGGTGTCTAGAGGAGGGTGGAGTCTAGAGGAGGGGTGGAGTCTAGAGGAGGGAGTGGTGTCTAAAGGAGGGTGGAGTCTAGAGGAGAGGGTGGAGTCTAGAGGAGGGCTGTGGGAACTCAGGCCAGAACAGAGCAGCAACTCAGGTCAGGAGTGAAAAGGGGCTGAACTAATAGGTGCTCAGCAGGAAGAGGTCACCATGTTCCCAGATCAGCCCTGAGCTCACAGTGTTCTGTAAATGCTGTGCAATCAATTGGATACATGGCCTTCTCTGATATGCATCATGATGGCAGGTGGATGACAATCAGGCATCCTGCTGTGGCCTAAAGATTTGGAGACAGGGACCTAAGAATGGATGTCGATCTTTAGATCTTTACCCCTAGACCTGCCTGTCTGGCCCTGACCACAGGACCCCAGGACCTCACTCACCCACTAGGGGAGAGGCCAAATCAGGCTCTGAGAAAGCCAGGCCTTGCTGAGAACTGCTGTCTGAGCCAAAGCCTGAGGAGGGCTTCCTGGGCCTGCCCTGCATATAAGCCTCAAGTTCAAGGCGTGCTGCCTAGAGCCTGAGAGTCTGAGAAGCTGGCTACGGTTTGGGGTTTGGCTGGGACCGTTTCCTGCAGGGCAGTTTGAGAGCTGCAGGTGTCTTTTGAGAAATCCCAGGAGCCCCCAAAGGGCAGAGGGTCCCAGGACTGATGGCTCCCTATAGAAATGGTTTATCACCTCCTCCCTCATGATCCTGATCTCCTGGGATGGGCCTGCATGATGAATGTTCCTCCTGTAAGCTCCACGTCCTGAAGCATCTCCTGCTCCCTGCAAGGCTGAGCCAGGTGAGGAGGACCAGGTGTCCCAGGAGCTGTTGGAGGTCAGGTCCCTCAATGGCTCATTGCAGGATGGTGTCTGTGCAGTCGCAGGGACATTGCTCTGGGAGGTAGGTCAGCTGTGGAAGGCTGGGGGCCGTGGAGCCAATCCAAGTGAGCCCCTCCGAGTTGGCCTCTCTGGTGAGTTTCTGGTCCCTCCTCCCCTGACCATTTCCCGGGCTATGGCGTCCAAATTTATGGCTTGATCTTGAGCTGGGCCCCATCCCTTGTGACTCAGCTTGTGGTCCTTCCTTTCCACAGAGACGTCCTGCTCCCCTTCGGGGTCACAGCCTCGTGGCTCCTTTCCTCAAGCTTTGACTCTGAGGTTCACGGTGAAAGGTAGAGTTGTGGAAGAGGCCAAGGTGTGGCCCAGCCCACACAGGTCGCAGTAACTCTTTCCAGCTCCTCCTGGAAGAGAGAGTGATGCCTTGTTGGGCCCTGGTCCTCTGTGCAGCGCTCCTATCTAACGCTCCATGGGGTGCAAGAAGAAAAGGTAATATTAGCTGTGAGATGAACTAGCACTGCTGGTACTTGCCCTGTGAAATTCCTGGCCCCAGCCTTGAATGTGTCTATGGAATCCTCACAGCTTGGCAACCAGCCAAGTGTCATCCCTCCCTCCTAAATATACAGGGAAAGTGAGGCTCCAGGTGGGAAAGGGCCAGGGTTAGGTCATCCTCCAGGAAGCCATCAGACAGAGGTGCAACCCTGTCCACTCAACCCCAGCGCCAGTCACTGCTCCATGCTCCTCTTGGGTTGGAGAGAGCCCCCTCATAGGGATGGAGCTCCATGGGGAGAGACTACATCTACACTGAGCAGAGAAACCCCCACCCCTGGGAGGAATGGACCCGGGAACGGGGGAAGCAGGCTAAAAGCCAGGAACCCAACAGATGTGTGAGAGGGTGAGTAACTCAAGCTAAAAGGCCCCCAGTAGGTTGAGAAAGGGGTGAATGATGGTGGGAGGGCAGACAGGCCAGGGATGAGCCTGCCTCCTGCCCAGGACCAAGGGAGCCCCCGGCTACTTCTACCCTTTTTCAGTTCTCTTCATTTGCTTAAACTGGATGCACCCAACTCACTTTTCCATGAAAATAGAGTCGGGATCATTTTTGTGATTTTTATTTTATTATTTTATTTTATTAAAATTTTTTATTGATGTATAGTCAGTTACAATGTGCTAATTTCTGGTGTACAGCATTATGTTTCAGCCATATATACACATACATATATTTGTTTTCATATTCTTTTTCATTATAGGTTACTACAAGATACTGAATATAGTTCCCAGTGCCATTTTTGTGATTTTAATTTGCAACGCCCAATTCTCACACATGTGCACGTCATGTCATCTGACTGTCTCTCCTTTCTTATGCACAGTCTCAGGCTGGAGAGCAGTGGGTGGGGCTGGACTTGGATTCAGAGAGATGTGGATTCACAGTTCAGCTTCGCCTTCTTGGTTTGCACCCTCCAGCAAGTGACATGACTTCCTGGAGCCAGCTTCCTCACGGTAAATGGGAGGTGATTGAAATAACCACTGCCCTGGCCTGTTAGCAGGTTTGACATAACAGAAGTCCTTTATAAACTGTGACTGTAAGCAGGGACTCATTTCACATACATTTTTGGTGGCTCTGGCTCTGGGCCCTGGTGGCACAGCAGTGAACATCTGGGACCCAGCCCCTGCCGTGGCAGAAAGCCAGGCTGGTTAGCAAGCTGCCAGGAAGAGAGAGGAGGAGGCCTGGACATGTGCCTGTAGTTTGTGCACCAGAAGCGCGGGAGCTGAGGATGCATGCGTGTCCTGGGCCTGGAGAGATGCGCTGATCTCAGTGGGAGATCTTCCAGAGGTAGGCGCCACATCCCAGGAGCACCAGGGGAGCACGGAGCGCCCAGGAGAGCACAGGGGCCCTCTGTGCCAGATCACAGAGAGGACAAGGCAGATGTGGGCGCCTTCACCCTACTAAGTGAGGAACGTGTTCCCATGGCATTGCAATCTCTCTTTTCTGGAGATTTCTAGACGTTACGTATCCCTTTGTTCTTGTGCATGCTGAACAACAGATGAGAAGTTCCGGATTGCCACAGGACGGCTGGGGGATCCCCTGGCCTATCTACTCCGAATGTTTCTGGAGGGTGCAGAGCACACTACTTTGAGCCCTGGGGCCTCGCAGCCTCTCTCAAGGCAGGCCTGGGGATCCCCCTGAGACTCAGAGGACAGCACTTAGTTTGGGGGCCCCAGACTTGGTTTCCAGCGTGCCCAGGGTTCAGTTTGTGCCCCCTCATCTACTCCTGACTTCTACCCATAGTCTACGTGTTTATTCCAACCCAGCTCCTCCAGGACCAGAGCCCCTACTCACACCCAGCTCCCTCAGTCAGGGTCCACCCTCTGCCCTTCGCCCTCTGCTGATGGTGAAGTGTCTTGTCTTGTTACTCCGGGCAGTGGCCAAGGTTTTTTCTCCCACAACCCAAACTTGTGTGTCTGTGCCTAATGTGCCCTGATGGCATTATGCATCTCTGCTCACCTGGTTCTCTGCTACTGAGACTCCCCACCGACATCAACTACCCACAGGCCTGGAAGTAACCTTCCCAAAGTTCTGGACCTCAGAGCATCTCCAGTGAAGAATCCAGCAGGGCCGTTTCTACAGTGCTTAGGTCCGAGGTCCATGTCCACCCAGGAGGAGGAGAAATGGATGCCCTGATGTGCAGTTTTCCTGACCAAGTCTCCAGTTTTTCATGGCTTTGGATCAACTAAGACAGAGGCAAAGAGAGGTGATTCGGCCTCACCTGCTGTCTGCCCGCCCCACTGGGCAGGACTCCAGGCCCTCTGCTCTGGTCTTGCTAAGGGCTCTCCTGACGCTGCTCTGGAGGCCTCAGTTTCCTGCCCACACAGCTGGCCTGTCTCTCCTTCTATGTCAATGTCCCAGATATTTCAAACCTCCCCTCCCCATGCGAGTGAAGAATCAGCTCAAGGAGTGAGAACTGTTTCACTTTCTACTCAGATCAGTGCTCAGTATCTGCAAAGCATCAGTGGACGAGGGGGAGAATCCCTGTGGGTTAAGGGAGGCAGCTGGTGACCCATGGCCTCACCATCTGGAGACTGAGCTCATCTCACCAGCTTCTGTCCAGAAGGTGCCTTCTCATCGACTTGTGGTCTGGGGAGCCACAGCGATGCCTGGGGCTCACAATTCAATGGCACTGCCTGCCCCCAGTCACCAGAAACCAAATGCTGGTGCCTCGACCATTTCCTTTTCTTCTTGCCTCACTTGTTTGCCACATCCTGACCGTGTTCCCTCTGTCATGGTGGCAGTTCCTTCCCACCTCTCTGCCCACAGCCCTCTCCCTCGTGTAGGTCTCATCGCCCCCCTCCTGGACTGTTTAACAACATCCTATCCGGCCCTGGTCCCCAGGCACCTTCCTCCAGGCCATCCTTTCCTTAGCAGCCAAACAGATCTTCCTAAAGCACAGTTGGGTTCCCACTCTCCAGAAAATTTAAGAGCCCACGCATCTCACCGCCTATACAGACCAGAGAGGGAGCAGCACCCAGGGCACCCCTGCAGAGGCCCTGCGGGGAGGATCCCTGCTGCCCTGGCCCCTTGTTCTTTCCGCTGCACCTGCGACCTCCCTTCTAGGGCACTCAGGGGTCTGCCTCCCACCGTGGCTTTGTGGGCTTGGCCTTCTATTTCTCCATCACATTCTCTTTCTTGATGAATAGCTCCACCCACCCACTCACTCAAGCAAGAAAGCTGGACCCATCCTTAGCTGTGTCTTCTGTCCTTACCTATCTCATCAAACCAGCCTCTGGGTCCAGTTAACCAGAGCCCTGATGGCCCTCTTGTCCCTCTACTTGTCTCCTGGCCCAAGTGACCATCACTTCTGGACCATGGGGGTTGCCTCCCAATGGTCACCCCTCCCACCAGAATTTGCTGCCCTATGTTCAGTCATCCTCTCTACTGTTGGGGTGATGGTCAGCCTAGTGATACAATCCAGTCCTTTGGCATGGCCCATGAGCCCTGCTCCATCTCCCTCCTCAGCTCCAAGCAGCCCTGCGCAGCCCATGGCCAACCTTGCTTGGTTCTCTCCCATGTGTCCTGGCCTTGGTGCGTGATGCTCTCTTTGCCTGGAACATTCCTAACCCTCTTAACCAATAAGCTGCCGCTGGTCCATCACTTCTCAGCATGATGCTATGTTGCCTCTTCTAGGAAGCTGTCGTCATTCTCTGGGTCTGATGTACTGGCTGTCGCTTCTTCAGCACTTTGTCCTTAGTTTTATGTGCTGGAGAAACAAAGAAATACAAAGCAGAGCCCCTCTCCTCAAAGTATCCAGTGTAGACCTAGCTGCTTCTGCAGGGATCACTTCCATCACCTGCATCATCAGGTTTCTTTGTGCCACTATATCATCCCAATAGCACAGAAATCTGCAGTGAAAGCTGGATCTTTAGAAATTTGAATATGGGTGGGGGAGGGTATAGCTCAGTGGTAGAGTGCCTGCTTAGCATGCACAAGGTCTTGAGTTCAATCCCCTCTACCTCCATTTAAATAAATGATAAAAATAAATAAAATTTAAAAAATAAGAATATGCAGTTTGTTTCCCACCCCAGGGCCTTTGCACTGTCTCGACTCCTTTCTGAGCTGGCTTCCTCCCACAGGCCTTCTCTGGCTGCATCTTGACCTCACATTCTCTCCTCCAGCTACAATCCCACTTCTCTGCTCCTCTTTTAAGGAACACTTTTGAAAGTGGCCTAACACCAAACTTTTCATTCCTGCCCCACTGCTGCCACATCCTCACAAGTTGGCACCACCCGAGGCAGGGCTTCCACCTCACTGAGGACACCACCAATCATACTGTTCTTTAAGCCCCACACTCAGGAGTTCACACTTCTGCCTGGTCTGTTTCCCACACAGTGCCCATGGTGGTGGCTTCTAGGTTGTGATCCTGCCCAGAACCACCAATGGCTTCCCACTCCTTCTTGAATAAAATCCAGACCTCAAACCATGGCCCCTCTGGTCCTTAGCACCTCCTGCTCTGCCCTCAGTCACCTTGCTGCAACCACACTGACCTTGAGATTCCTGCCATATGAAGCTCATTTCCTACCCCAGGACCTTTCCACCGACTCCACTCCTTCCTGGATGGTCTTCCCTCTGCTATTCTCAGGATGCACCCCGACATCACTCAAGCATGTTTCCTTAGGCCTCCCCTGGCCTCTGGATTCAACATCGCCCCCTGCACTGCCCACGCAGACACTCCCTGACAACAGCAAGTTTCATTTTATTAATTTATCTCAGGATCTGACATGATTTACTTGCTCACTTATTTGTTGCCTGTTTCTCCTTCTGGAATTGTAAATGCCTCAGTCAGGGCCTCTTCTCTCTTCATCATCACCTGACCCCATGCCTGGCTGGTTTTCAGCTCTGAGGGAGGGAACTCATGGACAACCGGGGCCCCGGGTACGTGTGTGTTTCTTCCTACTTCATGGCATAGCTCACCATCAACTTTCTGCACCTAAAGCTTGGGAATATTGTAATCAGCTTGTGTTTGCTGGTAATATATCTAGATAGAAACAAACATTCTGCAGGAGAAGAGAGAACCCATAAACTTCTGTTTTTCCCACATCCTTACATTTTCCTTCTATAATTTTTAACCACTGGTTTGCACACTAGTTTGAGATCTAAACAGCCATTTATACCATCCCTTGGCAAGTGCTTGATCAGAGCTTGAGCTGGGGAAGCCAAGGCAGGAGCACCTTGCAGGGAGGGTCGTGTCACCCTGATTCCCCCTGAAGTCCTGAGACCTCGGAGACGCCCTGCTCTGTTATCTATGTGTCCACAGTCCATAATTCGTCATGGAATCATCATTGCTAATATCAAGCACATGTAGAACATCTACTAAGTGACCCGCACTGGGGCAGCCACTGGAAAAGTTTTGATACTCGAGGGCTTCGTGAGTCTTTGGGGGAAATTTCTGAATATTTTCATGTAAACAAAAAGCAAGGGATGGATCCCCTAAAACAGGTACTAGGAGTTCAGTAATTTTCCCCCTGTTGGGCTGAAAAGAGTGATGATATTAGAGAGCTGTTTCTTACCAAGCTGTGTGGTTTTGGATGCCAGCAATATTCCGAGATTTTTTTTTTTAATTGAAGTATAATCAGTTAACAATGTTAGTTTCTGGTGTACAGCATAGTGATTCAGTTATACATATACAGACATACATTCCTTTTCATACTTTTTCATTATAGGCTATTACAAGGAATTGAATGTAGTTCCCTGTGCTACACAGTAGGACCTTGTTGTTTATTTTATTTATAGTAGTTAGTATCTGCAAATCTCAAATTCCCAATTTATCCCTCCACTCCCCTCTTCCTTCCTGATAAGCTTAAGTTTGTTTTTTATGTCTGTGAGTCTGTTTCTGTTTTATGAGTAAGTTCATTTGTGTCATTTTTTTTCAGAGTCTTCCTATAAATAATATCATATGGTATTTTTCTTTTTCCTTCTGGCTTACTTCACTTAGTATGACAATCTCCAAGTCCACCCATGTTGCTACAAATAGCATTATTTCATCCTTATTTTTGGCTGAGTAGTATTCCATTATATAAATATACCACATCTTCTTTATCCAGTCATTTTTCAGTGGACCTTTAGGTTGTTTCTATGTCTTGGCTATTGTAAATAGTGCTGCTATGAACATTGGGGTGCATGAATCTTTTCGAATTAGAGTTTCCTCCAGATATATGCCCAGGAGTGGGATTGCTGAATCACATGGTGAGTCTATTTTTAGTTTTTTAAGTAATCTGAGACTTTTCAAAATTCTTCCCTATTTTTTTTTTTTTGGTAAGATTATTCACTTCTCACTTGAAGAAACAATGAGGTATTAAGTTTGAGAGTACTTGCTGCTTTGTCAGCTCTCTTTTGGTAAGGATTTTTTGCTTTTTATTTTTATATTAGGAAAAAAAGAAGTTTCTTACAACACTTAGGAAATCCCACTTTATGCTTTCATGTTTGCTGTGGCACGGCCCTCAGGTCATCTGTGGGGTCTGGCCTGGCCTCCCCTGGAACTGAATCCTCCACCCCGGGTGGCCTTGGCTTGTCTCCCCTGCAGGGCTCATCCCTGTGTCACCTAGAGGGGTCCAGCGCTTGGCCTGGCTTCTGCTGTCAACCACAGAAAAAGACATTTGCCTTATCTACTCTCCAGGCTGTGGTTTTCTTTCTGTAAATGGAGCAGAAGAAAAAAAAAAAAAACACTGCAGTGACATGATAAACCTCAGGGACAGTGTGTCTTCCATTGGGACGTTTCTATCTTATTCCTGATTGGTTGTTTTCTTACCTTAGTCAGCTTTCCCCAGTCCCCAGTGCATGTGACACACACTCATACAGCCCAGGGTCACCCTCAGCCTCTGCTGGCTCCAGGGGAGGGTGGGCTATCAGAGGTGGGTGTGTGTCTGGCTGTTATAGAAATGGCAGCCTCAGCTCTGCTGCCAAGGGACTTACTCATTGACTCATAGAGTTTCCATCCGTAAAACGAGGTAAGCCCTAATGCCTATCCCACAGGGTTTAGGGACACGTGAATGAGATGTATGTGAGTCACTCTGCATAGTTCCTGGCACAGAGCTGGTGCTCAATGAATGCCAGTTGTGATGCCTCCCACTCTGAGAGAGTGGGTTGCAGTGCAGCGTGAAGTAGGTGATTGGTTAGGTTGGGGATCCTTGCTGCCTCTCATGAGATGCCTGCTGAGGCCAGCCTCAATCTTGGAAGCTGGCTTTCCCACAGCAAAAGGAGGTGGATTTGAATGGTCTGGTCTCCTTGTTCTAAGAACTGTGGGACTTGAGCGGGGTATTGGATTTACAGAAGAAGTTACAGCAGCGGGTGTGCCACTGGAGGGGACTGGTGGCAGTCTTGTGTCCAGGATGCTCAGGGTAGTGGATGCCAGGAGTCCACTGGTTGGAAGTCTGCCCAGATGCCTGGTGTCTTGCACCTCATATCTCACCTGCCCTGCATGTCCTTCTACTCCATCCCTGTGCTCCTTCCCCCCCCCAGCCCCATATAGAGAGCAGTGCATCCAGATGGGGGTGGGCAGTAGGGGCCTCTGGGGACCATCTATCCTGGTGTCTGAACTGGCTGGCCCTCCTAGCAGCCATTAGAGTGCAAATGTATAGTCATAAATGTTAATAGAGATATGCCAGTGCCAAGCTGGGATATAATGGAGCTTCAAACAGTGGTGGGGGCAAGAACTGGGGAGAAGGCTGCAGGTTCCCCCATGACCTTGGCTGCTGCACAATTTCCCATGCTGGTGGTGGGCAGGGACACATATGGAGCGCTGGGGCTTGTGAGCAGCTGGGCAGCGACCGCCTGCCTGGCATCTGCGACTGGCCCATGGTCTTGTCTGTGGATTATCGAGACTCCTACTCCCTACACACACACACACACACACACACACACACACACACACAACCAGCATAAAAGAGCGGACAGGTACAGATTACTTGATGTCTCTCAGGCAGCATGGGAAAGCTGGTCCACGGTGCCAGGAGCAGCCCTTGGAAGAATCTTTCATACAGGGCTTGAATTCTTGCCTCATGGATGGTCTCATAAAATGTCCCCTGGCTGCTGCTTGGGGCAGTTGCACCTGCTTCCATCTGACATTTCTGGCAGAGGAATTCTTGAGGCCCCTGGACATCATTAACCCTCAGAATGGAGTGCCTGAATGTGGCCCATTACTTGGATTCATGAGCTTGTGGCTGAGGCCTTGGGATCTGTGTCCAGGTGGCTCAGATGCAGGGAGCCTAGAATGCTCCAGGCCTGGCAAGAAGCTATAACTGGAGCTCTTTGCTCATCCTCCAAAAGGAAGGACTGTGGTGACAATCATTTCAGGCCTGCTGCAAAAAGGGAGCTCTGGGAACATGTTTCGAAGGTAAGCATGTTGGTTCAGGTCTCAATTTTCCTAAAAGTTCATGGCCTTCGCAAGACCTCTACCCATCTGTGCATCAGTCTCCACCTCTGTCACCTGGGAATAGAATATAAGTCATTGGGAGGGTCTGAGGACTCACTGAGCACAATGCCAGACTAAAATTGATCCTCCATAAATTAGAGCTAATGTGATGGTTAATGTGGATATCAAAGGCACAGAAAATAGAACAGATACATTTGTTAATTTGAGTTTAAAGAACTTAAAAAAAAAAAATCCAGTCCCTGTTCTGCTTATCAAACCCCAACCAACCCACACCCTTTCTTTTGTAAGCCATCATGTCTCAGGTCCCTCACTGAGGCATTCACCACCCTGGAGGTGTGGATCGTTTTATTTACTGAGCCTTTGCTGTGTATCCAGTGCTGTGCTGAGCACATGGGCTCTCTCCAGTCCTTCAGTGTTGCGGAGTTCTGGCAGTCTTGGGCCTTACTGGTTATATGGCCCAGGGAGATAATTAACTTCTCTAAGCTTCTGTTTCAACTTCTGTAAAAGGGTGCAGTGATTGTCCCTGTTAAAGCTGCTGTGAGAATTCAAATAATATTGTACATTTAGTGAATTTTGCATGGTGCCTGGCACATGGCTAGCCTTCTAGGGGCACAAGACAGAAATTGGGAATATCCTCTTATAAGCTACTTACACTACATGTGAAGTGGTATATTGTTATATGGACGTGAATTTAGATTGTTTAAAAATATTTGTTGTATTGTGACTATGTTCTGAGGCAATCACATTTTTTTAAAGAAGTAATAATATGCCAAGAAAATAAAGTAAAATTATATAAAATGTACACTTACAAGTAAAGGAGGTAGAAACATAGAAGATAAAAGAAACAAAAACAAATGTAAAGGATAAAAATTCAGTTACAAATAAGATAGATATGAAATCAGTTATATAAATCATCATTTTCAATATTAATTGTTTAAGCACATGAATTTAAAGACAAGGGTTATCAGAAAGAATTTTTAAAAACAAGGTCAAGTAGATGTTTTCTACAGGAAACCCACCTTAAGTATAAAGGCACACACCAGCTTAAAGTAAAGAGATGGAGAAAAGATACATCATGGTAATACTAACCAGGAAAAAAATGAAGTATCTGTATCAGTTTCAGAGAAAACAAACCTTTGAAGGAGAAAGATTATTAGGGACAAAGAAGGCATTATATAATGATAAAGAGGCCAATTCTCTAAGAAATCATAATAAATTCATAATAATCCAAATGTGCATGTAAATAACAGAGCATAAAAATGCATGAGGCAAAAATGGATAGAAGTGAAAGGAGAAATAGAAAAAAAATCATCCTTATAGTTGGGGACTACCATACCCTTTTGCCATTAATTGATAGACCAAGAAGACAGAAAATTAGTAAGGATGGAATCAATAAGATGACCTGAACAGCACCGTCAATCAACTTAATTGAACTGATATTCTTAGAAAAACAATTCTAACAATAACAGAATATACATTCTTCTCAAATCACATTAATGTTGATTAATACCAACACATTCTAGCCATAAAACACACCTTTAAAATTTAAAAGAATAATAATCATACAAAGTAAGTTCTCATACCACAGTGGACTTAAACTAGAAATCAGCAACAGAGATAGATGGAAAATACCTCAATATTTGGAAATTTTGCAGCACACTTCTAAATAACCCATGAATGAAATAAAAAGTCTCAGAAAATCACAATGCATTTTGAAATAAATGAAAACTAAAATGCAACTTATCAAAATTTTGAGGATGCAGAAAAAGTGGGTCTTAGAGGAAAATTCATAATATTAAATGCATATATCAAAAGTAGGAAAGATCTTAAATTAATAATCTAAGCTTTTACCTTGGGAATCCAGGGGAAAAGATCAAGTTATACATAAAGCAAGCAGAAGAAAGAAAATATTTAAAAATTAGAGTAAATATCAATAAAATTGAAAAGGAGAAAACAATCAACAAAATCAAAAATTGGTTCTTTTAAAGGATCAATAATAGTGATAAACCTTTAGCCAAGCTAACTGAGAAACACAGAAAAATTAAAATTACCAATATCAAAAATTAAAAAGAGGTCATCACTACTGATCCCATGAGCATTAAATCAATAATGAAAGAATACCATAAACAGCACTTTCTTCATAAATTTGATATTTGTTCACAAATGGATGATTTTCTGAAAGATACAAACTACCAAACTCATTCAAAGAGTCAATTAATATAATTTATTAAATAAATTGGATTAATAATTAAAAACCTTCCAGAAGAAAAATTTAAAAAGAAAGTAGCAGACCCAGATGTTTTCACTGGTGAATTCTATCAAACATTTAAGGGAGAAATAATATCAATTCTCTATAATCTCTTCTAGAAATTAGAAGAGAGGAAATACGTCCTAACCCATTTTTTTGAAGCCACATTACCATAATCCCAAAACAAGATAAAAAATAGTACAAGCAAACTACAGGCCAATTTAAAAAAAAAAAAGAAAAGAAAACTACAGACCAATATTTCAAAGGGATGCAACTGCAAAAATTCTTAAAAAAAATTAGAAAAAATATTAGAAAACTGATTAAGCAACAATAGGAAGGATAATGTATCACAACCAAGTGGAATTCAATTCAGCAATTCAAGGCTTGTTCAATGTTTATAAATCAGAAAATGGAATTAATCATGTTAACATATTGAATAAGAAAAATATGTATTCATATAAATTGGTGCAGAAAAGCATCTGTCAAATTCAATATCCATTCATGATAAAAACTCCCAGCAAAGTAGGAATAGAAAATAATTTCCTTAACTTAATAAAGGGTATATTTTTAAGAAGTACTCCTAATACCATGCTTAATGATGAGGAACTCATGCTTTCCCTCCAAGATTAGAAACAAGGCAAAAATATCCTCTCTAAACATTATTATTCAATATCATGCTAGAGGTTCTAGCAAGTGCAACAAGACAAGAAAAAGAAATAAATGATATACAGACTTTAAAAGTCATAAGAAAACTGTGTTCACATATGGCATGATTTTCTAGGTAGAAAGAAGTAAAGACCCTACAAAAAACAAAAGCAAAATTTCCTGGAATGAATACACAAGTATAAGATGGTAGTAAGATATGAGGTCAATTTATGAAAGTCAGTTTCTTTTCTATTACCAGCAATGAATAATTGAGATTTGAATAAAACATCAATGCTCTTTACAATAGCACCAAAAATTAAGTATTGAGTTACAAATCTAGGAAATATATACAAGATCTGTATGTGAAAAATTATAAAAATGTTATGAAATAAAAGAAAGTATAAATTTATTTTTATAAATGGAGTAAGTAGTCCATGTTTATGTATTAGAAGTTGTTAAGATGGCAATTCTTTATAACTTGATCTTTAGATTCAATGTAATCCCAATAAAAATGCCAGCTATATATTTTGTGGATATCAACAAACTTATTCTAAAATTATATAGAAAGACAAAATGTTTAGACTTGCCAATACAATATTAAAAAATAACAAAGTTGGAAGACTCACCCTACCTGACTTCAAGCCTTACTAAAAATCTATAGCAATCAAGACAATGGAGTATCAGCAAAATAATAGGCACATAGACCAATGGAGCATAATAGGGAGCCCAGAAATAGACCCAGCAAATATAGTCTACTGATCTTTGACAAAGGCAATTCAATAGAAAATGAGTAGCTCTTCCAACAAATGGTGTTAAGACATTCAGATGTCTGTGCCCAAGAATTAACTCAAATGGATCATAGCACTTCTATTAGTTTCCTATTGCTGTTGAAGCAAATTACCACAAACTTGTGGTTTAACATGGACACATCTATTATTTTACAGTTATGGATGTTGGAAATCTTCTTAAGAGTCTTACTGGAATAAAATCAAGGTGTTGGCCGGGCTTCATTCCTTTCCAGATGCTCTAGGGGAGAATTCTGACATTTATTTTTTCTTTTTCCAGCTTTATAGGCTGCCCAGATTCCTTGGCTCACAACCCTCTTCTATCTTCAAAGCCAGCAATGGTTAGTTGAGTCTTTCTCATGTCCCATCTCTCTGATCTGACCTGCCTTCCACCTCCTTTCACTTAAGAACCATTGTGATCACATTGGGCCCACCCTGATCTTCTGATAGTCCATGATAATCTCCCCATCTTGAGATCCTTAACCTAATCACATCTACAAAGGCCCTCATTCCATGTAAGATAGCATATTTACAGATTCCAGGATCTTTGGGAGACATTTTGCCTATCATCATCTACCCTCTGGCCCCAAAGCATCTCTATCCCACCTGCAAAATACATTTGCCACATGCCAAGGTCCCCATGGCCTCAATCCATTAGAGGTTCAACCCAAGTGCAGAATTTCATCTAAGTCTTAACAAATCGAAACTCTCAAATCTCCTCATCTAAATCATCTAAATCAGGTATGGATATGACTGGGTGTAATCCATGCTCTGGCATAATTCTGCTCTATTGTCCAAAATTCTTTATTCCATTTTTATGACATTCTGGAATGGGCAAAATGATAGAGTTAGTAATCAGATCAGTGATGACCAGAAGTTTGGGGATGAAGGAGAATTGAACAGGTGAAGCATAGCGGAATTTTTATGGTGGTGAAACTATTCTTTATGATACTGTAATGATGAGTATATAGCCCTAGGAATTTGGCAAAACCCACAGAACTCTGCAGAATAAAAATTGGACTTTAATGTATGCAAATTTTAAAAATCAACTTGGATGTCAGTGGATGCCAGGATGGACTAAACGCTATGGCAAAATTTTAACAAATATGACCTCAAATGTATGAAATAACCTCACTGGACAGATAGGGGGAAAGGTGCTGACTTTAGAAATGAATGTGGACTATAAGATCAAAGGCAAAAAGATCTATATGAAAGCACTGCGCTCTAGCTGGTAAAGTTGTTTCCCACAGTGGTATGGGCTAACAATTCTAAAACTGCTACCTTTGTATCCTGGGATCAAAAGTTAATGGTTGATGTTTAGTGAGAACAAAGCTTCTAACTTGGAGCAGGAGGTTACAGACAAGCAAGGGTTAGGGGAAGGGTAGAAATCCATGTGGTACTGGTTTAGAGTTGGAGATGTATTACCTCATGATGCCTTAATTTAGGTACAGAGGATACACACAGAAATGGAGATACGTGTACATACACAGCTAGCCCTTGAACAACACAGGTCTGAACTGTGTGGGTGCATTTATACACATATTTTTTTTCAGTAAGTATATACTGCAGTCCTAGATGATCCATCATTGTTTAAACCTGCAGATGAGGAGCCATGGATACAGAGGGCTGACTGTGAAGTTTTAAGTGGATTTTTGCCTGTGTGGAAGGCTGGTACCCCTACCCCTGCATTGTTCAAGGGTCAACTCTATTTGGGTCGGTATACTCACATGTATTTCTTTGCTCTGTCAGTTGAGACGGCCTGGAAGCAGTGGCATCCCAGTATCAACATGCACACATAACACACAAGTCTTGGTTTCTAATACCATCCTCTAGTAAAAGGAACCAGAGTGCCTTGGAGAGATGGTTGATTCTAGGACTGAGATGTTGTATATTCAAGAAGAGCCTGGAGTACTTCTTAGTGCCAGAATATGAGTTCACACACCTGCATGCACACAGTCATTCGTGCTCATGCTCCATGATGGAGGCATGTCAAAGGGGCATGGGGACCAGCGAAAGAGCTCTGAATGGCCAAAGCTGGAACAATTTAAGCAATAAAATAGGTAAAGTAGTATTAGATTATAACTCAAAGTATAAAATAAATATCCATGAAGTCATAGTGACATCAATACATGATTGAATAAATAAATAAAATGGTGGAGAATAGACAAAACTTCTGTGCAGAAGAATTCCAAATAATTTATGTAAGATATTCCCCTTTCAAGGAAATGGATCATAACTCCCACTTCTTACCTTAAGTGCAGGATGTATGCTGTGACTCTCCTTCAAAGACAGCCATGTAGAAAAGGGGGAAAAAGAGTAACTGTACAGTAGAGAGACCTGACAAATACTACCTTGGCCAATGATGAAGGCAAAAAGCTAGTTATATTGATGGCATGTACCTACTCTATGATGTGACAAGTACCATCGCTATGATGGAAATTTACCTGTGTGCTTTTCTTCTCAAAACTCCAAAACTTTGTCCAATCATGAGAAAAATAATAGGCAAAGCCATTTGATGGACATTCTACAAAACGCCCAATGAGTCCTCCTCAAAATTCCCCAAACTGTCAAATTCATCAAAAACAAGGAAATTCTGAAAAACCATCACAGCAAGAGGAGCCTAAGGAGACATGATGACTAAGTGTAATGAACATCCTGGATGGGATCCTGAAACGGAAAAAGGATATTAGGTGAAAACTGAGGAAATCTGGATAAAACAGACTTCAACTAATAACTATGTATCAGTGTGAGTTTATCTGTTGTGACACATGGACCATCCCAATAGAACGTGTTAACAATTGGGGAAACGGAGGGTGGGGTACAAGTTATCTTCATAACTTTTCCATAAATCTGAAACTCTTTTAAAAGTAAAAGTTTCCTTTATAAAAGTGAGTAAGATTAAGCAAGTGAAAGGAAGGGGGTGGGAATAAAGTGGGGACGGGAGGCCTTCCAGGCAGAGGTGGAAGACATGGGAAGAGGACAGAATGACTGGTCCATAGAAATTAATTAAAAAACATGGACTGAGGGATGTGTTAAGGACTCATCTCAACTTTATTCAGTGCTACTGCTCTTTAAAATGTTAATCACATCCAATTGCTTTTTCCTCTGATGGGAACTTTCTTAACTGAGTAAACACAAGCAAGCACATGTTTTCAGCCAGCCACATCTGCGTGTGTCCTCTCGCTGAGGACACCTGCAGCTAAATTGAACATGGAGAGATGTCATGGAAGGTCTATGTCCAAGTGGGGAATGGGGTGGGTGAACCCAGGGGTCCCCAGAGACTGGGAGGTCAGCTAAACCCGCTGGGAGGCCACCGACTCTGTCCTGCTCCCTCCTGCACAGTCAGAGCCAAACATCAGGACCCCTGCAGATGCACTTTCTGCCTCTGCTGCATTCCTAGGGCCACGCCTCCTCAAAGGGGGCCACCGGAGTCTGAGTTCCTGCTCCCTGCCCAGCTTTGCCCTCCTGGGAACCAACTACTGAAGAGCTCTGTTCTTGGACAGCCAAGGTCAAGGGTCTAATCTATGGTGGACCACTTAATGTTTGCTCCAGCCGTGGCCGCAGAGGGTACTCAGATCCCAGCCAGCTGCCTTCCCACGGAGGGCTGCAGGATGGTAGTGACTCTGCTCTGATGAACCAGCTCAGCACACATGCCCTGGAGCTTAAACAAAAGGCCATGTGGTCTCCAGCATGGATGAGCACATCAGAAGGGGAGTTGGTTGAAATCCCAAGGTTATTTTAATAACCTGCACCAGCGTGGAATCTCGAGGCCCAGGTACACAGTGCAGCCTCTGCAGTTCACAGCCATTCTCAGACCATTGAAGACTGGTGTTCATTTTCATACTTTTCTCAGTTACTGGCTTCACTCTGCTAGCACAGACCTTGACTTTTATTACAGCTCAAAGATATGCCTTTTAAGGATTGAATCATGTTCAATTTTCAGCAGCTGCTCTATGAGGCTATATTTTCAGACAGCATAGGCTAATTTGTTGTGTGATCGTAAAAAATCACCTACAGAGCTTGTTAAATTGACAGATGTTCCTGGGACCCATCCCAAAGGAGGATATTTTTAATAGGCTTCCTGGGCGATTTTGTAATGTAGATCTTAGTGTCTAGTAAATGATACAGAAAGTTAATGCAAAAAAAATGTTTTCCTAAGTTATGGTTCCCACACTTAAAAATAAAATTAGAATGGAGAGGAAAGGGAGGTTGGGAATCTGAAACTAAGAGTTACAAAATGCCTATTAGAAGCAACTTAAGAGATCAAGTTCTCCAACCCACTCTTCACAGAGAAGGGAGCTGGGTTCAGCAAGGTGAAGAGTCTAATTAAAGTTATTTAACTACCAAAATGCCAGGGCAGGACCAGGGGCAAGTCCCCAAGTCTCCAGTTCATGACATCAAGGGTCAAAGACCTCGCTAGGCAGGTAATAATTCTCACTTGAATTAAAATAAGGAACTCTCACGTCTCTGAGACACTGGATAGTTTATTGTACTTTGAAGGTCTCCTGCAGACATTTCCGAAGATGCTCAGATGAAAATTTCAGAGTCAACACACAGTTTCTTGGGGTGACTTGCTCTCTCCTTCTCCAAACTCTTCTTTGCCCTAAACCCTCATTATCCCCATCCTACCCATCGGGTGCTTTGAGTTTGGTTCCAGCCTCACTGTCTCTCCCTCACCACACCCCCTACTCCAAGATGACTTTCCCTGTGAAGTTTGCAGTCCCAGACTTCCTGTTACTGCCCTGGGGCACCTGTGTAACTAATCAGGCAGGACCAAGGAGTGGGGCTCTGTTGGGGTACAAAGGAGTCACCTCTGGTCTTGAAGGAGAGCCTGCTGTCCAAACATGGGCAGCTCCACTCGCATTCTCTTAGACTATAGAGTTCACCCCCATCATCAGGGAGAGGGAGGTTGGGGGTCCCAGGGTGCTGGCTGACCACTGACTGTTTACCACTGAGAGCCTCTGATGCCTCTCTCCACTCCCCCATCACCTTAACAATAAAAGAAAAACAGACACATTCTTTACTAAATAGTTACTGTGTGTTGCCCCCTGGGTTGGTCAATATATATGTTTTATTTCTAATTCCCACAACAGCCTTATGAAAAGGCTGAGAGAATGAATGTCAGAGAGGGCAAGCAGCTTGCCCCAGGTCTCACAGCCCATAAGAGATGGAGCCGGGACTGGACCGGGAGACGGCAGCTCAGACTCTTTCCACTGCATCAATCTCCCATCCCATGTGTAGATTGTAAAACACATTGTTCAAATCCTACACCTGTTCTCTTGGCACATTTCTGGTTCTATACTCTTCCTGGAGCCCTCCTCTAGAAACAGCTGTTCTCAGTGATATTCCAATGTCTCATGATTGCTCAATACCTAAACCATATGTCGTAACTATGTGGTTAACCTTGGGGCAAGAGCATGGTGGAGAGAGGCTAGCGTTGCATAGGCTCACAAATCCCCCAGTTTGTTCCCAGGTGGAGAACAGGCTATCAGTACAGCCATGTGGCCTCAGGAGAATAACCAGCCTTGCTCCAAGCCTGGGTGTCAGTGTGCTAGATGTCTTCCTTGTGTGAGCTCATGGAATTGTCGTGGCAACCCAACTGTTGTGATCCCCATTTTCAAATAAGAAAATGATGCTTAGGGAGTTTCAAAAATTCCCCTAAGTAAACAGAGCTGCTGAGTATCAGAACCAGGATTCAGATGTAGGTCTATTTGACCTCAAAGCCCAATCACTTAATCCCTGGCGGAGACGCCAGCAAATTTCCTTAAAGGGCCAGTACAGTTTGGTCTTTTCAGCAGATATTTCTTGAGCATCTACTGTGAGGGGCCCTGTGAGACCTCAGAGCTATAAAGAGGAGTATAACACTGACCTTGTCATGTGTGGTTACTCTAGCGATGGAGCACACATACACAATGACAGTGAATGAGTGTGACACTCATGTTTACAGATTAGACTCAACATACTATGGAAGTTGAGGGATGGGGGAATTAATTTGATTTTCACCAAGACCTGTGGGCAGAGGTGTGGAGTTCAACAGGTTGGGGTGCACTCCTGGCAGGGACCGCCTTGTGATTTTCCTTACTGTGCATCCTCGGTCTTCTCTGTACTGGATGGACATGACGGGCACAAGACATTGCCCATCCTTAAGAAGCACAGTCCCTGGCATGTGCTTTAGGAGAAAGGTGAACAAACGGAGGGAATAACTGCCTGGGGTGTGTGTGTGTGTTCGTGTGGGTGTGTATGTGTATGTGCATGCACATTGGGGGAAAGGCAGGGTGTGAGTGATGAGGTTAGAGAGGGAGGTACAAGCCAGACTTGGATGATTTTGAGCGTCTGAATCGAATGCTGGCATTTTATCTCGTAGTCAATGGAGAGTTCCGTTGTTTTAAAATCTAAAGAATCAACACCATCACTGCCAGTACTTTTCCTTCAAGTTTGAAATACATGCATGACAAAGTTATCCTTTCTCTTTCCCACACTAATCCTCTTCCTTCATCGCTCCAGCAGCCCTAAGCCAGGTGTCAGGAATACTGCTGCTGGCTCTCACGTCCCATCCCAGTGTCCAGCTCTGCAGCTCTATGTACTGGCCAAACCTTTGACTCCATAATGCTGCTGCTGCTCAGCTCCCCACCATTTCTCAGCTGGACAATCTCAAGCGTCCTCTGGGTGGTCTCTGTTGTGAGTTGAGTGGTGTCCCCTGCAAAATATATGTTCACACCCTAACCCTTGATACCTGTGAATGTGACCTGATCTGGAAGTAGAGTTTGTGCCAATGTAATCAAGTCATGAGGAGGTCATATTGGAGGAGGGTGGACCCTGATCGCATACGGCTCGTGTCCTTACAAGAGGAGGAGAAAAAGAAGAGGAGAGACACAGACACACAGGAGAATGCCACAGGGAGTCATGCACAAGCCAAGGAGCACTGAGATTGCTGGTGGCACCAGGAGCTAAGAGAAAGGCATGGAACAGATTATCCACTGGAGCTGTCAGAGGGCGTTTGGCCCTGCCAACACCTTGAGTTTGCACTCTTGCCCTCTGTAGCTGAGAGAGAATAAGTTTATGTTGTTTTAAGCATTTTTTCTTTATCCCCACCCTCTCCCCTCTCCCAGTTTGTGCTAGTTTGTTAACAGCAGCCCTGGAGAACTAATATGGCCTCCTTGCCTCCGTGTTTACCTGCCACCCCCTCCTCCAGCCTCCATAGAGGTATCAGGATGATTGTTCCAAGTTGCAAAATGGCTCTTGTCAGTTTCTCCTTTAAGAATGTCAGGGGGTCCCTGAACATTGTCTACCTCAGCATAGCATCCCAATCCCTGACCCCCAACCCTGCTTTCCAACCTCTGCTCCAAGTGTACTACAAGGAAATTCTGGTTGTTCTTCTGTGATTGAAATGTCAGCTTTTCCTTTTTCTGTCTTTTGACTCCTTCTTCTCCCTACCTCATCTGCAAAGTGTCTTGAGTTATGCTGCCTCCTCTGTGCCCCCTCCTACCGGGGCATCCCTCTGCAATAGCATTGTTGAAGGCAAGTTCAGGTGCTAGACGCACCATGAGCCTGAATAAATGGAAATATCAGAGGAGTCTGGAGCAGAGAAAGGCCTATTGAGGGGCTGAGCGAGGAGAATGGGGTGGCTTATGCCCAAGAAATCCCTGAACTCCCTGAAGGGTTTCAGTAAAGCTTACTTAAAGGCCAGGTAAGGGATGGAGGGAACTGGGTAGGTGATCAGCTTGTGCACAATTCTCTCGTTGGTTGATGTTGAGGGAACAGGCTGGTCAACACTATCAAGCCCTGAGTGCCAGAAGGTCTGGGAGCCACCTGCTCTCCATCATCAAGTAGTTAATTTCTTCCCATTGGTGGTGGGTTTTAGCATCTGAAAAACTCAATAAATACACATGAGATACTACTATCTGGGTCCTTCAGAGAGGAGCTGCTGCAGAGGATTTGGGGGAGGGGTTCTGTCCCGGGAATGCCCCCCTGTGTCCTGCTTGGTCACCATAGCACAAAATCATTGTCTTTTACCCGACTCTTCCTGTCACTAACATTGAACTTCCCTAGAAATAGCCACAGATTATTTTCTGCCTCTATCCTCAGAACTTACCTCTGGAATATTGGGAGTGAAGGGTGATTATTTGTTGGATGAGTGAGAAGATAAGCAAATGAATAGCAGAATAGTGATTCAGGGAAAGTCGGGTTTTCTCTCACCTGTCAATATGCAGAGTTCAGAAAGGCATGAAAGTGTTACTGAATCCAAACTCATTCTGCTCACCACACGATAAGCCAATAAATCAGGAGATGAGGTGGTGGGGCAAGGAATAACGACTTTATCTGGAAAGCCAGCAGACTGAGAAGATGGCAGACTAACATCCTGGAGAACCATCTTCCCCAAGTCAGAATTCAGGCTCCATTTATACTGAAAAGGGGAAGATGTGTGATTGATATCAACCAATTTTCTATTCTTTCATTTACTATCTGTGTGACTTAGGGAAAATTATTTCAGCTCTCTGAGATTCACTCATAAAGAAAGAAAAAAGCAATATATACATCATAGAATGATTAAGAAAGTTAAGTAAGATAGTGTGGGGGAAGCAGGCTGGGCAATGCAGGAGCAACTCCAGGCCTGCTCCTTCCCTTTCCCAGTTAAACTACGTGTTCACGATCTAACTGTGGATTAAAATATTCCAAGTCTGCAATCTCATTAAACACAGAGCAGAAATTACCCTTCGTTCTTTGTCCACGAGGACAGGCACATGTCTGACCCCTGCAGTGGAAACTGCACTAATTATTTGTGTGGAACAATAGCAAAAGCCACAAGGCGGTCTGTTTAAACACAGGAGGGGCAATTAATCACAGCCCATTGGAATATTGCTTTTGGTCTTGAACTCAGTTCGCCTTATATACAGGAAATGAAATGCAGTAATTATCGCAGTCCCTTGAGACTCCAGAGTCCTGGCTTCAATTCCCAAATCCTTCATCATTTCGTTTTGGCTATGTCTACATGACGCCAAAACATCTGGCTAAAAAGTGAAAAATGCCATCAATTTGTCAACTGATGACTCACTGAATATTCTACCTTTCCTTTTTTTTTTAATGTGGTAAAATATACATAACATGCAACTTACCATTAACCATTCTTAAGGGTCCAATTCAGTGACATTAAATACATTCACATTGTTGTGTAACCATTACCACCATCCACCTCAAGAAACTTTTTTCAGATAGAAACCCTGTACCCCTTAGACAATAACTCCCTATTTCCATCTCCCTGCAGCCTCAGGCAGACATCCTTCTACCTTCTGTCTCTATCAACCTAACTGCTCTGGGTACTTCATATAAGTGAAATCATACCATATTTGTCCTTTTATGTCTGGCTGATTTCACTTAGCGTAATGCCTTCAAGTTTCATCCATATTGTCGCATGCATCAGAATTGCTTTCATCCTGAAGGCTGAATAATACTTCATTATCTGTCTATCTATCTATCTATCTATCTATCTATCTATCTATCTATCTATCTATCTATCTATCACATTTTGTTTATCCGTTCATCTGTTAATTAGCATTTGGGTTGTTTCCACCTTTTGGTTACTGTGAATAGTGCTGCTATAAAACTTGGTGTAGAGATATCTGCTCAAGTTCTTGCTTTCACTTCTTTTGGATATAGTTCCTAGAAATGGAATTGCTGAGTCATGTGATAATTTTATGTTTGTCTTTTGGGGGAAACTGCCATCCTTTTTTCCACAGCAGCTATACCATTTCACATTCCCACCAGCGATGCACAAGGGTTCCATTTTCTCCATATCCTCAGCAACACTTCTTTTCTTCTTCCTCCTCTTCCTCCCCTCTCTTCTCTTCCTTCAACAGCCATCCTAATGGGTGTAAATTTCATCTCACTTTGCTTTTTTTATGTGTTTTGAGAAGTCACATTTTACATCATTCATTTCTTCATTCTCTTCATTTCTTCATCTATTATACATATAGTAGGTTGACCTGAACATCTTGTCCAACCTGAGTTTAGTACTCTGAGTCTGCCATGTAATCATGGATTGTCACATTTTTGACCAGTTTGCCTTAAAAATTTCCTGCAGCCCAAGTGGGCTTTTGCAGGAAATAGCACAATCAGAATCAGAGGAGGAAGCAGTAAGTGATGAGGCATGAGAATGAAGGGAATTGTTCCCACGCTGACAGACAAGGAGAGATCAGGGCCCCTCTGTCTGTGTGTCAGGGGCTGACTCTGCTCACACCTCTGGTGCCTTCTGCAGGCCCCCGCGGCCACCCTTCAGAGGACCTCATTGTTGAGGGGACTGTGATCTTCTTGAGGAAATGGACAGCTGCTTACCCATCTGGGTGTTCTCAGCACTTAGTCAAGACTACCTCATGGCAAATGCTCAACTCCCTTTTTTTTATTTCCTAAAAAAAAATTATAGACATTTAATTAAATTAAGAGAATTAGTGAATCATTAATACTTATACATAAGCAGAGGAAGCAGAAAGAAAAGCAAACACATTTCTTGTCAAAACAATTCCATTTGCAGATTTTTTAAAACTTTTCTCTGTGCAATTTTAATTCAGATGAGTGCATTGATGGTGGCTTGCTTGGTCTCCTAGAGCACTGCAAACTTCCCTGAGGCTGTTACACATGTTGATTTGAATCTAAACCCCTAATTGCTGGTCTCTGCCTGGAGATGTGGCTCCAGAGGCCGGACCCGCCGGCCGCTGCAGAGCTGCCTGTCATGATGAATGAGCTGCTTGCCGGCCAGTCAGCCAGCGACCATCGACTTCCTCCAGAAAACCTACCTGGTGAGGAGTGATGTCCAAGTTGCTGAACTCCTAGCTTGCTTAGGTGTTGGGTTTGGGCCCATTTTTGTTTACTTTTAAAGCCATGTCAAGGCCCAGAAAAGCCAGCGTTTTCCTCTAGTGTCACAAACATGGTCTTTGGCTTTATGTTTTTCATCCTTTCTCCCCAAGAACAGGAAGCTCTGGGCTGGCAGGGCCAACACTGAATCCTGAACTTCTGCCAACATCATAGAGTGAGTTTTACCTGCCAGGCAGTTCTCCATGTGTCTTGCACATCTTCTGCAAGCAGAGGCACTGGCTGCCTTCATCCCAGATTCTCTTCACGCTTGTTTCTATGGAGAACAGCCTAAGAAGATAGAGAGAGTGCCTGTCCCCGAGCAAAAGGCAGATTCGCTTACCATGCAGTACAGCAATAATAATGTCTCTTTCCAGGGGAAAGTTATGTAATAGAAAAGAACAAATCTCACTCCATATAAGATCTGTTCCTTTGGCTCTAACCCTGTGCTCTGTTTCCTGGGCTCAGTCACGCTGGTTCTGCACCTTTTGTAGAAGAATGTTGCCAAAAGCCTGAAATAGACAGGATAACCCATTCTCAATGCTCTGATCTTTAAGGCTATAACACTTTTCCATTCATATAAAGATAAAAAATTACAGAATAGAAAATAACATTTGTTTTGTTGGAGGTTTACAGGGGCACCATGACCTGACCCACATGGACAGAGGCAAGAACAAAGGATTCGACACCAAGAAATTTGCAACAATCAACCACACCTCTCCCCCTTTTTAGTATAAAAGGAGCCTGAATTCTGACTTGGGGAAGATGGTTCTCCAGGACATTGGTCCCCCATCTTCTCGGTCTTCCAGCTTTCCAAATAAACACCTTGCCCCAACACCTCATCTCCTGATTTACTGGCTTGTCGTGTGGGGAGCAGAACGAGATTGGACTCAGTAACAGGCAGGCAGGTTTGCTTACTGTGTATTATACAAATGCAAGTTCCCTAAGCTTGGGCGTCTCAGCTGTGATGCAAACTCACCGCACGTGCAACACCCACGTGGGCCTCTCTGCCTCATATCCGTAGGACTTGGAGGAGGGGTAAAGGGGAACTGATACAAAAATGCTGAAGCTCATGCTGCTGGCTGGGCTATGAGTAATAAAGCCCTTTGCCTCTGATCCAGGACTCACACGTCTCTTGCCCGTGACACTGCAGCAGAGTAAAATGGCAGACCCATCATGGTCTTGACACCCACTGCCTCTACTGGATGTCAATGCATTAGGCCCTGATCTTCTCCTCAGGCTCCCTTCCTTTGCCCAAACCTGGCTTCAGTGAGTCACACACAATTTGTTCTCTGTCCACGTCCGTTATCGATTGAATGGTAACTTCTAGGACTAGCCTGCAAAGGTCCCATTGGGTCCTGGTCATGAGGGGAGAGAGAAAGGAGAAAGTTATTCTGAGGATCAAGTGGATTCTTCAGACTCTTTTG
This sequence comes from Camelus dromedarius, assembly GCF_036321535.1. Classification (NCBI taxonomy): domain Eukaryota; kingdom Metazoa; phylum Chordata; class Mammalia; order Artiodactyla; family Camelidae; genus Camelus; species Camelus dromedarius. The sequence goes on from NC_087443.1 coordinate 18,025,231, forward strand.
GAAATATTGGTAATAGGGACACTATTTTCATTTCCCCCCTAAAACTCATCCTCTGATGTCTTCTACCTCAAAGTGCATGATCTCAGGAAAGTTTAGCATTGGCATTTCTAGGACACATAGTTCATTGATCTTTGTGGAGTCTCAAAGCTGACATTCTCAAGTCATTAAGTATCAGTAGTCATGACAGACATTTAGACCTTTGCCCACGTGTGGGCTATAGGATTCCTTATTCAGGGGTTGTGAGGAAGGGGCCGGAATGCACCCTGGAATTGGGTGGGCACACTGTATATCATGGTGCATGGCCAGAGAGTGGGTGACGTTTTCTAATTCTTACAAAGGCACCCTGTGGACTAGCAAAGACAAAGCCAGGGGTTTTGGAGGAAGGAAGAATGAGATTTTCCATGATTTTGATCATAGGACTTCATTGTTAAGTCACACTGAAGAGAGAGGACTCAGGATATACAGTGAGGGAGCTTTCTAGTGAAATGCAAAGAGGAGCAAGAGATCCTGCCTCTTTTGGGCCAGAAGTTGGTGAGGAAGGGATGGGATACAGGGGGGGAGCAAGGAAAGCAGACCTCAGGCTCCACCACCTGCCATCCCTGCAGGTCCTCAGGTTAGAGAATAGTCAAGAGCAGGAAGGGAGACTTGTCAAACAGCCACTTAATGTTCTGATGTGCCTCCATATCTACCTGGATGTTTCTAAAGCCTTCTCTAACCCTGGCTACCCAGGCCTTCACATTGTTTTGCAAACAAACCAGGTAGGCTCTTGCCTCAGGACCTTTTCATTTGCTGTTCCCTTTGCCTGATTTTTTCAGCAAATTTTCTCATGACTCACCTCTCACCAATTCTTGGTCTCCATTAAAATCTTTTCAAATATCATTTTATCAGAGAAAGGTTTCCGGATCGTCTTATTTAAAATAGTGCCCTCTCTTCCCAATGGTCTCCATCTCTGTTCTTGAATATACTTTTCTCAGTAGCATCCATCACCCTCTGACTCACTATGTATTCATTTATTTGCTTATCGTTTTTTTTCTTCCCACTTGGGTTGGGGATTTTGTTTTGTTTGCTACTCAACCTCTGCAACAGTGTCTACAACAGTGCATGACATAGAAGTGATCACTTGATATTTATTAAATGAGTGAATGAGTAAATGGGGCTCCAGGCTCTTGGAAGAAGCCCCACCTTGGCTCAGTGTCGGATTCAACACAAGACTGGGAGTTACGAGAAGTTCAAGGTGGACTAGTGACAATCTCTTGTCTGAAAGAGAGAGAGGCACTGAGGACCACCAAGGCCAGAGTCGCAGTGGCAGTAGCAGTGGCTGGTGCCCTTCCTCTAGTACCACTGGTGTCTCAGTGTACTGGCTGCAGGCCAGCCCAGACCTCGCAAGAGGTGGCAGCCAGCAGAGTGGGCTATACGTGGCCCACGCAGGAGCTACTGCTTCCCTGGTTCCAGGACTTCCGCTCACACCCAGATCACCATCTGGAGAAGAGGGAGGGAGTGACAATCCAACTCAGTGAAGAGCTGAACTTGGAACTGACTATTTGCTAAAAAAGACCATGTAAACCAGAAACACATTGAGATGCTGTTTACTGGAAAGCCACAGTTGCCTTCACTAGCTCAAGCTCCATGTACAAGTGGGTGGGGATCCTGTAAAAGATTAAAGCAGTTATGGAAAACTTAAACAAATAAGGAACATTTTCTTTGCACATTGGAGTGAAGTGTGTTCAATTTGGAACTCAGTTAGAATCCTTGAGAAGATGTGCACCTCGAAGCCAAGCAGCCTAGAGGGTATTTCTTTCTCAAAGTTGCTGCTTCTGTTTGGTTAGCTAGCCTAAGTTTATAACGACCTCCTCCAGACGCTGGAGCTTTTCCTAAAGGACACGGCTGTGACAGCTGGTAAGGAATGAGAGTGTTTCCTTCCCTGCCAGACAACTTACTAACAGATTCTTCTTTGGAACTTTGCACAGACTCCCCGGGACCCTGGGGATCCCATCTGAGGCTCTGAAATTGAGATATAAACTCTGAAAATGTTTTCCTGTCCTCCAGAGGGAGGAAGGGACATCCGCTGTGAGAGTCAGAGCTGGAGCCACCTGGGGGCTGCCTGGGGCAGAACACGTGTTGAGTTCATTCTCACGTGAATAAAATTAAGTAGTCAGAGAGGCAGTCAATGTACGTTCTTAATTTCAGTGGAAACCAGATCGGTTAAAGAACTTAAATGGTGAATATTACAGTTATCACTACAACTAACAGATCTTCATAGAGCAGCAGTTCTCAGTGGGGACAATTTTGTTCCTGCCCCAGAGACATTTGGCAGTATTTGGAGGTCTTTTTTGTTGTAAAGACTTGGGGAACAGGGTTTTGGAGGCGGGGTGACTGATACTGGTGTCCGGTGCATTAGGGCCAGGGCAGCCACACAACATCCTACGATGCACAGGAACCCAGGACAACTGAGAATGAGCCGGCCCCCAGTAGCAATATTGTGTGCAGAGATTGGGAAACCCTGCCATAGGGCGTATTAGCTCTTGTAAGGCATTTTAGCCTCTGTCCTTTCAAATGCAGCTCACAAACATCCTTTGAGGTAAGACACAGAGGGGACTGAGGCTCAGAGATGGCAAGGGACCTGCCCAGGTCCTCATGGAGCATAAGGCAGGGGGAGACCTCCCGATCGCCTGACTCCAATAGCAACACCTTGCCAGGTGCATGTACTTTTTAAATTACTGTCTGCTTTGATAAAAGGAATACAGATTTCAGCACTTACTGAGAGCCTACCATGTGCCAAAAACAGGGATGGAAACCCTTGCTCTCAAAGAGGTTAAGGTCTGGTAGGGAAACAGTAACAAAAAAGATACTATCTAAGACAGATGCAAGGTCAGACAGTGAGTGATGAAGGCTTAGGAGAACAAGACGGGAAGAAGGGAAAAGAGTGGTGGAGTTGGGGGCATTGAACTGAGGTTTTAGATAGTGTGGCCAGGGGCTCTTTTTCCCCCTAACTTTGTTTCAGAATAATTGACAAATATACTTGTATATGTTTAAAGTGTACCATGTGATGATTTGATACACATACACATTGTGTAATGATTACCAAGATCGAGATAATTAACACATCCATCACCTCACATAAATTCTTTTTTTTTTTTGGTGAGGACTCTCAAGACTTACTCTCAGCAACTTGCAAGTATACAATACTGTATTACTAACCAGTCACATGTATTAGAATCTCAGAACTCATTTTTCTCATAACTGAAAATTTGTATCTTTTAATCTGCATCTCTCCATTTCCTGATTCTCCCAGCCCCTGCCAGCCACCATCCTGTTCTCTGTTTCTATGCAACTCAATAACAGCAACAAAAAAGCAAATAATCTTATTAAAAGGTGGGCAGAGGAACTGAATAAACATTTTTCCAAAGACGACATACAGTTGGCCAGTTGGCACATGGACAGATGCTCAACATCACTAACCATTAGGAAATTCAAAATAAAACCCCAGTGAGGTGGCATTTGAGTCAATATTTGAATGAAGTGAGGGAGCGAGGCATGTGGGTTGCTGGAGAAGGGGCTTCAGGTGGAAGGAGCAACAAGTGCAAAGGCCTGGGGTGAGGGGGAGCTGTTGTGCTTGGGGAGTCCGTGTGGCAACTGAATGCATGAATGAGCAGGAGAAAGCTAGACCATAGACACGGAGAGGGTAGGAGGGAGGCAGCTCAAAGAGACACCCAAAAGTCATTTAAAGGATGTTAGTTTTCATCGGAGAAATAGGGAGCCACTGCAGGCTCTGAGCTGAGGCATGGTAGAATCCCTGAATTTTAACTGACTCACCCTGGCTGCTGGGTGGGGACTATACCGAAGGAAGGAGGCAATGAATTTGTTCAGCTTCATTTTTGCCCCCTTTTCCAATTCCCTTCACTAAAAAAATAAGCCTATGATGATGTGAACAAGGAGGGAGATACAGCTGTGCAGGAATTTACCAGGGAGAGCTCAAAGAATGGGATCATGGTCAGGAGAGGAAAGAAAATCCGAAGAACGGCCATCACGGACGAGGATGCAGGCAGGAAAACCAGCGTGACGGCCAAACTTTCAGGACCACGTGGCTGGGGCTGGGCGCAAGATGTACACGCAGAACTCACTGTCTTGGTGCCGCTTCGACTCTCCTGTGTGGACAGAGGCCGCATGGCTGGAGGGTGAGGTCATATCCTCCAGGATTAGCAGGATTTCTCAAAAAGATTCAGAAAATTATTCTCCTCTGGTTAGTTTTCATTTCATCCTAGTTGAATTGCCATTATTTTACCTGTTTTAGTCAAAAGTTCACAGCCTGTTTACATTAAGCTATAAGCCCCCGAACTTGGGATTCTCAGGGGCCAAGTCTAAACATTCCGTTAACTAGTATTGATGTTGGTTGAGAAAGCTACATCCTCAGCTTAATAGGGCAAGGCTTTTGCACAAAATCTATTAAATCATTCTTGAGTATTTTGGAATGAAGAGTTTAGATTTCCTTCTTATCACGAAGCCAAAAAATGTAGAACGCTGTGTTCAATTAATTCATTTTTATCTCATAAGAATGAAACTGACCAGTCTATATTTAAGTGTTGGTCCTAAGAGCAGGAGAGGGAGGAGGGGGTATCCCTGGGTGTTCTCAGGAAAGACGAGATTTGGGACCTCTCCATGCTCCCTCCCACATCTTTGAGGTGTGCTTACAGAGGGTAAGTCAGCTTACTGTATAAGAACCTGTGTGATCTTCTGAGGGAGAGACGTTCACAGTCAACGTAATAAAATCTAAGGCAGACATCCAAACATGCAAGACAAATACGGCCACCAACACATCACACAGGTATCTTCACTGAGTTTCAGGGGAAACCAAGATTGGCACTACATACGAAAATGGGGAAATGACACAGAAAAGAACACATTTCCAGACTCTCTTGAAAACTCACAGCATCTTATGAAACTAGACCCACCTTCCTGCATGGAGACAGCAACGTGGAGGTGAGACGCAGGCCCCACTTCAGTCCCCTCAGCCTCACTGCCCCCGCCAAGTCCCCAGCTAAGGGATGGAAGGTCAGTGCGCATCTATCATACTTGCATTGTTTTTCCCCTTATCATAGAGAAATATTTCTCTGTGCCCATGTTTCTATCAAAAGTGAGAAATTAGAAGAGGTACAAGTTTGCAAACAATGTTTCCGGTGAGAAGGAGAAGCACCCCCACGTGGCTTGGTGTCCAGTCTGGCTACAGGGTTTTCCCTCCACCCAGCTGACCTCCTCGTTCACTGCACCGCCAGGTCCTGCAGCACCGACTGCTCTGGGACTCATTAGCTCCAATGTCTGTGTGATGAGGTACCAAGGCTCCCTCTGTGGGCAGTTAGGGCCCTGGCATAAGGACCCTCCAGAACCCTGGGTGCCTGGCCCAGGAGTACACCCAGACCCCATGCAAAACTTTGAGAGCCAAGGGGGTTGGGACCCAAAGGGCTCCTTGGGGAATAGCTTTCAGCATTGAGGCTCAGGGACAAGAATCTCTCTGACAAGCCACCAGCTGCACCCTGCCCCGACATCAGACCATATGGAATGAAGAGTCTAGGACCCCTCCGAGCCTCAGTTTCTCCCCCTGTACCTGGACATGTGCATCTCTGCTTTTCCAGCCTCACTGTTCTGTCGAGTCACCAAATGAGATAGTCGGCACGTGTTAGGTACTTAATTCTACTGAGAGCGATTCCCAGGAATCGAGTTTGAATGTGGGGGCTTGTGTGAAGTCAGGGCAGTGGGAAGGGGGCAGCGCATGACTGGTCCTCTCCTCTCGGGAGGACAGAGACCTGGCAGGTTCTTGTGGCTCTCCTGCTGCGTCCTTAGGTGAGTGGCTGACTAAGAAATCCCCAGGAGAGAGTGTGAGATGTTGGAGTTTGTCTAGAGCTTTGCAGTTTCCAAAATGTTTCCCAGGACGGTTTCTCCTTTGCCTCTTCTCCCAATCTCGTGAACTCGGCAAACAGGAATAGTCGCCTGAATTCAAAAGACCAGGTGGTTCCAAGCTATTTCTATTTGAATTGAGAATAATCACATTTCTAAAAATCTTTCATTGCTTTAAGCTAATGTATAAGAAGAGAGAGCATTGCTAATACTGTCTACCTGAAGAAGTGGTTGTATCGTCGGCAGACTCCCAAACCTGCAGGATCTGTGACTTCCTGCTTCTCTGGGTTGGGGGTGGGAGATGGGGGGCTGAGACACCCCCATCTGCCCCCACACCCCTGTGTGGACTCTTCTATTAGCTCAACACCACAATGAAGGAACCGATCTATGAAGGAAGTTTATGCTTCCTTCTTACTTCGTATGTATCCTGAACCTGTAACTTTTACTACAATTTTTCACTTCCCTCTTCTATTTTTAGTGTGTGATAACACCAGCCACCAGGACATTTTGGTAAAGCGAGCTCCCAAATCCAATCTCCCTTCTCCCATCCTGGTCATCCTCCTGCCCTGCCCCAGGGCACCTGCGGGGAGAGCAATGCTGGCCAATTCCCCAGAGCTCTGTCCGGTCTCGCTTCCCTCTGTTTCAGAGATAGGGTTTCCACCATTTCCTACAGGAGATTTTGCCCCAGTATATCATCTCTGACATTTATAGCAGGAAGATCGGGGTTGTTAGGAATCCTGGGCTGGGAAGTGGGGCAGGCTGTCTTGCCTGGGGAGACTTACAGGCAAGTGGAAAAGTTCCAAGCAACTCAATACCCAGAAGGTATCCGAGGATCAATAAAGCAGTCATCACGGGTAATCTTGGTGGAAAGAAAGGCATAGTGCACCTGAGGCCGCTGGGCACATGTTGACAGAGCCATTCCTCAGCTGGCCAGTGACTTGAGAGCAGCCCTCTCTTCAGAACAGGCACTGGAGCCTGAGCTGTGTGGCTCTCAGGGACACTGACAACTTGCCCTGCGGGACACTGAGGGGACTGGGGCCCAGCCCTGTCTCCCCATATTGACTTACTTCCTCCCCGCCTCCTTCCCTCCCTCCCTTCCTTCATTTTAAACAACAAACCTGAAAAAAAAAAAAAAAGACACAAATGAACTTAGTTACAAAGCAGAAACAGACTCACCAACATAGAAAACAAACTTATGGCTATGGGGGGCAGGTAGTAAGGGTGAGAAGGAATAAACTGGGAGTTTAGGATTTGCAGATACAAACTACTATATATAAAATAGATATAAAAAAAAAACAAGGTCCCATTGTATAGCCCAGAGAATTATATTCAATATCTTACAGTAACCTATAGTGAAAAAGAATATGAAAACAAATATGTGTGTGTGTTTGTATGACTGGAACATTACGCTGTACACTGGAAATTGACACAACATTGTAAACTGACTATAGTTCAATTTAAAAACAAAGCTATAATTCACACACCATACAATTCACCTATTTAAAGTATACCATTGAATTCTTTTCCATATATTCACAGTTATGTGTAACCATCATCACAGTCAATTTCAGAATATTTTCATCACTGCCCCCACTAAAAGAAAAATTCATACATATCAGAATCACGTCCCCTTCCCCAGCCCTGACTCCATTATTAGGCAACCCCTCGCTTTCTGTCTCTATGGATTTTCCTACTGCGGATGTTTTATATACATGGAACCATACAATATGTGGTCCTGTGTAACTTCGTTCACTTAATAATCATTTTTTCAAGTTCCACCCCCGTTGTAGCATGTGTCAATACAGCACCCTATTTAAGCCAACAATTCCACTCCTAGGCATGTACCCAAGAGAGCTGAAAATGGATGTCCACACAAGAGCCTGTCCATGAATATTCTCCACAGTGTTATTCATAAGAGCTGAAAAGTGGAAATGACAAATATTCAAGTAATAAATTGTTAAACAAGATGTGGTCTATCTATTTAATAAAGTACTATTTGCAAATGAAAAGAATGAAGCACTGATCCAGGCTACCACATGGGTAAACCTTGAAAAACGTATTATATAATTTCATTTATGGGAGAAGTTCGGAGAAGGCAAATCTCTACAGACTGGAAGTAGATTAGTGGTTGCCCAGGGCTGGGTCAGGGAAAAAGGAAGGGGGACCAGTGGCTGCCAGTGGATACAGTTTCTTTCGGGGGTGATGAAGATGTTCTGAAATTAAATAGTGATGTTGGTTGCACAACTTGGTGACTATGCAAAAAAAAAAAATCACTGAACTGTACACCTTAAATTAATGTATTTCGTAAGTGAATTACGTCTCAACAGAGAATTTAAACAAATAGATGGAGGAAAAGGGGGAAATGAAGAAGACTGAGTAGGGCGCTTGTCTTTCGAATAAGATGGTAAAAAATCCATCTCTTCCTGCTCCTCTCTGCTGAGTGCAGTTAAAGACGCTGGGTATAACACAGCAGGAAGTCAAACTGGAATTCTGAAAGGTGGTGAGAAGGAGAGCCAGTTTGAGACCCAGAACTCGGGGAAGAAACAGTGGCAGGGCGTCTCACGTCCCCTCACCCAACAGAAAGAAACCCAGACCCGGTGTTTCCTGACCCCCACCTAGTAGGAGAGAGGGCTCCCGGGTAGGCCCTCTGCTCTCCACATCAAACAAGAGTTCCTTGGACAGCACCACCTGTGAGGGGAATTGACTGAGAACCAAGAAAAACCAAGGACAGAGCTCTCCACTTCTGACCTGAGACTTTCTTCCTCACAGAGAGCCTTCCTGAACCTGGGCAAGCCTTCCTGCTTGGGCAAGAGGACCCCCACCTCAGGTAGCCTCCTTGTGCCTGAAAGGCTGAGACCCTGACCCTGTTCTCCCACTAGAGATATCAGGGTAGCTGGGGGTCACTATGCAGGGGGTGTTGTCATAACACGGGTCTGGCCAGAGAAGCCTCTTGTCCCTTTGGGCTGGAACCTCCCTACCCATGAGGAGACATCTGTACTCCCCCTGGAGACACATGTCCTGCCTCCTCAGGTAGCACCAGCGGGGCCCAGTGGGAGTCCCGAAGCACCAGATAAACAGGCAGAGCAAAATGAGAGGGCAAATGCCCTGAACATGAAATCATCATTGGAACTACAGGCCACAGAATAGGCCAGTAGCTGTGTGCTGGAACTGAACAGGATGATTGCCTACTAAAATAAAAGACTTAAATAAAACTCAGGGTCTCCTAACATTAACCATCGGCCCCGTTTCATGTGGGCATGACTGAGTCCTGCAGTGCCCACGGCACCTCTGGAAGCACAAAGGCTCTGCTTTTGGTTGTATTTAAAATTTGTTTTATTTTTCTCCAGATTGCAAAATGATATATGTATAGTGTAGAACACCTAGAAAATAGAAATAGAGAAGAAATTATAAGTCACCAGTAATCTCACAACTCAGAATATTTCTGTGTGTACATATGTATGAATATGTATTGATATTCCAGTCTCTATTTTTCTTTTACAGAAAATTTTTTTCTCTTATGGAAGGTAAAATTATTCTGTGTATAACATACTTGTAACTTGCCTTTATCCTATCGAATATATTCCTTCTCAAAATCATTAAGTGTTCTTTCAGCATGACTTTTGGTGGCTGCATACTATTTAATCACATTCCTGTAAAGAATATGTATCAGTTACTTTTGGACCAGCTGCTCCTAGCACAATACACTGTGTTTATAGGTGCTCCATAAATTTTGTAAATTTTGGATGAATGCATGGACAGAGCTCTGTGGCCAGACTGAGGGCCACAATGCCTGGTGAGGCTCTTTGTTGGCCCATGAAGGAAGAAAGGGCCTGTGTCCAGGCTTGTGGGAAATCATCATGGCTCCCAGGTTGTAAGTCCTTCCTAGGCAGGAAGTCCTTCCACTCCAGCGAACCCTAGTGGAGACTCAGACGTGGTCCTTCCAATCCCACCAGAAGGGGAGGCCCATTTCTGGCCCGCCCAGAGAAGGCTAGCTGCAATTGCCAGATGACTTGCAATTCTGCCCTCATGTCCTCACTGTCCTTACTCCTTCCTGCACCTTCAGGCCAGTGTGCATTTGCTTCTGTTATGTTTCAGTCTGAAACATTCACCCGGCATTTCCCACTGGCAAACCCCCATCTGACACCAAGACCCAGTTCCAGGGACACCTCCTCATTGGATCTTCCCTGATCCCCTCTAGCACCTCCACGGTACTCTCCTTTATTCATTGAACTTGATGCCAGCATCAGACAGAAGCCTTGGCTGTCTGTTAAGCAAAAGTGCTTTTGTGTCTGTTGCACTCATTAGACTGCAAATCCCCAGCCAGGACTCAGTCCTTACTGAATGCTTTTTGGAAGGATTAATTGGCAGGATGAGACTGGCCTGCCTCTGTAGAGGAACAGAGGGGCAGAGGGGCAGAGGAGTAGAGGGCTTCATGCCTAACAGTACCTGACCTCAAAGCCCTAGAGGTAGTGTGCTGGCAGCTTCCTGGAGCCGGGATGGGGCTGCCTGGGGAGCATGTGCCTTTGCTTTGCTGTGCCTGGGAAGCCAGAGACTTGCCAGAAAAAGGAGAAGATGAGGATCCTTTGGCGTATTTCCTAATCATGCTTTATGAAAGGGAAAGTCATCTTTATTGCATTTATTTAGAGAAGAGGCTTGTAGGCACTTCATCTGGTGTTCACTTCAGAGCAGCTGTTTGGTATTACCGAGGAGAAAGGATGAGTGACTCGCACTCCTTGCTCCAAGCCAGAGAATCCAAATCAATAGACACAATGGCGTCTCTTGTGACAGGCAGAGTTCGTGGAGCCGGGAAGTTTTCTCCCAAATCCCCTAGGTTTAGGTCTCAAGATTTTTGTTTTCCTTTTTACCCTGAGGACTCATTTGGTCAACAGATATTTTCTGGTGCTAATTCTGAGCTTGGACCAGGGCTGGGGCTGAGGTCTGGAGCTCAGAGATGCATCAGACAGGAGCTGCCATTTTGCAATGGAGATTCTCCACTGCAAGAGAAAATGCAGGAGCAGAAGTTTAGTTGCAAGCAACTATTACAGATTCTGGCTAGCTTAAGTGGCAGAAGAATATATTGGCTGTGTATAGAGACACTCCAAAATTCAAGGGAAGGCTGGCAAACAAGATTTAAAGAGCTGGCTATGACCAAGGGAGGCTGGGTATCAGGATGCACAGCCAAGATCTGCCACAGGAGCAGTGGTTCTGAGGACACCCCCGAGGCTTTGGCTGTTCTGAGTATTTACTCAAGTGGCCCTGAATTCTGTGTGTCTCTTTCTCAAGATGCAAGTTTCCAAATGGGAGCAACAGATTGGTCAAAGCCAGGTCACCTGTCTGAACTCTAGATGATGGACAGCAGGGAGGAATAGCTGGGTTTTGGATTCTTTAGGGAGTGGCAGGCAGGAGTGACCCTGCTCACAACCAATACTTCTGTTGAGATATTTTCCTTTAAAATTAGTCTTCTGGTTATAGAGGAGGGACACACGGGATCTTCAAAGGTAAGAGTGATATTCTATTTCTTAAGCTGCATGTGAATTTTAGTAGGACACTATCCAGCTCACTACAGTGGGATGAATAAGTAAATGACTCCCATGCCTCACTAGGAAGCAAGTCTTGGACATAAGCTGTAGGAGAGTCAGTTGGAAAATTTCAGATTCTGGAGATATACGCCTTTTTGTTTTATTTTTTAATTTTCTTTGTGGGGGAGGTAATTAGGTTTATTTATTTATTTATTGTTAGATGAGGTACTGGGGATTGAACCCAGGACCTCCTGCATGCTAAGCATGCACTCTACCACTTGAGCTATACCTTCCCCCATATATGCCTTTTTAAAGTATTTGCATTTCAGATCTTTTACTTTCCAATGACTTCATTTCAAATTCAAATTTGAAGTTCCCAGTGGTCAAAGTTATCTGTTTTTCTGGGTGCTGTTAAGGCAGAGTTTGCTCAAATCTTACAAAGAAATACTTTGACCTACCAATAACTGGAAGAAATACAGTTCTGTTCTCAAGAAAGCCGAAGTCAAATTTCTGTCGGTTTTCTAACCAAGTAACAAAGATTTGGAGTTCAGAAAAGATGGTGGTAGTGAGCTGTCTGGTCACATCTTTCCTTAAATGACAACTGAACCACAAAGGTACTTGCAGAGTGAAGAGTGGCTGCCAAGGTTTTTATGGTTTCTCATATCTCCTTCTGTCACATGTGCTTGGTGAGACACGTCAAGAATACACATCTGATTAATGCCAGAAGCATTTTCAGTATCACTCATTGTTTTTATTAACTATCATCCATTTTTTCCTGGATAACCCAAACTTACAATTTGACCTGAGCATCATTAGAACTCTAGTAGCTGCCACAAATATTCAAGCATTCAGCATATGATTTTTGAGTGGCTACCAAACTCCATAGTTCAAGGGAATGAGGACAAATGAGATCTGGCCCTTTCCTGACAAGTATGTTTTGAGACGAATGATAGATCAGCAAAGGGTAACCAAAATTCAGAGTGCTGAGAGCTCTGGGTGGGTTAATTTTAGGGCACCACAGGAGTAAGTGCCAAATGTATCAATACTCCAGCCTGGGAATTGAGACATGTGCCCAAGGCTGAGGAAATTAGAGTGTGTACAGAGAAGAAAGGAAGTTTGAGAGAGAGTTTAAGGGGCAGAACTACTTGGACCCTCAGCTAGGTGGATGTGGAGTGGCAGTAATGCAGAAGGAAAAAGCACAGGGAGACCCCGTTTGGACTGCCTTTTGGAAGGGTCCCTGTCACTGATATGAGAAACAGGAGGATGAGATGTTTAGGGAAGAGAGTGATTTCAGTTTCAGGAATATTGTTTTGTTGTTGTTGTTGTTGTTGCAGGAGGAATGTTCAAGAGAAGATTTCTAGTTGAGGGCTTAAATTTGCAGAGTGCTGGGAAGGAGATGTATATTTCAAAGTCAGCAGAGTACACATAATCCACAAATGACTGAGGGTATTCAGAGAGACTAGATCTAAAGAGAAAAAGTCATCCTAGAACAAGACCAAAAGCACACAGACTGTTAACGGCTGGATCAGAGAAGAAAAGTCCTTGAGGGAGACAGAGAAGGAGCAATCTCCAGAGGAGAGTCAATACTTTGTCAGAACTTACAACTCCCTCATAAATCTCTATTCACAGAATGTAATGGCTGTCTGATTTGATGCAAAGCTCATCTAAGCTTAGATGGGGGTGAGAAATGGGCATGGGGAGAAGAAAACCTGCTTCCAAGGCATTCTGAATAAATACCAAACTGCTGGCAACATCTCAGCTACCTTAGGCTGTGATTTCATTTAAGGAAAACTAGAGCTTGGCTTGGAATTTAAAAGGAAATCCTGGAGAACTAGACTATCATATGAAACTTGAAAAACTCTGGGGTTCTAAAAGGCTGCACACATGCAAAATGCTGTGCATATACACAGGAAAAACCTGGGGAAGGAGAAATCACCAATCCAGTTTATAACAAAAAAATTATGAGACATTCAAAGAAGTAAGAAAGTGTGCCACATCCACAGTGAGGAAAAAGCCTGGCAAAGGACAGAAAACATCCTTGAGGTGCACAGATTTTGTACTTATTATGTAAGAACTTTAAACCAGTTACTAAAATATATTCAAATAATTAAATGAATGTATATCTAAAGAATTAAAAGAAATTATGATAATGATGTCTTATTGCATAGAGAATGTCAAAAAAGAGAGAAATTACATATATATTTTTTTGAAATTACATATATTTTTAAAACTAAATAGAAATTTTGGAGATAAAGTGAAAAAGTCACTAAAGGAATTCAAAAACAGATTTGAGTTGGAAAAAGAAGGAATCAATGAACTTAAAGATAGTTCAATAGAGATTATCTAGTCTGAGGAGCAGAAGAGCAAATAATGAAGAAAAATGATAGAACCTTAGAGTTTTGTGAGGCATAAGCAAACATACCAACATATGCATAATGGGAGTGCCAGAAGGATATGAGAAAAGAAAGAGACAAAAACCTAATAAAATAATGCCTGAAAACATCTCAAATGTGATGAAAAACATTAACCTACACATCCAAGTAGAATAAACTCCAAGAGATTCATGCATAGATACAGCATAGTCAAATGGATGAAACTCAAAGACAAAGGGAAAGTCTTGAAAGCAGTAAGAGAGAAGCAACTTATCAAGTACAAGGGACACTCAGTAATATTAACAGCTGACTTCTCATCAGAAACCAGAGGTCAGAAATCAGTGAGATGACATCTTCAAGGAACTGAAAGAAAAATTCTATCAACAAAGAATTCTTTATGTAGCTAAACGCTTCTTCAAGAATATGGAGAGATAAATGAAAACTGAGAAAATTAGTTTCTATAGGCTAAAATGAAAGGACACGACACAGTAATTCAAATCCACACAAAGGAAAAACCACCATTAAAAGTAGCTATTTAGCTATTATGAAATGCAATATAAGCATTTTCTTGTTTCTAAAATTTTTATTATTTACCTGTTTTAAAATACTACATTAAAATAACTATAAAACTGTCAATAAACTTATAAATAAATAAATACATATAAACAAAACTAATAGTACCAAAGAGGGTACAGGGAATGAAGTAAATAGTGGAGCAAAGTTTTTATACACTGTCAAGTTGCTGCTTTTAATCGCAGGGGCATGACTAAGGAAACAACTTGGAAAAGTCCAGTAAAAGGAACAATAAGGGAATTAAAAAGGTACACTAAAAGGTGTCTATTTAACATAAAATAAGTCAAGAAATCAAAGAATAAAGGAACAACAAAGATATGACTTATATAAAACAAATAACAAAATTGCAAGAATAAGTATATAAAATGATTAAATATCCCAATCAAAGACAGAAACTTGAAGGATATATTAAAAAATGATCCAACTCTATGCTATAAAAGAGACACATTTTATATTCAAGGACATAAATAAAGAATAGAAAAATATATACCATGTGTAAACTAAAGTTTTAAGACAAAAATTGTTACTAGATTCACAAAAAGACCTTATTATGACAATGTCAGGGTTAATTCATTAGGACAATATAATGATTGTTAATATATATGCACCTAACAACAGAGACCCAAAATGCATGAAGAAAAAACTGACAGACTTGAAGGAAGAAATAGACAAATTTAACAGGGACTGTTGGAGACTTCAGTATCTCAAAATCAGTAAAGAATAGAACTGTATGTGGAATCTTAAAAAAGAAAAATGACACTAATGAACTCATCTACAAAACATAAACAGACTCACAGACATAATGAACAATCTTGTGGTTACCATGGGGAAAGGAGGTTAGGAAGGGGTAAATTTGGGAGTTTGAGATTTGCAAATATTAGATAGTATATTTAAAAATAGGTAAAAAGACAAATTTCTTCTGCATAGCACAGAAAACTATGTTTGGTAACTTGTAATAACTTTTAATGATAAAGAATGTGAAAATGAATATATATATGTATATTTATGACTGAGACATTATGCTGTACACCAGAGACTGACACATTGTAACTGACTATACTTCAATCTAAAAAAAAGAATAGGACTGGGCAGAAGTTCAACAAAATTAGAAGACTTGACTAACATTATAAACTACACAAATTCACCTTGAAAAAACACTATAAACTGTATAAGGTATATAAATCATTCTTCATATTCCATCCCTCCTCTGCAAAGTTTTAATAAGCTTAATAGTCTCTGAATCACACAAAATATTTTCTCCAACCTCAATGGAATTAAATGAGAAAATAAACAACAGAAAAAATTGACAGGACTCCCCAGGTTTATCTAAATTAACCAACATGTTTCTAAACCATCAGTGCGTCAAAAGAGAGATTACATAATAAATTAGAAAAAAAACAAGTTTGAACAGCTTAAATATTCATCAAGTGATGAATGATAAATGAAAGTTGTATATCTACTCAAGCCCAAAATCTGCAGGGCAGGCTGGCAGGCTGGAGACACAGGAAAAGCCAATGTTGCCATTCAAGTCAAGGTCTGAAGGCCATCTGCTGAAGAATTCCCTCTTGCTCAGGGGAGGTCAGTCTTTTGTTCTATTCAGACCTTCAACTGATTGGATGAGGCCCATCCACGTTGTGGAGGGCAATCTGCCTTACTCAAAGTCCACTGATTTAAATGTCCATTTCATCCAAAACCACCCCACAGAAACATGAGAATAATGCTTGATGGCGTTCTGGGCACTGTGGTCAGTCGGGTCACACATCAACAACAGCAACAACAACCAGAGCCTCAGGGACCTGTAAACAAAGCAGATAATTCACAATTTGTATTATCAGAGCCAAAGAATAAAGTACAAAGAGAGTGAGACTGAGAGACTATGCAAAAGAAACAATGGATAAAACTACCCAAATTTGGTGAAAGACAAAACCCTACAGGTTGAAGAAGCTGAGTATGTTTATGGAAAATAAGATAAACCAAAGAAATCCATGCCAAAACACACTGTAAATAAATTTCAGAAAAGAAAGAAAGAAACAAACAAACAATAACAAATCTTATAAGAAGTCAGAGAGAAACAGCACATAACCTAGGGAGGAACTCCACTTGTAAAGACAGTGGATTTCTCGTTGGAAACAATAGAGGCCAAGGAAGTGGCATTTTATTTGAAATGCTTGTTTAAGTGGAAATACAATTTACATACCACAAAATTCACCCCTTTGAAATGTATAGCTCAGTGGATTTTAATACATTCACAAGGTTGCTCAACCATCACCACTATTCTAGAACATTTTCATAATATTTCAAGATTTATAGTCAAGCTAATTCAAGACTCAACATATCATAAAATAGCTCAAGATTCATCCATGCTGTAGCACATTGATACTTCATTTCTTGTTATGGTAGAATAATATTCCATTGTATGGAAATGCCACAATTTGTCCATCTATTCATTGATTGATGGATATTTGACTTGTTTCCACTTTTTGTTCATTACAAATAATGCTGCTATGAACATTTGTTACAGGTTTTTATGTAAACATGTATTTTCACTTCTCTTTCTTTTCTTAGGAGTGTAACTGCTGGCCCCTATGGTTACTATGTTTAGCATTTTGAGGAACTACCAAATGGCTTTTCCCAGGTGGCTGTATCATTTATATTCCTACAAATGATGGATGAGGATTCTAATTTCTTCATATCCTCTTGGGTAATTTTTATTGTCCGTATTTTTTTTTAATTATAGCCAACTTAGTGATTGTGAAGTGCTATCTCATTGTGGTTTTGATTTGCATTTCTCTAATGACTAGTGATGTTGAACATCATTATTGTGTTTTTTGGCCAGTTGTATATCTCTTTGGAGAAATGTCTATCCAAATTCTTTGCCTATTTTTCAAATTGGGTTATATATTTTTTTTAATTCTTGAGTGATAAATATTCTTTATAGATTCTGGCTGCAAGTATCTCATCAGATATATGATTTTTAAACATTTTCTCCCATTCTGTGGGTTTTCCTTTCACTTTCATGGTAGTGTCCTTTGAAGGACAAAATTTTAAAATACTGATGAAATTCAGCATTTTACTGTGGCTGCTTGTGCTTTTGGTGTCGTATATAAAGAAACATTGCCTAATCTGCAGGTACAAAGATTAACAGCCATTTTCTTCCAATAATTTTATAGTTTTAACTCTTACATTTAGGCCTTTGATTCATTGGGAGTTAGTTTTTATATGTTTTTTGAAGTAGCAATCCAATTTCATTTTTTTCATGTGATGCCCAGCACAATTTGTTGAAAATACTATTCTTTGCCCATTGAGTGATTTTGGCATCCTTGTCAACAATCAGTTGACATTAAATGTGAGGATTTATTTCTGTACTGTCAATTCTATTCAGTTGATCTATATGTCCATCCTTATGCCTGTACCATACTGCTTTGATTACTACAGTGTTGTAGAAAGTTTTGGTATGGCTGAAGCAATGTGCTATACACCAGAAATTGACACAACATTGTAAACTGACTATTGACTATTCAATAAAAAAATAAGTAAATAAATAAATAAAGTAGGGAAGTGAGTCCTCCAACTTTCTTCTTTTTCAAGATTGTTTTGGCTATTATGGGTCTCTTGTATTTGCATATACATTTTAGGATCAGAGAGTCCATTTTTATAAAAAAAAAAAACACAAACAAACAAGCCTACCTGAGTTTTTGAAAAGAGTACATTTAATCTGTACATCAATTTAGGAAATAGTGTCATTTAACAATATTAAATCTTCTAGTCCGTGAGCACAGAATGTCTTTTGATTTATTTAGGTCTCTTAATTTTTTCAGTAATGTTTTGTAGTTTGTAGCATACAAGTCTTCCACTTCCTTAGTTAATTTTATTCCTAAGCATCTATTGTTATTGATGCTATTGTAAATGAAATTGTGTTCTTAATTTTATTTTCAGGTTTTTTGTTGCTAGTATATAGAAACATAATTGACATTTGTATACTGATTTTATATCCTGTACTTTTGTTGCACTTTTATTGGCCCTAACTGTGTGTGTGTGTGTGTGTGTGTGTGTGTGTGTGTGTGTGTGTGTGTCTATTATTTAGGATTTTCTATATACAAAATCATGCTATCTGCCAAAAGATACACGTTTACTTCTTCCTTTTTAAATCTAGATGTTTTTTCCTTTATTTTTTCCTTGCTTTATTGTGCTGAATGTAATTTCCAGCCCTGTTTAATAAGAGTGATAAGAGTGGACATTATTGCCTTGTTCCTAATCCCTGATAAAAGAAAGTTTCCTTCTGTTCCTCATTTGTAGAGTGTTTTTATCTTGAAAAGAACAAACTGCTTTTATAGTGCAGAAAGAAAAAAAAAAATCAGCTGGCAATTATATATCCACCAAAATCATTCTTCAGGAATGAAGTTATCAGAAAAAAGTAAAACTAACAGAATTTGTCACTAGCATGACTTCCCATAAATTATGGCCTAAATGATTCTTCAAGCAAAAATGAAACAATAGAAGAAAAAAACCTTGTAGTGTCAGAAAGGAAAACAAACAACAACAACAACAACAACAACAACAACAAAAACCAGAGAGAGTAGCTACACATTGATAAACTAACTTTTTTTCTCATAAGTTTTATGTCATATTTGATGACTTAAATGAAAATTACAACTTCTTCTGATACTCAAGACAATGGTATTTAAAAGTGGGGAAGTAATGAAGTAATTCAATCTAAATAGCAGTGAGGTACCCATATTTCAGTTGAGGTGGCAAAATGTTGATATCAGTAGGCCATGGTAAGTCACATATGTATGTTGTAATACCCAGAACAATCACTCTGAAAACTATATAAAGAGAGACACTCAAAATGTTATAAATAAATGAAAATGTAATCTTGAAAAAACGTTGAAGTGACTCACAGGAAGGCAAGAAGGAGAAACAAGAATAAGACAATATAAAACAAAAAGAAAATAAATAATAAAATGACAGAAGACTTAAGTGCTAATTTATCAATACAAACCTTGAATACAAATGGTCTAAATGGTATATCAATCAAAAACAGAGATTGGTGGAAGAAATCAAAAAGTAACTGAAGCAAATGCTGTTTCTAACAAACAAACGAAAAAACACACTTGAATTTCAATGACATAGTCAGATTAAAATAAAAAGATAGAAAAAAGCCATACAGATATTAATGAAAAAGCAGCAGTGACTATATTAATATCTGATAAAGTAGATTTCAAAGCAAAGAAAAGTACTAGAGATAAACCACAGAACCAAAATATCCATGAAGCAAAACTGGATAGAGCTGCAAGGAGAAATAGGTAAGTCCACAGTTACAACATGAACTTCAACCAAAACTTCAAATTTTATGTAAAAATTAACTAAGAAAAGATCTAAGAATTAAATATGTAAAACTTTAAAAGTTTTGAAATAAAATAAAACACAGGCGAAAATCTTCAGGACCTGAGAGTAGAGGAAGAGTTCTTAGATTTGGCACCAAATACAAGACTCAAAAAAGGAGAAAGCCAAACATTGAACCGCATCCAAAACAAAATCTTTTGCTCTATGTGGATGAAAATATAAACTACATATTGGAGAACATGTTTGTAAACCACATATCTTACAAATAACTAGCATACAGAGAGTACTCTCAAAACTTAACAGTATAAAACCCAATAATTAGAAGATGGGCAAAGGATATGAACAGAATATACAGATGGCAAATAATCACATGAAAGTATGTTCAACATTATTAATCATCAGGGAAACACTATTTAAACCACAATGAGATATCGCTACCTATCTAGCAGAGTGTTAAAATTTAAAAAATAGTGATAATGATAACACCAAATGCTGGTGAGAATGTGGAGAAACTGCATTACTCTTACATTACTTGTGGAAATGTAAAATGTGATAGCCACCATGGAGAACAATTTGGCAGTTTCACATAAAATTAAATGTACAACTACCACACAACACAGCAATTACATTCTTAGAAATTTATTCCAGAGAAATAGACACTTATATACACATAAAAAACTGTATTTCAATGTACAAAGCATCTTTATTCATAACAGTCAAAAACTGGAAAGACCTCACATGCCCTTCAGTGGCTGAATAATTCAACAAACTGTGGTTTATCTGCACTGTGAATGTTACTCAGCAATAAGAAGGAAAAAACTATTAATATATGCCAACAACGTGGATGGATCCTAAGAGAATTATGCTGAATTTTTTTTTAAAGCCAATTCCAAAAGATTGCATGCTGTATGATTCCATTTATATAGCATTCTCGCAATGATAAAATTATAGGGATGGAGAAGAGATTGGTGGTCACCTGGAGTTAAGGACAGGGGAGGGAGGAGGGAGGTGGATGTAGTCTTAAATGGTTATACCAGATCCAGAACAGATGGAATTGTTCTGTAACTTGACCGTGGCAGTGAATAAACAAACCTATATATGTGATAAAACTGTATGAAACTAAACCCAGACACAAATGAATACAAGGGAAAACTAGTGAAATCCGAATAAGATTTGGGGAATGTATCAAAATCAAAATCATGCTTGTGACACTGTACTCTAGCTTTGTAAAACGTTACCATTGAGAGGAAACAGGGTAAACATTACATGAGATCTCTCTGTATTATTTCTAATAACTATGTGTAAATCTATAGTTATCGCAGTAAAAGTTTTCATTAAAAAAAAAAAAAAAACAAAGAAAGGTGAAAATTGTAGGGGGAGAATCCAGAGAGTGATAATTAAGATGAGACAGTCGAGAGGTTTTTAAAGAAAAGGACAATATAGAATACATTTCAGATGCATTATTCCAGGAAACAGAGAAGACTGTAGGTCCAACTTCTTACTGTCATTTACTCTAAGCTCAGTCTCATGTGCCTTTGCATGGGCTCCACATGGGCACTGTGCTGTCCAGAGAGGCAACCCCCCACACACCCACAATCTGCCCTTTGACAATGGGGCAAAGTTGGGGGAGCAAGGTTGCCACCTGGGAACTGAGCCAAGCTTGGGGGAAATCTATTCTTCATACTTATCAAAATTCAGTAACTGACTTCCATTGTCTGCAATCTTGCTGTCCTAGGATGTCTAGCGTTAGGTGAGTTACCACCAAGGTATAACTTCCTCTAGGTATTAGGGGTCAGGCCTAGATTTGCAGTAAAGCAAAATGATGCTCTTGAATCCCACTTCTCTCTAAAATACTTGGGGAGAGAGCATGCTTACCCATCTGCAGTGTTTGGGGTCCTTGAGTTCAAACCCTGAGTCTTGGGTGGCCACATAGCCTGTCACTGGATGGGGGGTTAGACCTGACCCCATCTTCTATCCCTTTGGGGACTGACTTTATCTGTGAAGTTGAGTTAGTGCTGCTTGGAAAATGGTAAACAAAAGTCCTAGAGAAATAATAAGGGAAGGGTTAGCACTGGGACCAGGACTAGGGGGAGCTTCCCAGGCTTGGGGTAGGCAGTGGAGCACAGTCTATGTACAGTACAGTGCGAGGTTCTGTGATCAGCAGGCCTCACATGGAACCCGGGACCCTCGCTTACTGTGTGACCTCAGAGAACCCACTCAACCTCTCTATACTTGTGTCCTTACCTGTGAGATCGGGACACTTATGGGATCCATCCCAAAGGCATTGTAGCGGACTCAGGACAAAGTCTACCATGAGCAAAGGTCCAGGTAGACATAGGAGTAATTACTTCACAGTTTCTGGCCTCTGAGTCCACAGCTAGCTTAGAGTCAGGGATGTGGGTGGAGAATCTTTCCTGGAGATCTGGGGAGACAGGCTGGGGGTGAAGCCCAGCAGAACAAGAAGTCCTGCTGTGGGGGTGAGCCTTGGTCTGGTTTTTAGCACATTTTCTACATAGGATGGCTTAGGACAGCTCACCCAGGCATGCAGTGGAAACATCATAGTGGAGATGTGAGGGGCATCAGTGGGAGTCTTTTGGTGACAGGTCAGGCCCTGAGAAGCAGGCTGGACTCTGAGGTCAGTTCTGTGGAGAAGCAGCCTCTAGCCAGAATGACCAGGGACAGACACAGGACCCTGGGCTCAGGGTGTCCCAGGCCTGTGAGCACGTCTTCCCAAGTCACTTCTGGTGACGTCCAAATCTGCTGGTAAGTGTGGTTTCATGGGCACAGGCTTATTATCTGCATGGTCCACGTGCTGCCGACTCTTTCTTCTCTCCAGCACTGGGCCTCCGATTGGAGGTCACCCACAGCCCTCCAGTGTCTCTGGCTTGTCCATTTACCTCCCCCAGAAATGTCCCTTGCTGTGCTTCCTCTACTGTCTTCACCCAGCTCTCCTCTGCTTCTTTACATTTCCCCTTCTAGCCTTACTCCCACCCCCACATGGTCACAGTTTACCCCTGACAGTTAACCTCTTAGGGAACTTCCCTTATGGCAGCTGCTCAACTCTGGATGCGTGTGAAAGCTCTTCCTCAAACCCTCCCAGCATCTAAGCTCCCACCGTGTGCTGACAGGGCTGAGGACTGGGGACCTCACCCTGATCTCTGACCCTCTCTGGCACTTGTTTCTGTGCTAGAAGTCAAGGCTGAATGGAGTGCACCTGGAAGGCACATGGTTTAACTATTAGAGGGGAAACTCCACATAAAATGGGGGCATTATACAGGCTACATCTGAGATCTGAAGGTAATGCCCTTGGGTAGATTTTGCCAATTGATCTATTAACACCAGCTGGTGACTCTTATGAGGTGCAGACTGCACTGGGCATCTGGGATAGGAAAAGCTGTAGTGTACCTGTCCCTGCCATCCAGGGGAGGAGAAACCAGGTGCGTGTATCTCCGGCTGCTCTGTTCTACCTCCCCTGAGACAGGAAGCGGGCTTTGTTGTCTTATTTAACTTTCTATGTTATGGGGAAGAAGTCTCAGTGCCTTGTGTCTTCTAACACAAGGTCCCATTTTGTAATCAAAGGTGCATTGTCATCCATTGTGAACATGGAGAACCAGAGTCCTAGAAATACTAAAATATGTAATCAATGCCACAAAGCTAGTGAGTGGTAGAGCTAGGATTTGAATCTAGGTCTTTCTGCTTCTTTGGAAATGCTCCATCTGGTGACAGATAAGCATGGGCTGGCTAGGATGGAGCAGAGAGAAGAGTTGGGGGAGATGGAAGACAATGGGAGTTACCTGGGGAGGAGACGTTATGGATGTGAGCCAGGACAGTGCCTGTGAAGGGTGAGAAAGGGAACCGGAGAGGAATGAGGGCTGTGTGATCATGAAGCCTTCTGCCAAAGCTATTCTGAGCCATGCAGAGGCTAGGCATTGAGGAGCAGAGATGAAAGGCATTGGCGAGCTCACAGTCCAGTGGGCAAGGAAACTGGGAGCTGACAACCACAGAAGAGCATCATTGATGTTCCATTGAAGGAGGACCCCCCAGTACAGAGAAGGTGAAGTCAGAGAAGGCTGCCTGGAGGAGGTGAGACTGGACCTGACTCCTGAGAAGTCAGGGAGGTGATGAGGGGAATCACAGAAAACTGAGAGCTAAATGTTCTTTCCGGAAAAAGCAAGAAGGAAGGAAGGAGGAAGCAGAGGATGGAACATTGAAGTCTCTGTTGTGTAGTCTTTTTCTTGTGTTATGTGGGACTCCATCCCTCTCCCCGTGAATGCTCTAGACTTCTTCCCCCAGGGCTGTCCATCAGGCCTGTCCTCTGGCTTCTTTCCTTGGCCCTCTTTGCTTCCTCTCCTCTCTGAGTGTCAAAGCTGTCCCCATGAACTTTCTGTGAGGTTAGCACTGACCAGATCAGGGCCAGAGAAACAAGCCTGGAGATTCAGCTGCCTGATCTGAATTAAGCAAGAGACGAACAGAAGGATATCATCTGGCAGAAAGAAAGACAGGGTCGGCATGAAGGCCACACAAGCCTGGGGGAAGGATTTGCCTTCGTCAGAGTTCTCTGTCATGAGCTCTAGGCCTGTTTAACCAAGGACGTATGGGGTAAGGCAAACTGGCTGGGCAAGATGCTTACCACCCGCTGCTGGTGTCTGGGACAAGTGGAAACTCAGGATCTCCAGGACCTTGTTGAGCTGGGGATGTTCTCATTAGCAGTGACTTGGGTGGGACTCCTGGAATGAGCCACCTGATGAGAAGTGGCCTCCTATAGAAATGTGGTTCTTTTTTATTTTCTTTTGATTTTTTTTCCTTTTCTTGCAAACAACCTCCAGGCTTTATTATAAATAGGCTGCAGCTCCCTAGCAAAGGCACAGAACAGACAGAGGCCAGACAGCAACCCACGTCTAGGCCAGCTGGCACCCAGAGCCCCCGGTGTAGGTAGGCAGAGGGCCCAGCTGTGGCAGGCCTGGCAGGGTGGGCAGACAGGTCTGCTGGCCAAAGCCCATCAACAGTCCATTGATCTCGCTCCACGATCCTCCAGGTTGGCAAGGGCCTCCTCCTGGGACTCGGTTGCCCACTCTGTCCACTTGAGTCAGTAGGTGATTCTGTGCACACGTGTATCCACTGCAGTGCCCAACGCAGCACCCCAGCCATGGCCATGGCCAAGTTGCCATCCTGGGCCTGACACTGCAGTGCCACAGGCTGTAGTTTTCTTCTTCTATGGCCCCTCCTCCATTTTCCAAGTCCCATGGGGGAACTGGCATTTCACACTCCACCCATGGGAATGCCAACACGTACAAGCCTCAGTGGCTAATGTTAAAAATTGTGCTGTGTGGCAGAGGACAGGGGTGTCCAAAATCAATGCTGCCCAGATTAGAAGGGATCTGGGAGCCATACAGTGAGCTGAAGAGGCTCATAGAGGGTGGAGACACATCATTTGGGGAGGCAAGGTAGGCTTCATGGAGGAGGTGGCACACAGGCAAGGGTGTGGGGATGAGACAGTGTGAGTGAAGGAGAAGGCATGCTGCTGCTGGTCGGTTGAGCAGGTGCCGAGGCTGCATGCTGGGTGGACAGAGACACCACCACCCAGCAGAGCTTGGGGCTTTCTGGGCAACTCAACTGTTTGGCCTTAATTAAAGAGGAGCTTCTGAGAAACAAGGCCTGGAAGTCCAGAAACACAATCAAAGGCTCTTGTCACAGATGGAGAGGAGGTGGTGAGGGCTGGACTGGGTAGTGAGAAAAAAATGCTGCCCCCCCGGCAGGGAGTGGATTTGGAGATGGGTGTAAAGCCGGGATTAGGGGAGAGAGAGGGAGATAGAGCAAGGGGTGGGGTGCATGGTCAGTGGGGAAGACAGGGCTGGGCCCTCCTGTCTCAGCTGCCATCAGGGATCATGGAGCAACTGGGCATCACCAGGGAATAGCCACTCCTGGTGGCTATTTTGTTTTCTTAGCTGCGTGCTGGTGACTCTGCCCTGTTGGAGCTCCCCTCAAATGAGAGAATCAAGACTTCTAGAGTTTCTCTCTTTAGTCTTCAGAGTGGGAAAGACAACCAGATAGGGTTAAACATGAGAAAATCAGTGATTAGAAAGTGATGGGCATCTAGTATCTGCCTAGGAAGCTCAGAATCCTGCTGAGAAGGTGTATTGAATGTGAGATGTCCAGGAGCCAGATGGGCCTCCCTGATCAAGGTGAGGAGAGGTGCCCACAAGGGGGTAGGAGGCACCGGCAGGACAGGGAGGGGCTCCCCTTCCCCTCTGGTGCAGAGATGGAGGGGTTTGTCAAATCAAAACATATCAGCATCTTCTGCTCCCACGGATGGCACATCCTCCTCTAAGTGGGCAGTCCATCCACACCTCATAGGGCTCAGTTCCCCGACCCTATAGGTCACTGAGCATGCAAGGATGATGAACTTTATGGCATAGGAATACATAATTATACCTCAATTAGTGGAAATAAAGGAGACTGTTTTCCCTGGCAAAGTAGGAAATGATTTCTATCTCAGCCAATAAATCACTCATAACTGAAATGGAAAGAAAAAAAAAGAATTGAGGAGAGAACAAGTGGTTGACAGTTTACAGGCACATTTGCTGGGCAGTGAGGATGGTCCTTTAAAACAGTCCCTCCATGAAGACAAACAGCGTGGGAAAGCAGGTTTGCCCTGGGCTCCACTCCAGGGAGTGAAGAGCCTGGCATCAAATCCAGAACCTGCCTTTCCTTTTACACTTTAGCAGCTGCTCCAGGGCCCCCAGTCTCCACTAACACCCATGGGAAATACTCATCACCCAGGCTAACCACTCAAAGCAGGAATCTACTTCTTCCCTGAAGGCATGCAGGGGTAGGAAAGTATATATGGCATCAAGCAAGCAATGGTCTAGCACCAATCAATTAACCTTTCAAATATATTTGGGCTCCTACTGGAAAGGTAAAGGGATAAATTCTTCCCAAAGTGAAAAAAGAAGCACACCTTGGAAACAAGGTACAGCCAAAAGATGTCATTCTCGAAGTACTCAGTATTCAAGTCTAACATTGCTCACGAGGGGACCGTGGCAAAGGAGAGAGAGCAGTTCTTCCTCAGAGAGGACAATAATCCAAATGGCTACCAATTATCAAGCATTTTCTAGGTGCCAGGTATTGTTCAAGGTGCCTTACATGGCTAGCTCATTGAATTTAACCATCCCATGTGGTAGGCTCGTAACTTGCTCAGTGTCACCCAGCTAGAGACTCAGTCTGACTTCCAAGCCATTGTTCTATACTAAGTCATAAAGGATGCCCTTGGAGGATTTATCGAGAGCTTGCCATGTGCAAGGCTGAGCCCTTATAGAATGGTCATGTTGAGTCCTTTAAGTATCATAGGAAAATGTCTCCCCATTTCACAAATGGGTAAACTAAGATTCAGAATGTAGAAAGAATTCCAGGCAAGGTGGTGTGGACAACCAGTAAGCTAAGATGGTGATGAGGAGATGTATGGGCATAGAGCAGTGACTCATCAGTGGGCAGCAGTAGGTCCTGAATGTTAGATGGATAAGACAGAAAGAGATTCCGTGGACAGAGAGGTCACATCACAGAAACAGAATTTGAATGTCGCACTTCCTCTTTATAATTGGTGTTTGACCCTGACCTACTGGCCAGCTATGTCCTCCTGGAGTTTTTCTGCATGTCTGTCTCTTTTTGTGGGACCCAGAATTAGCCTTAAACGTCATCTCAAAACAAGGCTTTGCCACACAATATTCAAAACTAGTCATGTTGCTAAGATCTGACTGCAAGCCTGACCCCATGTTCCCCAGGCTGTTTAGCATCAGTCCTTCCAACAGCTGTATCCAGTTGTCTCTGGGTTCAAGACAACCAATCCCAGAGGCTCAAGAAAGAGAGGGGAAGCTCCACACGCCTTGGAGTTGTTTATTGGTCATTTTCAAGTTTAAGCCTCAGGTTTGGGTTTGGATTTCCAGAGGTCCTGCATAGGTCTATGGGCTTCCAAACATGGGTTAAATATAAAGAAACAAAGAGGTGCAAATTCCAGATGCTTCTGCTAGACAAAATCAAACATCTGGATATTTAAAAAGCCAGATTTTTAATGGAGCTTTTCAGTATTCTCATGGATATTTGGCCTCATGTAGCTGCAAATGTGAATCAAAGTCTAGAAATAATGTGTGGATTTGCACTGCAAGTTCAGTGGGCACTGAGCTGGAACTGTCAAAATGAAGAGTCCACACCAGCCCCACTTAATGTCTTGGTTTGGTGTTATTTCGAGATGATGACAGCACGTGTGTGTTATATTACAGCAATCTGCCATGGCATTAATAGTTTTGGTGTGTGATAAATGCAGCAGATCCCAAAGGAAGTCCATACAGAGGTTAACTCCAACCAAAGGAGTTATATATCGCTTTCCTCTCACTAAATTCTACCAAGTCGCCTTCTACATTCAAATAACACTACAGTTAGAGCAATATTTTGGTATAAATTTAGTCCAAGTGATGAGTGTTTCCAGTGCAGGATTTCATGTTACCCTGGATAATATGTCCTGTGATGCTAAGGCCAATTAGGAGTGAATGCATAGCAAGGCTGTCCCTGGGGAGGTCCCTTGGAGATTATTACATCGAAGCTGTGGAATGGATGAGCCTAATGAGGCTGGAGTCAGCAGTCAACTGCAGATCATTTCCAAAGCAGAGAGAATGTAGAGTGATCCACGGAAGAGAACACATACTGATTCCCTCAGTGCTCGTGGCCATGTGGCCACTGGGCTCAATGCCACTTTCTGAGAATAGGAAGACGACTATGTTAGAGAGCTAGAGGTACTGTGGGAGATACAGAGCATGTAGACAAGGCTGGAGAGGAAAGGGCTGATGGGAAGCACTACCCAGCTCTGGGCTTGCTCAGCCATCTGGTATACTTCTCTCGGGTACACCTGAGCCCCTCCACAGCAGGCTCTGTGCAAAACATGGCTGGGATCACTCCCTAAATGCACATCCCTTGTGACTACAGCTTCCGTTGGCTCTACTGGAATGAGTGAAAAAGGTCCTTTGGTAAACCAAAAGACCTCTGGTTGGAGTCATGAACAGAAAGGATCCTGCATGAAACATGAGTCAGAAAATGAAGCCATCTGCTCCGTGGGTCACAGTCTTTGTTGGGTCAGGTGTGTGGCTGGTGCCCAGGGTTTGGCAGGAGCATGCTTCTCTGCAGGGCATGCCTGAGGCCACCCCTGGTCATCTGCTCATGTGTGACATCCACCCTCTCTCCTCCATCCTGAAATCTGGCTGCCACTTTCATTTTTGAAGAGAGGATAAGTCTTTATCAAGAGAATGATGCAGAAATGCAGTCTGGATGAAAGGACTATTAGAGAAAACCAAACTAGATGGTTGCTCTTAACGCCTGGTGTGCAGGATATTGTGTTGAGGCAAGGTCTCTGGAGTGTGCTCCTGCCTCTCTCTTTTGCTCCTTATTTCCAACACTGAAAAAAAAAATGTTGGCTAAAGGTTGAGCAGGCAAGCTAACTGAGTTTGTGTATGGGAAAGACGCAAAGTTTATAAGGGAGATTAATGGGTTGACGCCAACGAAAAAATACAAGAATGTTTTTATCCCGTTCTCTTCTTTCCAAAGAAGAAACATATGTACATGGTAATATTCAAATGATATTAAGTATATACAATATCTCATTCCAGATCCTCTAATCATACTTGTCTGAGACGGCAATTATTTATAGTTTCTTGCGTGTTCTTCCAGAAAATTTTATCTATATGCAAATACAAAGATGTAAATACATACATCTGTATGTTACATCTGTAGTTTTTTCTTACTCAAATGTGAGCATATTTATGTAATTCTTCTTTGTATTTATTTTTCTGTTTTGGTCAGTCACCATACATAGGAGAAGAAAGTGGAATTTGATTCAAGACCATGGATTTACAGTATCCCCATCCACAAAAGGGCAGGATGGGGGAAGAGCCAGCATGGCAGCTTTTCCCGTGACTTGGGAGGTTATGTGGCTGTAGAAAGCTCAATTTGGTATGTCATAAATTATAACAGCTGTGGCGCTGCTGTTATAAATCCATCTGTGACCTTAAAATTGGATTAACAAATAACGGTGTCCAAGACAGAGAAAGTAATAATTCAAATCTTACACTTAAAGAAGAAATAGATAAACTGGAATATAGTGCAAGAGTCACTAGGATGGCAAAAGGGACCAAAATTCATGTCAAATGAGCTCAAGTGACAAGTTGACAAATTGTACCAACCAACAACCCCCCCAACCCCCTACCCTACACACAACTGGAGGTCAATGAACCAGATGATGAGAGGCTATTTATTATGTTTTATTTTGGTTGGGGTGTGAGGGGTCTCAATGAAAGTGTATGGGAGGGGAAGCATCTTCTATGGGGAATTATTATGTGGATTTAAGATCACTGAGTGGAGGCTCCACCATCAGCCTTACCCAGCGGTGAGTCCCCAGCCCTGAAAGTATTCATGTGTAGGTTGGACAATCACGGAAAAGAAAGGTCATGACATGATATTTCTCAGTCTCTGATTTCAACAGAACTGGTGTTCTATAGGGCGAGTTGCTTCTCAGAAAATGTTCTAGAGAAAATTAAAGTTTAGACACACTAGCTTAAATCAAGTAAAGCATGTGTGTTTACTGCAGATTTTCTCAGAAAGGAGCTAGGAATGTGCTGTTTTGGTTGATTTGATACCATAACATCTTTCAAGGCATGTGCATCCACTTTTGTACAACATGATAGAGGCTGAGCATTTCAGGGCTCAGGGATGTTCTGGGACACAGTTTTGGAAACAATGCTGCAGCAGAAGGAGGCATACTGGGTCATCATCTGGGTCTTTCTAAGTCCGCGGCTGTGACTCCAGATGAGAACACATCTCCAAGACCACCTAACCCACACGTTGGACCTCAGGTCAGGAACAGAAGACGTTCATCTCATGCTTCCTGGAGTCACAGGCACTATTGGACAGGCTTCTGGAACATTGTCTTGTTTCACCCTCACAACAAACCTAGCAAGCAGGTGCCATTATGAGACTCATTCTACAAATGAGGAACCAAGGAACAAAGAGGTCACACAAGATGCCCCAAGTCACACAGGTAGGGACTGGAATTTGGGCTGACTACTCTGGAACGCATGCTGTTAACTGAGAGGAGAGAACAGGCACTAAAAAAAAAAAAAAAAAAAAAAAAAAGGCCATGAACAGCTGTGAAGTAGATATCTTTATGGGAGAATGCATGATAATGGAAAAAATCAAGCTCCCAAGAAATAAAGACACAGAGAGTGTGTATGAGTGTGTGTGTGTGTGTGTGTGTGGACTAGACTAGTTAATACTCAGGGCTGAGAGCTACCTGTTCAAGGGGTTTGTCATTTCAATATATCTTCAGATGGTCTATCACAGTGTCTGCTATTCTGCCTTTAGAAATAGATTTATTTGATAAAGATAGACCAAATCTCTGAGCATTGGTTTATATTATTGAGGATTACGTAAGAGGGAGCACCCGTCATTTCTCTGCTGGCAGGAGTTAGCCCTCTGTACCGCCATGTTCAGGATTTCCAGCTGAGAGCAGGGAATGGGAAGAAACAATGAGAAAGTCAGAATAGGTTTTATTTAAAGTTTATTAGGGGTTCCACGTGGCCTATGCTGGTCATCAGGAAAGGCGGCTAGGAGCTAATGGAGAACTTTTGGATGCTTTAAGTTCTAGAGACACCAAAATGGAGGGCTCCCCACAACCTCTGGCCTGTTGGTTTGCATCTAGTTCTCTCCCACTGGCTCATCCTCCCAAATCCAGCACATGTGGTGTAGGGGCACGGGGTGGCATCTGCCTGCCTTCTTACCATATGCCTGTGCAAGAAAACAGACATTTGCTCTGCCTCAGGGATTTCTGAAGGATGCACCAGACAAGGTAACATGAACTAGTGGCTAGGTGTGTCCCCTAAGAGGGCGGCGCATGGTATAAACTCAATCAGTGGCAGCTTCTCCCACAGCCCCCTCTCCCCGCACTTGCATCTTGGGCCTCAGCTTGATGCCGGCTCCAAGGACCAGTCTAATGATGGCTCAGATTAGGCATTTTGTCTTAGGCCTGCTTGTATGAATACCAGACTTTGTCTGCGAGCCAAGAAAATGTAGATTGGCTTTACCTTTCTTACTGCAACTGATGTTTATCTTAAAGATGTAAGGGGAAAACCTGGACCATGTTTCTCTGCTCATGCTTTTGGAAAGCGTTGGTGCCATTAAACATTCCCAGACTTTGGATCCTCCCAGGCCCTATCCCTGTACACACACCTCAAAGCTCAGGGAAAGGGCACTGTCCTGCCAGGCAACTGACAGATTTATCCCTTAGAGCTCGAGGAGACCAGCCAGGCTCCGGTCAGCCTCTGTTCAGTGCTTCTCATTTGAACAAGAACTGTCAGGATGTGTGAATGAAACACAGAGCAGGATTCTGAAAGGCTCGTGGAGATTTATGGCAAATTTCAGACTACAGAATCCTGTAAAGTAAGATCCGAAAGCCTGTCTCAGTGAAGTAAGAGAACCGGCCATCAGGGGCAGCTCCTCGGGAACTGTGATGGATTTTGTCTCCATCCATCTCTGTTCTTAAGTGTCCTGGGTCATCTCTGTGAACTGGTGTCCTCATCCCCTCAGTCCCCCTCCCCAAGTCCAGTCCTTCAGGCAGCAAAATGACTAAGTGAGAGCCCAGCTGACCTCTGGGCAGAGGGTTCTTCAAAGTCCACAGCACACTCAGCATGATTTGCAGGGAGACCTTCCCCAATGAAGCCAGAGCGAGCAGACCAGGGGCTGCAAACACGGCCAGGCTCTGAGTTCCAATTGCTTTATTTGCTCAAGATCATGATGGCTGTGGGTGGAGAGGCCCCTTCAGGCTTACTAGGGGAGAAAGTGGCTGGACACCAGGGACAGGGGTTTTCTGTAATGCCCCATGGATGGACTGGTCACAGGCTCTGCTGTCATTAGAGGACCCACTATTTTATCAGCAGTCCCTGAGCTTCAAAAACCGTCTCATCCATTGTTGTCATCAAACTTTCGTGGCGCCCCCTAGAGGAAGACACGAGCACACCCCATTTACTTGACTCTGCTCTGACTAAGATTCTTCACAGGGGGCTCCTTGGGGTACTGAGGAAGGAAGCAATAAGCTCAAGAAACCCATTGTTCCATAACAAATTTACACTAAACTTGTGCTTAAGATAACCTTTTTGTTTTTTTACACTCATGATGTTGCAAGGCAGGAATTTGGTCAGAGCTTAGCTGGCAATTCTACTTTACAGGTTGCTGACTGAGTTCACTTGGTGGTCCTCCGCTGATGGCTGGATTGTCTGAAGGGTCTAAAAATGTCTTTACTCACATGCCTGGTATCAAGGAGGGGACAGGTGGAAGGATGAGTCCAGCTTGGTCCCTCTCCCTCTTCAACAGTGTAGATGGATTTCTTATACAGTGGATTGGGCTCCCAGAACCGGCACGTGTCACATACACCATACTCTGTTAGTCAAAGTAGGCACAGGCTAGCCCAGATTAAAGGGAAGGGGACAAAGAGCCACTTCTTGAAAGGCTATCAGAGAACGTTCAGGCATCCGAATCTGCCACACCCCGCTTCATATCCATCATTTACTCATTCATGTAGGACTTACTGAGTCCTACAGTATATCAGATTCTGAGCTGGATGATAGGAAAAAGGATAAGATAATGCTAATACCTACTGAGCATTTACCAGTCACTGAACTAAGTGCTTTCTGTATGTCGACGCACTTCACTCTTGCAATAACCTATTTTACAACGCAGAAGCTGAAGTTCAGAGAAATTAAAAGACTTGCCCAAGGTAAGAGGTAGAACCCGAACTTGACCCAGGTTGTCTGACTTCAAAGCCTGTATATGCTCTTACCCTTGGCCTGTAGTGCCACAAGTACCTAACTTGACCCAGGTCCTGCTTCAGGAAGCTCATATTTTGTGATCAAAGTAAGGTGTATAAACAAGTAACTGTAATACAGCAGTCAGTGACAAATGCACCAATGGTTACAGCAATGAGCAATGGCACGTCACAGGACAAAGAGGTTATTGTCGGCTGTAAATATTAGAGGCTTTATCAAAAACTGTTTCAATTTCTATTTCTGGTAAAAAAAATTAACTTAGTGGCTTAAAATACCATTTGATGATCACTTATCATTCCATGGGCTGCCCTAGTGGCTTTTATGTTCAGATAGTGTTGGCTGATGTGTGGGAAATCTTGGCTAGGAGCTCATCCAGGGTGGTCAGCCCCATTCCTGGATCCTCAGAGCTGTCCTCAGTTCTTTGTGTGGCTGCTTGGGCTGCTTCATGGGGCACTGGCTGGATTCCAAGAAGAGCTTTCTGAAAGGAGGGAGTGGAAATTACAAAACCAAAGAAGCACCCTACTCAGGATCAGACAGCATCATTCCTGTTATATTCCATTGGTCAAAGCAGTTACAGGCCGGTCATGTGACAATGCGGAGGGGAACTTCACAAGGATCTGAATATCAGGAGGTGTGGTTCACTGGCGTCACTGAAGCAATAGTCCAGCTCGAGGAGAAAGGAAGGATGTGAACTGACATTTGAAAGACAGATGTTTCCTTTTCTCCTGTTTCTATTTTGCCTCTCACCCTGGCTATTTCCATTATACATATTTGTCATGTAGGCGTTAAAAATTAAATGGGAATGTATATTAATACTAGGTAAGCATAAAGCATACAGATGAACATAAAGAGGACCCTTATTCTAAAACAAGCAGGTTTTTGATGGGAAGGCATGAGAGAGTCTGAGTCTTCTCTCTTTGTCAAGAAAGAACAGAGCAGGCAGTGGGAGAGATGAGCAAAGGAGGGGCAGTGAGGTTGTTTTTCATGGAAAAAACAAGGAGTTCGTCCACTGAGAAGGAAGCAATGAAGGAGATGATAGAGCAAGGAGGCCCAGCCTTGAAATACAAATAAATAAATATAAATCCTTATTTTTTCCTTGCATCACAAATTGATTTGAGTCAGTTAGCTCCTTGCTAAATGACGACTCAGAATCTAGGAATTCCATCTTTTGATGTTGCCGTCTTCAACTCATGGTCTCAAGAGTTGCCACAGAAAGGGAAAGATAGGTCATTGAATTGTGCAGTGGGTTCTACAACCAGGCTGGGAGGTAGTCAATCTCTCTTCTGTCCGCATCCCGGTGTCCAGAACCCAGTCACGTGGCCCTAAGCCATCCGCAGTGTAGGCTGGAAAATCTGTGCCCAAGGAAGCGTGAGGGGCTTGTCCTAAGAACACTAACTGCATCCTTGGACAACCCGCTTAATCTCCAAGTCCCAGTTTCCTCATTTGTAAATTGGAGCTGATAACGTCTACCTTTTGTTGTTCATTATTATGGAATTAAGTAAGATGCTCTATATGAAAAGTAATCTCCATATGAGAAAATAAATTTCCAAAGAAATATCATAGCACATATTGCTACTAGTAAATGTATAATGAAGATAAATTACAAATGCCATAATCAAAAAGAGTGATGGAAACTTTACAATAGTTTATTTAGTAATTATTTTAAATTAAGCACAGTGCTAAGTACTTTATGTAAATTTCATCATTCTATTCCATTGATAAATCTTTGAAATGAGTATTACAAGATCCATTTTAAAGATAAGGAAACGGAGACTGTGAGAGACTAATTAAGTTGCTTAAGCTCCCATGGCTAAGATTTGAGCACAAGCAGTCTGATTCACACACCGTGTGTAATCACGATGCTATTTTTTCCTTTTTCATGGGAAAACGAAACTAGAGAAAGAGAAGAGGATGGTAGAAAGGACAGTGATTTCTACTTTGACCCTTTTTCTTTAGTGCAGCACTGATACCTCTCTGGGGAACTGATTAGCAAAAGTAAAAGTGGGATTTCAGGAACTCTTTTTTTCCACGTTGGTATGAGTCCATGGTTCACTCTGGGAAGCCTCAGGTATAACTTTCATGATCCTTTCCCCAGTCTCTCTTATATATTTTCAAAAACTGTGTCAAGCCACAAAAAGTTTCAAGGTTCCCATATACCAGTGTCCAAAATGAGAACAGCATTAATTACAGTTCATGAATTTTTAAAGTAAACTTTTCACTGGGGAAACATTTTTTGGTTTACACAGAAGTTGCAAGGATAGTACAGGGAGTTTCAGAGAGCACATTTAATTTCTCCTGTTGTTAATATCTTATATAGTCCTGGTGCATTTGTCAAAGCTAAGAAACCAACTTTGTGTGTATCTATCACTTGAACCCCAGACTTTATTTAGACTTTATTAATTTCCCAACTAATGTCCTTTTTCTGTTCCAGAATCCAATCCTGTTCATTATATTACTTTCAGTAGTTGTTGAGGCCTGATTTATGTCCTGCTGAAATTCAGAAGGTGAAGTCCTAACCCAAAGAACTTCAGAATGTGACTGTGTTTGGATATAGGTCCTTTAAAGAGGTAATTAAATTAAATGAGGTCATTACGGTGGATCCTAATCCAATCTGACTGGTATCCTTATAAGAAGAGGATATTAGGACACAGACACACACCAAAGGAAGACCATGTAAAGGCACAGGGAGAAGAAAGCCATCCACAAGCCAAGGAGGGGGGCCTCTGAAGAAATTCTGGAACTGTGAGAAAATAAATTTCTGTTGTTTCAGTCATCCAGTCTGTGGTACCTTGTTATGGCAGTGCTAGAAAACTGTTAATTAGTTCTCCTGAATTCTTAGTCTCCCCTGATTCATGACAATTTCTCAGTCTTCCCTTGTTTTTTATGACCTTGACAGTTTTGAGGAGTACAGGTCAGGTATTTTGTTGGTGTCCCTCCAAATGGGTTTCTCTAATGTTCTTCTTATGATTATGTTGAGGTTGCGAGTTTTGGAAAACAACATCACATAGGTGAAGTGCTTTTTTGTTGTTGTTGATCACATCTGGGGGAATATATTGTCAAGGGTGACATTAAGCTTCATCACTCAGCTATGGAAAGTTTTCCTCATTCTTCCACTGTAAAGTTCCTCCCCTACCCCGTATGCAGTATATTGGCAGCTAAGTCCAGCCCACAATCCAGAGTAGGGAAGGGGAAGATTAAACTTTCTCTTGGAGAAGGGCTATCTGCATAAATTATTTAGAATATTCCTATCAGGAAGGTTGATCTCCTCTACTTATTTATTTATTCATTCATCCATTGACTCATTCATTTACTTCTATCTACATGGAATTTTTATTAAATTTTTTTGATGATAATCCAATACTACGTTATTTATTTTGTTACTCAAATTGTTCTAGATTTGGCCCCCAGAAACTCTTTCAAGTTGGCACCTTTGCTTTATCAACCTGCCCCCATCATTTTGTTTTTTAATCTCTTCCTTAATTTCTGGTCCTGCAAAATATTCTAGGCTCAGCCTGCATTAAACCTGCCCCAGCCCTAGGATATGTCATTTGTGGAAAAGAACATTGACAAGTTTTACCAGAGAATAATATTTAGAAATCAAGATATAGGTACTGGGAGACCTCAGGGATTTTTAACACATTTGACATGTTCCAATCCAGTGCAGTTACTTTTCTTACTGAAGCTAAAATTGTTCCTTCTTTGGCCATTTGGAGCTTCTTCAAGTTAGTTTCTGATTTCTTTTGACACTAGTCTCTATGAGAGCCTGCTTATGTTCTGGGCTCTTGTCCCAGACTAAGACTTCCTTATCCATCAAGTCTGGTTCCTTTCAGTGTGAAATGATAGAAGACTGTAGTCTGGTGCTGGGGTGACCATTGTTTCTCAATTGATCATTGTTTTGAGGTGTATTCAGTGAACACAATGTGTGTATACACACACACACATATGTTTAAGAATATATTTATGTATTTAAGTATATATGTATGTTTAAGAAAAAAAACATATCATAAATTCTGATACTTCCTTTACAAATATAAAGCTAGCTATAAAAAACACTGCAAAAAATCTTGTGTACTCTTTACTCAGGTCCTTCCAAAGATAATATTCTTGAGGTCCATCCAAATTGCTGCATGGATCAACAGTAATTTTCCTTTTACTGCTGAGTAGTACTCCATGGTATGGATAAACCACAGTTTGAACATTCACACATTGAAAAGCACCTGGGCATTTTCAGGTTTGGGCTATTAGGAAAATATACGTACATGTTTTATGTACAAACACATTTCTGTTTCTCTGGGATAAATGTCCAAGAGTACAGTTTCTGGGTTATAGGGAAGTTGCATGTTTAGTTTTATCAGAAACTTGCAACCTATTTTCCAGAGTAGCTGTACTCTTTTTATTCCCATGGGCAGTGTAAGAGTAATGCAACTTCTCTGCATCATCATTAACATTTGGTGTTAGCTTTTTATTTTAGTTATTCTGATAAAATTAATAATTTAGTTATTCTGATTTAGGACTGTAGTGACATCTCATTATTCTTTTTTAAACATATTTTATTGAGTTATAGTCATTTTAGAATGTTGTGTCAAATTCCAGTGTAGAGCACAATTTTTCAGTTATACATGAACATACATATATTCATTTTCACATTTTTTTTCACTGTGAGCTACCACAAGATGTTGTATATATTTCCCTGTGCTATACAGTATAATCTTGTTTATCTATTTTACATTTTGAAATCCCAGTCTGTCCCTTCCCACCTCCTGCCCCCTTGGCAACCAAAAGTTTGTATTCTACGTCTATTAGTCTGTTTCTGTTTTGTATTTATGTTTTGTTTGTTTTTTATTTTTAAGATTCCACATATGAGGAATCTCATGTAGTATTTTTCGTTCTCTTTCTGGCTTACTTCACTTAGAATGACATTCTCCAGGAGCATCCATGTTGCTGCAAATGGCGTTATGGTGTCGGTTTTTATTGCTGAAAACTATTCCATTGTATAAATATACCACTGCTTCTTTAACCAGTCATCTGTTGATGGGCATTTAGGCTGTTTCCATGTCTTGGCTATTGTAAATAGTGCTGCTATGAACATTGGGTGCAGGTGTCATTTTGAAGTAGGGTTCCTTCTGGATATATGCCCAGGAGCGGGATTCCTGGGTCATACGGTAAGTCTATTCCTAGTCTTTTGAGGAATCTCCATACTGTTTTCCACAGTGGCTGCACCAAACTGCATTCCCACCAGCAGTGTAGAAGGGTTCCCTTTCCTCCACAGCCTCTCCAGCTTTTGTCATTTCTGGACTTTTGAATGATGGCCATTCTGACTGGTGTGAGGTGATACCTCATTGTAGTTTTGTAGTATTTTGTGGTTTCTTTCTTATTAAGGCTTGATCTCCAGAATATATAAGCAGCTCATACGACTTAATAAGAAACAAACAACCCAATCCAAAAATGGGCAAAAGACCTAAACAAGCAATTCTCCAAGGAAGACATACAAATGATCAATAGGCACATGAAAAAGTGCTCAATATCACTAATTATCAGAGAAATGCAAATCAAAACTACAATATGGTAACCTCACACCAGTCAGAATGGCCATCATTGAAAAATCCACAAATGACAAATGCTGGAGAGGCTGTGGAGAAAAGGGAACCCTCCTACACTGCTGGTGGGAATGCAGTTTGGTGCAGCCACTGTGGAAAACAGTATGGAGATTCCTCCAAAGACTAGGAATAGACTTACCATATGACCCAGGAATCCCACCCCTGGGCATATATCCAGAGGGAACCCTACTTCAGGGTGACACCTGCACTCCAATGTTCATAGCAGCACTATTTACAATAGCCAAGACATGGAAACAGCCTAAATGTCCAACAACAGATGACTGAGTAAAGAAGAGGTGGTATATTTATACAATGGAATACTACTCAGCCATAAAAACCGACACTATAATGCCATTTGCAGCAACATGGATGCTCCTGGAGAATGTCATTCTAAGTGAAGTAAGCCAGAAAGAGAAAGAAAAATACCATATGAGATCGCTCATATGTGGAATCTAAAACACATACACACACACACACACACACACACACACATACAAACAAAGCATAAATACAAAACAGAAATGGACTCATAGACATAGAATAGAAACTTGTGATTGCCAAGGGGGCAGAGGGTGGGAAGGGATAGACTGGGATCTCAAAATTGTAGAATAGATTAACAGAATTACAC
Organism: Camelus dromedarius; assembly: GCF_036321535.1. Taxonomy (NCBI): domain Eukaryota; kingdom Metazoa; phylum Chordata; class Mammalia; order Artiodactyla; family Camelidae; genus Camelus; species Camelus dromedarius. Next base: position 18,065,011 of record NC_087443.1, read on the forward strand.
TGTATAGCACAGGGAAATATATACAAGATCTTATGGTAGCTCACAGAGAAAAAAATGTGACAATGAATATATATATATATATATGTTCATGTATAAGTGAAAAATTGTGCTCTACACTGGAATTTGATACAACATTGTAAATTGATTATAAATCAATAAAAATGTTTTAAAAAATCTCCAATTATGATTGTATTCACATCAATTTCCACCTTTATCTCTGTTAGTAATTGTTTTATGTACTTAGGTTCTTCTATATTGGGTGTATATATATTGATGAGTGTAATACCCTAATCTTGTATTACTCATTTAATCATTATAAAATGTCCTTCTTTATCTTTCTTTATGGCCTTTGTTTTAAAGTCTATTTTGTCTGAAATCAGTACTGCCACACCTGCTTTTTTGGCTTTTCCATTTGCATGGAATATTCTTTTCCATCCTTTCACTCTCAATCTATATGTGTCCTTCTCCCTAAAGTGAGTCTCTTGTATGCAGCATATTGAAGATTCTTGCTTTATTATCCAGTCTGCCACTCTATGTCTTTTGACTGGAGCATTTAGTCCATTAACATTTACAGTAATTAATGATAGATGTGTGTTTATTGCCATTTTGAATTTCTCTTTGCAGTTGATTTGGTATTTCCTCTTTGTTCCTTTCTTCTTCCTTTTGTGGTTTGGTAATTTTCCTTTGTATTATCTTGGATTTTATTTAGTTTTTGTGATTCATTTGTAAGTTTTTGGCTTGTGGTTACCTTTTTTTTAAGTCTATTAACCCATTACTATAACTGTTGCTATTAAACAGTTAGTAATTTAAGCTCAAACCCATCCTACTGAGAACAAAAAATTTAAAAAAGAAAGAAAAAATACTCTATATTTTCTTGCTTCCCTCTCCCACTTTTATTGATTTAGATGTCTTCTTTTACAATTTTTGTTAATTCTATTTGTAATTCATGATAGTTATTACCTTTCCCATTATGAGTTTCTCATTTTTATTTTTTAGCATCCTGCTTCTTTTCTATTTAGAGTAGACCTGTCAATATTTCTTTTAGTATGGGTTTAGTGTTGCTAAACTCTTCTAGTTTTTGCTTGTCTGTGAAGTTCTTTATCTCTCCTTCTATTCTAAAGGATAGCCTTGCTGGATAAAGTATCCTAGGCTGCATCTTTTTTTCGTTCAGGACTTTGAATATATTTTGCCACTCCCTTCTGGCCTGTAGTGTTCATGTAGAGAATCAGTTGAGATCCTTATGGGGGTTCCCTTGTAACTCACTCTTTGTTTTTTGCTTGCCTTTAGGATCATTTATTAATCCTTGACTCTGGCCATCTTGATTATAATATGTCTTGGTGTGGGTCTGTTTGGGTTCTTCCTGTTTGGGACTCTCAGAGCTTTCTGTACTTGGATATCTGTTTCCTTCTTTAGGTTTGGGAAGTTTTCAGTCATGATTTCTTCAAATACCTTTTCAATCCCCTTTGATCTTTCTTCACCTTCTGGAACCCCTATTATGTGTAGATTGGCATGTTTTATATTATCGCATCCCTTATATTGTTTTCATTGTCTTCTATTTGTTTTTCTCTCAGCTGTTCTGATTGGGTGCTTTCTGTTGTCCTGTCTTCCAGGTCACTTATTCATTCCTCTGCATTATCTAGCCTGCTTGGTACAGCCTTTAGATCAGCTCTCATCTTAGCAAATGAGTTTACCAATTCTACTTGGCTCTTCTTTATAGCTTCAATTTCATTTTTGACATATTTTATATCTCTAAACACTATCTATTTTAGTTCCTTCAGTACTTTGATCACTCCATTTTTTGAAATCTTGATCTAGTAGGCCATCAATGTCTATTTCATTGATCATTCTTTCAGGGGATTTCTCTTGCTCTTTTAACTTGTAGTGGTTCCTCTGCTTCTTCATCTTGCTCATATCCCTCTGGCACTGTGGCTTATGGAGTATCAGTTATCTATTTTGGTCCTTAAGTAGTTTATTTATTTATCTATCTAAAGCCTATGCAATAATAAAACATTAAAAAAAGAGAGAGAGAATTTTAAATGAAGAAAGGAAAAAAGGTTTGAAAACAGTGTATAATCAATAACTGAAGAGCAAGTAGAAGCAGAATAGCGATTGGGTTGAAATGCCTTTTTAAAATCTTTAAAAAAAAAGGGAGAAAAGATTAAAAAACAACATTTGAAACCTGCATATAATAAGTAACAGGAGTTCTTTAAAAAAAAAAAAAAGATAAAACAGGAAAGAATTTTAAAAGAAGGAAGGGAAAAAAAAGATTTGAAAACAGTGTATAATCAATAATAAAAGAGCAAGTTGAATCAGAATAGCAATCGAGTTAAGATGTGTTTTAAAAACCTTAAAAGAAGGAGAAAACATCAGAAAACAATATTTGAAACCTGTTTATTATCAATAACAGGAGATCAAAACCAAGAGAAATAAAAATGAAATGAGGTGGATTTTTAAAAATAATAATAATAAAAAGATTTTAAAAGAAAAATTTTAAAGGGATTAAAATTGTAGACATATACAATTGTTTCAAAAGTAAAAATTAAAACAGATTAAAAAAGTATTTTTAAAAAAGTGACATGTTCTCATGGAGACTGTGCACTCATTGATTTTATTGAGAGGTCTTTCTGTCTTTGCCCTGTTTCCCAAACTCAGCTTGCTGTTTCCAGAGGCCTTCCATTGGCACCCTTATCTGTGCTGCTCCCAGTACCTGTCAGCAAATAAATCTCACCCCCTCCCAACACTGGGTCAGGTGTTGAGCTCTTATACAGTGCGCAGGCGGGTCACTCCCCCTCCCAATGCCTCAGTCAGGTACTGCGCTCGGGCGAGGTAGGTGGGTGGATCATGCCCCTTCCCAGCACCGCTGTCAAGTGCTGTGCTCCTGCCAGGAAGGCAGGAGGCCACCCGCCCTCTCCCAGTGCCAGTTGCTCCCCTGCTCTGTGCAGCTGCCTGCTCCACCTCAGGTCTGCACTCTGTAGGCAGACTCTGGGAAGACTGCAGAACAGCCCCACCCCTGCTCTGTGCCAAAACTCAGCTCCTTGTTTGTCTTGGCGGTGCAAGTTCTCTGAGGTACCAGGGCAGAAAGATCCTATCTGCTTCGGGCTGTAAACAAGTCTCAGTCCTGCCTAGGAGGTTACAGAGCCCCCAGGTGCGGATCCAGGTCTTGGCCCTGCCTCCACCAGGGTGCTGTGGCACAGGAGGATATGGCGGCTGTGGCTGCACCCTGCCTCTCTTCTCCCGAGAAGTGCCATTAATGGTGCCACAGGTCTGAGGAGACAAAGGCTACAGCGCCTCTCCCCCCCAGGGCACACCAGCAATGTTGTTTTGTTTTGGTTTTTTTTTCATAATTTATGGGGGACCCAGGTTGTTCTGCTCTGTATCCCCTCCCAGCCATGGCATGCAGCACCCTGCAGTCCCCCGGGGGGTGCCTCAGTGCAGCTGCCCCAGTCCTCTGCCCTGCTCGGGTAGCCTGTCCCGAACCCCAGCTGCTGGCTCACATCTAGGGCTGGGCATCACAGGGACCCTTTGTGCCTGTTTAACTTAGTTCTGTCAGTCAAGGGGTGCTCCATACAGATCTGAGCCTTAGAGGTTCCCCCTCCATCCCGCTGACCTCTCCATTGGATAGGGGGAGATTCAGCGAACAAGCACCATTCCTCCTTTGCCGCTCCCTCCCTGCAGGACTGGTCCCACACTGTTTTGCTTTTTCTTCTTTCTTTTTTCCTTTTCTCCCACCTGATTCATGGCATCTTTGCCTTTTGAAGAGGGCGATGTTCTATTGGAGTTCAGCAGGTACTCTGGTTGGCTGGGTGTGTCTGTGGATGTGAGTTTTTATGTATTTGTGGGAGAGGGTGAGCTACGAGTGACCTTCTACTTTGCCATCTGGGCCTTGTCCGACATCTCATTATTGTTTAACTTGCAAAGCTTCATGATTGATGATACCAAATATCTTTTCATGTTTTTTTTCTACCCATGTTTATATTCTTTAGCAAAATATCTGTGTCTTTGTTGAAAAGTTATGTTTTTTCCAATGAATTTCTTTTGAACTTTTTGTCAAAAATCAATTGGGCATTTTTGTGTTGGTATATTTCTGGTTTGCCTGGTCTATTCTATTGATCTATGTGTCTATTTCTTTGCCACTATCACAGTCTTGACTACTGTTAGCACTATAAGTCTTAAAACTAGGTGGGTAAACAGATTACTCAGACTTTATTCTTCCTTTACAAATTATTTCAACTATTCCCTTGACTTTCCAAATGCATTTTAGAATAACTTATTATATCTAAAATTTTTGTTGTGGTTTTAATAAGAATGCTATTAAATCTGTATATCAGGTTGGGGGAGAATGACATTTTTACTATATGGAAACTTCCATTCCAGGAACATGATATGGTACTCCATTTAATTAGATCTTCTTTGATTTCTATCATCAGAGTTTTGTCGTTTTCAGCATATAAGCTCTATACATATACATTGAATTTGTACTTATGTGTTTATTCTTTGAGCAGTTGTAAATGGTATTTTTTTAAATTTTGGTTTTCACATAATTGCTAGTATATAGAAATGGAATTGATTTTTGTATGTTTACCTTATATCCTTGAACTTGCTGGACTCATTTACTAGTTCTAGAACTTTGGGAGTGTATTTTTTATTGTCATATAAATAATCATGTCTTCTGCAAATAAAAAAAATTATATTTATTCCTTTAAAATTCTGTATTTTTAAACTTTGTTATCATGCCTATTCCACTGGCCAGAACTTCTGTTACTATGCTGAGTAAGACTGTTAAACAAAACATACTTGCCTCATACCTAGACTTATGAGGATAACATTTACTCTTTCATCATTAAATATAGGGCTAGCCAAAAGTTTTTTTGTAGACATGCTTCATCACGTTTAAGAAGTTCTCCTGTATTCTAGCTTTTTTAGAATTTTTACATGAAAAATGCTAGATATTTTAGAACACTTTTTCTGCATTAGTTGATATGGTTATGTGATTTTTCTATGTTAACCTGCTAATATTGTGAATTATGTATTGTAATTTTCTAATACTGAGCAAGCCAGGCATTCCTGGAATAAACTTGTTTGGCCATGGTGTATAATTCTTTTCATATATTGCTGGATTTTTATTTGCTAGTATTTTGTTAATTTTTTTGCATCCATATTCATGTAAGATATTGTTTTGTGGGGGAGTTAGTACTATTTTTGTCTTGTTTTGTAAAAAAGTAATGTTATGTGCATAAAATGAACTGGGAAAGTTTTCTTGTATTCTGTTTTTTGAAACAAATTGTGTAGATTTGTTAATTCCTTAAAAGTTTGGTATAATTCTCCAGTGAAACCATCTGAGTCTGGAGATTTCTTTTGGGGGGAGCATAAATTACTAATTTAATTTCTTTAATAGACTCAGGGTTATTCAAATGCTTATTTCACATTTGATAAATTATAGTAGTTTATTTCATAAGTCTTCAAATTGCGAGCATATTGCTTTTAATAACATTCCCACATTATTGTTTCGATATATGCAATGTCTGAAGTGATAATCCTTGATTCATTCTTAATATTGGTAATTTGTGTCATCTCTCTCTCTTTGCCATTCTTATAGAAGTTTGTCAATTTTTGATCTTTTCAAAGAAACAGCTCTTTGAGTCATTGATTTTTCTCTACTGTTTTTTCTCTTTTCTATTTTCATGATTTCTACTCTTATCTTCATTATTTTCTCCCCTTTCTGCTTGTTTTTGATCTTGTATGGATCTTGTATGTCTAAGTCCTTGTGCTGGGAGTTTAGCTTATTGACTTAAGACTTTATATCTTTTCTAATATATGTTTTAGTGCTATAAATTTCCATCACAGTACTGCTTCAGCTGTGCTCTCACGAATTTTGATATACTGTAATTTCATTTTCAGTCAGTTCACTGTAACATTTGATTTCCCTTGAGACTGTTTCTTTAACCCATGCATTGTCTCAAGGTGTGTTGTTTAGTTTCCAACTATTTGGATATTTTCTAGTTATTTTTATTTTATTGGTTTTTAATTTGACTCCTTTGGGGTCACAGAGCAATCTCTGTATAACATCAGGTCTTTCAATTTGTTGAGGTTTGTTTCATTGCCCAGGGGTCTACCTTGGTTAATGTTCTGTAGGTCCTTGAAAAGAATTTGTATTTTGCTCTTGTTGAATGGAATGTTCCATAATTGTCAAGTAGATCCTGTTGGTTAATGGTGCTGTTGAGTTTTCCTACAGTCTTTCTGACTTTTGTCTAGCTGTTCTATTAATTGTTGACAGAGGGTTGATGAAGACAGCAACCATAATTGTGGATTTTTGTATTTCTATTTTCAATTCTATTTGCTTCACATATTTTGCAGATTTGTTGTTTGTTGCATACATTTAAAGATTATTGTATCTTCTTAATGGCTTGACCCCTCTATCATTATATAATGTCTCTTTCTGTAGTGATTTTGTTGTGGTTGTTCTGAAGTCTATCTGATTTCAGTATGATTACTCCTATTTTTTTCTTAATAAACATTTGCATGTATATTTTTTCCATCTTTTAACTTTCAATATGCCTGTGTCATTATATTTGAAGTGAGTTTTTTTTATAGATAGCATATAGTTGGGTGTAGTTTGCTCCACTTTGCCAATCTCTTTCTTTTAATTGTTATATTTAGACCAGTAACATTTAATATAGTTATTTATGTGTTAGGGCTTAAGTCTTCCATTTTATTTTTCATTTTGTTTATTTTCTTTTTTACGTTTTTTCTTTTTACTAACTTCTTGTGAGTTATTTAAATTTTTCTTAGAATTCCATTTTTATTTGCCTGTAGTGGTTGGGAGTTTATATCCCTGTATAGCTGTTTCAGTGGTTGGTCTATGTATTACTATATATATATATATATGTATATATATATATATAAATATATCTCACAGTCTACTGGTGTCACATTTTACCAATTCAAGTGACATGTAGATACTTTTTCTTTATGTCCCTTTTACCTTCCCCATTTATAGTTGTTTTAAGTATCTCATCTACATACATTTAGTATCAAATCGAATGGTGTTACAATTTTTTTCAACTGTCAATAATAATATAGATAACTCAAGAATAGAAAGAAAGATTATAGGTATACCTCATTTTATTGCACTTTACTTTATTGTGTTTTTTGTTTATTTGTTTGTTTTACAAATTGAAGATTTGTGCAACCCTGCATTGAAAAAGTCTATCAGTGCCTTTTTTCCAACAGCACTTGGTCACTTGTGTCACATTTTGGTAATTCTCATAATATTTCAAACTCTTTTATTATTACTAAATTTGTTATGGTGATCTGTGATCAGTAATCTTTGATGTTACTACTATGAGTTCCTGAAGGCTCAGATAATGGTTAGCATTTTTTAGCAATAAAGTATTTTTAATTAAGGTATGTACATTTTTTTGACATAATGCTACTGGACACTTAATAGACCACAGTATATAGTATAAACAATTTTCTATGCATTAGGAAACCAAAAAATATATGGGAATCACTTTATTGTGATATTTGCTTTCTTATGGTGGTCTGGAACTAAACTGCAATATCTCTGAGATATGCTTTTATTACATTTACCTGTGGCTCCTCTTATGTGTTCATTATTTCTTCATGATAGCCTGAGTTTCCTTGTTTTCTTTCTATTTTGAGGGCTTCATTTAGTCATTCTTTTAGATTAGGCCTGCTGGTAATAATTCTCAGTTTTCTTCATTTAAAAATATCTTGCTTTCTCTTCTTTCCTGAAGGATATTTTCAGAGGGTATAGAATTATAAATTGACAAGTCTCAATTTCTTTTTTAAGCATTTGAAAAATGTGCCCTTTATGGTTTTTGATAAGATATCTGTTGTCTGAATTTTTTTCCCCTATGGGTAATGTATAATTTCACTCCTGTTGCTTTCATGTTGTTTTCTTTGTATTTAGTTTATAAAAGTTTAATCATGATGTGTTTTGGTGTATATTCTCTGATTTTTGAACCTATAGATTATGGATTTTTCCCCAAATTTAGAATGTTTTCAGCAATTATTATTTTGAGTACTTTTTTTGGCTCTACCCTTTTTCTCTTCTCCTTCCAGGACTACAGTGATACAAATGTTAGACTTTTGTTATAGTCCTGGAGGGTTTTTTTTTTTCTTCAGTATATGTTATTTGTTTTCAGATTGGATAATTTCTGTTTTTCTGTCTGCCAGTTTTTCCCTCTGACTCTTCATTCTGCTGTTGAGCCCAATCCATTGAGTTTGTTTGTTTTTAATTATGCTATTGTATTATTCAGTTTGAAAGTTTCCATTCCATTTAGCTTTTCTTTACATCTTTTATTTCTTTGCTGAGATTTCTCTTTTTCATTTATTTCAAGCATGTTCATAATTGCTTATTGAAACGTTTGTGATAACTGATTAAAAACCTTTCTCAGGTAATTCTAACATTTCTGTTGTCTCTGGGCATCTATTAAATCAGCTTTTTACACTTAGTTTAAGATTTTCCTGGCTTTTGGTATGATAAGTGATTTTTTTTATTGAAATCTTGTCAGTTTGTGTATTATGTTTTGAGATGTTGCATCTTATTTAAACTGCCTGTTTTAGCTATCTTTTTCTGACAGTGCTTCACTGAAGGAGAGGGAGTTTGCTGAGTCATTATGGCCAGATGGAATTTGAAATAAAGTTTCCCTATTTGGCCTCCATTGGCATCCAAATTAGGGGGAGCTTCTCATTACCAGTGGGAAGAGATAGGAGTCCCATTCCCCAACTAGGCTTCCACTGATAACTCCCTGTCTGAGAATGGTAGATATACAATGTTACCACTCCCTGCATGGATCTACTAATACTACAGATGATGTGGCCTCATTACCCCTTAGTGGTGGTGACAGGCCAGACTTTCCCCTACCACCTTCTCTGCCATCACCCCACTGGGGAGTTTAAGGGCATCTTATTACTGAACAGTAGGAAGGGAAGTTCAAGATCCCTATATGTCTCCACGACAGTGTGCTAGGGGAGAGGGGCCTCTTTATCATCTTGAAGGTATAAAAGTCCTGGTTCCCCACTGGGCCTTCTCTGACACCACATCAGTGGTGACGTCACTCCTTACAGAATGGTAAAGTCCAGTCTCCTCATTCATCTTTTGCAGATGTGAGTGTGGGTGAGGACTGTTTTCTTCAGGGTATTTGGCTGTAGCAGAATCATTATTCTGTCTTGCCAGGCTGCTCCTTTCATGGTCCTCTGGCTCAGGAGAGCAGGTTTTTGGAGGGTGTGTTTTGTCTGTGACCATTGGTGCTTCTAGGTTGCCTCTCCAGTTCCATGTTTGGAAAATACGAGGCAAAAAGAAAACCTCGAGAACTAACCACAATGTGTCCTAGGTGGTCTTCCTACTCTTTACTTTATAGTCTGTCTAACACTTGTTTGTGTACTGTCCAACGCTTTCAGTTGTACTCAGTGGGAAGAATATGGAAAAGTACTTTATTACATCTTTCCACAAGTGGAAGTCTCTTACACTTTTTTTTTTAATACGGTCAGTATTTAGACACATAGATATTCCCTTTGTTCATAGATTAATGGTAGCATAATATATATTTTTTTCTTGCCCATCTTGCTTTGTTCCCTTACAATTATTTTTTGGAGAACACACAATAACAATATATAGGGCTATTTTTCATTTCTTTTTATTACTTCAGATTATTCCATTGTGTGGTTGAATCACAGTTCCTTATTGACAGCCATGTGTGTCCTTTCCAGTCTTTTCCTCTGACAAATAGTTCCACAGTGAATATCCTTGTACCTACACCTACATCTTTCATATTTTTACTATCTTGGGATGAATTACCAAAGCATATGTAAGTTTGCTACCTCTTCTTAGTATGACTTTTGATAGCTGTAGCTGACATACTGAGAAGGTTTTAGACCTTTAGCCTTAATAAAATCACTACTTGCCTGGAAATCTATTTTTGCTGTGCTCTAGACCAAGTTAAGTTATCCCTTTAGACTTTAGTTTCTCAAATTTATTATAATAATAGCTACCATTGTGTGTGTGTCCATTAAGCTTTGAGCATTGTTTCAATTGCTTTATTTATTTCACAACAGTCCAGTAAGGTCATGATCAAAATTCCTATTTTATAGTCTGTGACTTGGAAGGATTTAGAGAGGTTAAGCAAGTAAAGGGCAAAATCTGGGTTTGAACTCAAGTTTGCCTGATGGAGAAACTCAGGATTTTCCTTTGATATTTTTGCCTTCTGTGTAAGAAGAAGGAAATAGTCTTGCCTATCTCTTAAGGTGTTGTAAGGATCGAATGAGATATTAGTTATGAAAACATTTTTAAACCATGACTTGTAAAGTACAGATTGATCATTGTGATGTTTTTGCTTTTCTTGGGGAGATTTAGTGGACACCAATGTCTATTATTATTATGGCATTTAATAATCTTCCCATAGAGCAGTCTCTTGTGCAGGTGGTTAAAATTATTGGTCTCATGATGACTCCATGAATCACTTTCTTTTTAAAGGTGGTTCTAGCAACATTTTCTCTTCCCCTGAGGACATTACCCTGTTCACCTCACAGCCCTTGTGTTCTAAAGGGAATTCTTCATGTTACACTCTCTCCCCAGAGGTCTTCTCATGGCAGTGCGACATCCATATGTCTGAGAACTTCCCCATGTCAATTCACATGTTTCCAAGAGCTGAACAATTTGGGTGAAGTCTAAGGTTGCTCAAGGGAAAGGAAGAGAATATGCGTGTGGGTAACAATGCTGTCTTCCAGACTGATGTGAATTAGGAGTGGGAGGGGCTCCTGAGCTCCTGAAGGGTTTTCTGGTCTTTGTTCATTCTTTAGCACTGGCCCATAAGTGCCTATTTCTACCTACCCTCAATTAACCAGGCAACAGAGGGGAAACAATTATTGTCACTGGAGATAAAGTAAAGCTGGTCAAAGCATGACAAATTAATATTAATTCTGTGTTAACTGTTTATAACTTAATGATTGTTCTCCAGATGCCATTTTCAAGTGTAAGAAAAATAACAAATACAATGATTTAAGCACACAAAACATGGCAAGTTGCAGATGAAAAATGCACAAAAGGTTAGTTTCAATTAAAACAATCTGTTATCATTTTCTGCTGCTCAGCTAAGCCCTTTATTTCTCAAATGTTAAAATGAAACTTCTAAAACACAAGTTTGGCACTCAGCGGCCTGCGCCCCTCACTCAAAAACAGTCCTGCAGATGGTTTGGCGAGTAAGGGATTTGTGAGTTCTTCCCTCCTCATTCACCCCTCTCCTGCCAAAAAGCTTAAACGTTTTGGTGTTGTTGAAGAGGATGAAAAATAAGTAAATTGATGATTTTACTTCTTCTAACTGCAGCCATTTTGTTTCCCTCTTCCATACTGCATGCACCTTGCCCACTACAGGGATGACCAACTCAGTCTGGGCCAGGTCCACGGATCTCACTGAGATAAAACATGTTTTCTTGCTCATTGCTTAACATTTCCACCTTTTCCCTGTTCCTGCCTTGTTCCCATGACTTTCTAGTCAAGCTGAAGACACACAAAGTGGTACCCTTGTGTAGTTCCAGAAGTTTCAGAAAAATTCAGGAGTGCCAGAAAAATTTGCATTTTTCTATATAGGCTCAATCTGTTATCATTTCTAAACATCGGCAATCAGCCCTTTGCCCAGTCGATTAAGAACTGATTGTATTTGCCAACCATTGTTTACTCCCTCATATATTGAGTTGCCTGTGGTCTTTGTTTTGTTTACCTTTTTGTTGTTGTTATTGTGTATTTTGTTTTCTTTCAGTGGGTATAGAACTGATAGGATTTGGGGGAACATATCTTTTCTTTTTATTGAAGTATAGTTAGTTACAATGTGTCAATTTCTGGTGTACAGCGTAATGTCCCAGTCATGCATATACATACATATATTTGTTTTCATATTTTTCATTAAAGGCTATTATAAAATATTGAGTATAGTTCCCTGTGTTATACAGAAGAAATTTGCTTTTTTATCTATTTTTATATATAGTCATTAACATTTGCAAATCTCAGACTCCCAAATTTATTCCTTCCAAACTCCTTCCCCCATAAGATTGTTTACCATGTCTGCGAGTCTGTTTCTGTTTTGTAAATGAGCTCATTAGTGTCCTCTTTTTTCTTTTTTTTTACTTTTATCTTTTTTTAGATTCTACATATGAGTGATACCATATGGTATTTTTCTTTTTCTTTCTGGCTTACTTCACTTAGAATGATGATCTCCAGGTCCATTCATGGTACTGCAAATGGCTTTACTTTACTCTTTTTATGGCTGAGTAGTATTCCATTGTGTAAATATACCACAACTTATTTATCCAGTCCTCTGTCAGTGGACATTTAGGTTACTTCCATGTCTTGGATACAGTAAACAGTACTGTTACAAACATTGGAGAACATACCATTTTAAACCTGGAAGCATTTTTCAGCATTTTCCATGCACTGTTTTCAGTTTTTATGGACACCCTTGTTGTAAGGACTGAGACTCAGGAGACCGTAGGGTGGGCACAGTGGCCTGAAGTTCACTTCATGCTGAAGGCGCCAGTGTAAAGAAGGAGTGGGTGTAAGAAGGCACCTGTGAACGGCCAGTACTTTGCCTGCAGCACCTATGCCCGTATAAGACTTAGGGATGCATACGGTCCATGTTATGGAAACAGTGAGCTTTAAACTATGTCCACCAAGTACAAAGAGAGGATTGACAGTGAACAGGGAATAGCTTGTTTTCTTTCCTGCAGATGCTTCATTCTGAATTTGTCCTCACCTACAGCTCAATCAGACAGAGCACTAGATGGCACTGATCTGTGGGAGTAGAGAGGAATTGCAGAGGGGGTTCTCTCTTATTGAGAGAGGGGACCACAGGAAATAAAGAGAGAGAAACAGACAGAAGTAATTCCCTGCTGCCTATCCTGGTGAGCTCTACAGAACAAGAGGCGATTCATCGGGAAAAGTAAAAACACGTTTAGTTTTGTCTCCTGAATCTCATGTGATCTTATGGTCTTTCCTCAGCAGGTGTTTCTGTCAGGTAACATCCATCCCTTAGGGATGTAAGCTTCTCTGATTACAGAGCTGCTGCTCCCTCTGCTTCTGCCTAGAATGGGAAAGAACACATGAGCATTCTCCCTTCAGTGAAGGAGGGAAGGCTCAGCCCACGTGTTTACGTGTAAATACCAGGAGATTTGGCAAGGGCTGGGCTTACTCACACGCCCCCTTCAGGATCCCTGCCAGAGCCATGTGCCTTTCCTGGGAAGGCTGGCGCACACCGGTTGTGCCTGCTGTTGTGACAGTTGCTGGGGACAGGCTGTATCTCCCTCTTCTTTCTTCCCAAGACGGTGTGAATTTGAACAAATTTTAGACCCTGAAATCAGACTCAGAACAGCCATGACATACCTATTTAGAAAGGGGGATGTTACAATAAAATGTCGCTCTAAACACGGTTTCTAGCCCAGACTGGAATTCTTACCAGGTGCTTACATAGCTTGGCGGAGGCTTGTAGAAGTTTTTTTGATATGCATTCGTGGTCTGTAACTTCAGCTTGCTCTCAGCGTGGACTGCCCCAGGGCATCACTGGGGTGAATGTGTGTGTGTGTGTGCACGCCTGTGTGTGTATGCGCAGGGACATGTGCTCGCGCGTGTATGCACTGGTGTGGAACAGCTCAGACTGGGATCTGACCCGGGTTCTAGCCTTCCTTGCACAGCCTCTACTCACTTTCCTCACGTGTGAAATAAGGCAGCTGGTTCAGCTCACGGTCTCTGGACCAGCACGGGGTCCTGGTCTGCAGGTAACTTGCTCCCTGTTGACTGTTATATGCAGGGTTCAGGCTGGACTATTCAGTGAAGCATGTTTTATCCAGGAAGACCCCAAAAGGCAGATTTAGTCCTGTTGAAATGCATCCCTCCAGCCCAGTGTGTGTCACACGGTGCAGGCTCAGCATTCCTGGGCCTACAAGGTACAACCCAGACGGAGGCTCTAATGGGTGTCATTCTGGAGAGTTACTCTTGAATGTCTTGTGCTGTGCTCACCAGGCTTCTCTTCTTGATGGAGCCTTTCTTTGCTCCACCAGCTCCTGCACTAATTGCACCAGTAGACTCTAGGGTAAACTCCATTGCCTGGTTAGCCCTGAACGTCTGGCCCCAGTATCCCTGCGGGCCTGGGCTCCCTCAGAACAGAGCATTCAGACTGGCCGTGATGTGCCTTGTTAGGCCTCTGCAGGTGTTGATGCATGTGCCAAGTTTCTGAAAGGCTGGTTATAAGATGCCTGGAACTAAGAGTCTGGCCAAGCCTCCATGGAGAAGTAATGACACCCAAAATTACATTTCCTGGACGATCTCAGGGCACATGTGAGCCTGGGTTTGGCTAACTCCCCAGCAGGCTCAGTTCATGTGCGGTTGGGCCATGGACTCTGGGGAAAGCTGCATCACATCTGACCTGTAACTCAGGCTTCTACCCCAGGATAACCAAGTGAATATACCCCAGAGTCCCCTCTCAGGACTTCAAGCCTTCCATTTATTTAAAATGCCCAAAACAGCCAAACTTATTGCCACAGGTGTCGGCAGTGGATATGAGGAGGGGCTCACCCTGAGTCAAGTTAGCCACACCAAGCTGTGCTGCTCAGAGGGTCCCTCAGATCACCTGGGGGGAAATTCTGCCAAGAGCTGGGGAAGGGCAGTGGCCAGAGAAGACTGACCCTACCCGAGAAGAGGAAATCCAGGGGCAGGGGGTCAAGCACAGCAATTTGGGTCAAAAGTATCAGATGCTGCAGAAGCCTGCAAGGAATGGAACAGTAACAGTATTCCATGTTGTGGGTAATTTTAGTACCTGAACACGAGTTCATTTCTTGTTCACATGAAGTCCAAAATATGTGTTCAAGCTGAGCAGCTGGCTCATACCTCCAGGTGACCATTCAGGGGACCAGGCTCCATTCAACATCTGGTTTCCTAGGACATCACCTCAGTCTGTAGCAAGTCAACAGAGAGCAGAGCATGCCAGGTCCCATGTAGGGGTCTTTAGGTGCCAGTCTGGAAGTGATGCCATCTCTGCATCAGCCAGAATTGTCATGTGGCCACAGAGACACATGTGGGCGCAGGAAGCCCACCGCCAGGCCTTGAAGGGGAAGGAGCAGGTTTCCTCAGGGGAGAGAGGACTGCTGGAGGTGCAAGCCCTGTGTGCACTTGGGCTGAAGCTTAGGGAAGGTGGACTCATGCAGCAGACTTGGGGGCAGGGTGAGGCCAGACAGGAGTGTGCCCACAGGAGTGGCCCAGGAGAATCAGGACCCGAGAGCTCCTTCGCCTCAGTCCTGCTCCCAGAACTCTTCCAGTCATGAAGATTGGAAGGAAAATTATATATATATATATATATATGTAAAATGATTTCTCCCTCCTATCAGGGAAAACCTGCTGATACTTTACCTTCAAAGATAAAGCCTTAAAAGCATCCTTCAAGAAAATCTTCATTAAAATGATTTGAGATTCTTCAGACAGAAACAAGGCCGCTCTTCTCCCAGCAGTTGGTGATACTGAGCAGGACCCTGTGGGCGCTGCCCCCAACCCCTGCCTCTTGTTTATAGAAAAGCTAAAGTCTCCTGGTCCTTCCTGAGTCACAGAGGAGCAGGCTCAGGCAGTTGATTAGGACAAGCCTGCAGGCATTGGGGGTAGATGACAAATCTGACCACCTGTCTCAGTGATTAACTGAGATTACTCCCCCATTTCCCTTTAGAACTTTCATGACTGAACAGAATCTTTGGAGATGGTTTTCTTTGGGGGGATGCTGGGTCCACCAGATTGCAGGTATTCTGATTAAAAGCAACTTTCCTTTATGTTGTCAGGGCTGTTGCCCCCAGGATCATACCTCTGCCCCTCCCTCAAATAGAAAACAGTTACTCTAAGTCTCAGGAGGCAGCCGTGAAGAGAAGAAACAAGAACTGATTAGAACCAACTGAGCCCAAGATGGTGGAGAAGTTGACTTCCAGTGGCCCTTGAGCCTCTCTATGCATTCATTATAATGCATTAGTATGCTAAATGACACCCCCACCAGTCCCATGACAGTTGACTGTTGCCATGACAACAACCAGAGAAGCCCATACAAGGACCGATTGGTTCCATCACACCCCAAAGGAGAGCATGACGGCAGAAGCCTCTCATAAAAAGTCCACATGGCCTGACCCGTGCTGGAGATGTCTCTACTGGCCGTCTTGGCTGATCGCTTCCTACTTGAGTGCCTTTCTTTCCTTTCCCCAACTCCAGGGCTTTCTTTCCTTTTTCTCTTCTGAACAGTAAAGCAGCCATTCAATTTGTCCCCTCCCTCTGCTGTGAATTCTTTCACAGCCAGCAGCAAGGACCCTTGGTGGGCCTTCTTATTTAGGGGTCCCTCTATCCACTAACATTAGTATGGGGAGATTCCCTCACCTCATCATTTCTGCTGTTGAAATATTAACCCCACCTCTGTTATCTGCCAACACCACTCTTCTGAGCCTCTGGATCAAGGGGACTGCCCCTGAGAATTCTGGACGAATAAGAAAGCAGACTCTTCCCTTTACAATGTCTCCCCTGGGCAGGTAGCTGGGAGTGCTGACGCCTTGATCCTCTCTTCTCTAGAGGGCATTACAGAAGGCATATCCCAACTGAGCCATATCCCCAAAGGCAAAGAGTAGTTGGCAGGCTGCTGGAAGCTCTGTCACTGAGACCTCAGGAGAAATGATTAGAGCCCAGATGAACCAGGATTTCATCTCAGCTGCATGTTCAAATCACCTGGCCAGCATTAAGCAGCAAAAACCATGAAGTCTGGGCTCCACTCCAGACTGATGAAGGAAGAGTTTCTGAAAGTAGAGTCCAAAGGTGGAATGTTTTACATACAAATTCTATAAGTGATTCTAATGTGTAGCTGGTGCTGCTCAGGGGAGACACCCACGAAATGCAGAGGAGTCAGAAAACCTGGATTTGGTTGTGTGGTAACTCAGTGTCTAGGAGCATGCAATGGCCTCTCATTGTTTTCAGGACAAATGCGAGCTTTTGACCAGGCCCACAGTTACGAAGCTCTGAGTGAAGACTTCTGGCCCTCTCCCTTCTCCTGGTTTGGACTTGCCTCCTTCCTCCTCATGCTTCTCCATGGGGTTCACACTCTTGGCCACGGACACACTACTCCAAGTCTTGAGTGCCTTTGGTCTAACCCTTCAGGCTCAGATTAAATGTCCCCTGTCAAGGAGGCCTTCTTGCAAACTTGTCTCCACCAAGTGCACATAAGCCTGTTCAGTCCCTTCATGGCACTGATGACAATCTTCTATTATCCTGTTTATCTGGTAGCTTGTTTATTGTCTGGTTCTGGCTTCTAGACTTTAGGCTGTGCCAAGGCTAGGATCGTGACTATCTGTCTCATTGTTGCTCCTTCCAGCCAAATGTATATTGCAAATATTCAGTAAACATGTGCCTTAGGAAAGAATGAAAAGCTCCCTATTCTGTAAAACCCCACCCTCCTCTTCTCCTTCCAGAAGACAGGGACCAGCAGGCAGGAACTTCTCCATTTCTTGTCTTTGTTTGCAGACAGCCCTATCTGCTCCGTCTACCTCTTGCTGAGGAGATGACCTTCCTTTCCAGTGCCACTCCATGGGTTTTTACCCTTATCTACTGCCTACCCTTTAAGGTACTAATTCTCAAACATGAGCATATTTCAGGATCACCTAGCAGGCTTCTTAAAAAATGCAGGGCACTGGACTACCCCCACCTTAAATCTTGGATTTAGTGAGTCTGAACTGGGAGCCTTGAGATCTTCCACTTCTGCCCCATTCCTGGGGATTGCTGAAGATGCTGGTCCTATGATCACATGGAGAACCTCTGCCTTAAAGTGTGCAGTTCGACTGGGTGATTCTAATTAATTCTTGTATTTAAATACATACGAATTCCTCATTTAAAACAGTTAAAGACAAACAAAAGCAAACTCAGCCACCCACCTTTCCTGATGCTTGGACCTGAGAGCTGAGGTCTGCTAAGGACAAACCACGCAGCTCAGCTTGTTAGACCCCCTGAAGGTTCATGGTCACCAGCCTTAGCTGGGCCCTCTCTGTCCTCCAGACTGCAATCTTCTGGCTACTTTTCTGTCCTACTTTCTTCTAGGACTCTTTCAGACATTTTTTTTTTCCTTAAAACCCCCCACCTTACGTCTTATTCCTTTTCTCTGTGAATGGCCTGGACTGCCACTTACCAGAGAACAGAAACCAATAAAATGCTTCAACTGTCCATCCGCATTTTACCCCATAAAGTGTAAGAAGCATCAGCTCTACATCCGAACCCCTTCTCTGCCTTCTACCAGAGTGAACGATGCATCCTTCCCCTCCTATGAAGGTCTTTTAGGCTCATGTGCACGGTTCTGACATGGAGCTGGGATTACTCATTTTTCTCAAGAAGCCTGGTATCTTTCCCCAGGAAATGGTATTTCAAAGACACAATCTAGGATATGGAGGTGCTCATTGCTACTAGGTTGTAATTGTTTTTAGGTCTTTTCAGGGGACAGCTCTAGAAAACACGTATCTTTAAAAAAACATGTGTTCTTCCTGACACTTCCAATTCAAATTCAAGTCAGCAGGTTTTTACTTACCACACTGATCTTGCATCATACATGATGCTAACATAGTTAATCATTTGATAGGTCTCACAATACTCACACAATTATCTCAGAATAAAAGCACCAACGAAGTGATTTCTGGAAACACTCTAGAAGTTGTGTTTTTTGTTTTCTGCTTTTAGGTCTTGTTGTCTTTAAGTTATAATCCCCTGGTGATATATAATCAAATGACTGTGCTTTAAAGTTTCTTGGAATAATTGTTATTTTATATATATATTATATTATATATATATATAAATGAATTGTTATTTTATATATATATATATATATGGTTATGTATATATGTTTAGGGTACTCTGTCTCACTTTACCTTTTTGGAAATGTTTTGCATTTAATTTTGTCTTTTAATTCTGCTTGTTAATTCTGTAAAATATTTATAGAATTAAAAATTTATAAAACATGGTATATTTAGAGACATGTAGCTTCTAATCTTATCTCTTCCACTCTATTTCTTCCTTTTTAATTTAAACATAATTATATGTACACATATCCATATCACTACCTTTTCATAGATAAATTGTTACATACTATATACACTTTTCTTGACTTTTTTTTGCTTAACAATAAATATGAGTGATCATTCTCATACTAGTATATAAAGAGATTTTTCATTTTTAATAGCTGTATAGTATTGCATTATGTTGATGTACAAGAGTTTATTAAACTATTTCCATATCAATAGAAATTTGGGTTGTTTCCAGTTTTTTAAAATGTGTTGCATGCAGTAATGCAATGAGAATCTTTGTGCACAGTCATTTTTGTATTTCTACTGCTGTGTCATTGGACTAGATCCCTGTAAGTGGAATTGCTGGGTCAAAAGGTAAATGCATACAGTTTTGCTAAATATTTCAATTTCTTCTCCATACTGTTTGTATCATTTTTCACTCTCACTGGGGATGCATGAGATTGCCTCTTTCCTAACAGGCTTGCCAAGAGTATAGGTTGTCAAACCTTGGAATTTTTGCTAATCTCAGCATAGTTTTCATTTGTGTTTCTCTTATTATGAACAGGTTGAAACACCATTTGCATTTTTTCCTGTGAATTGTCCTATTCATATCTTTAGCCTATGAGACTTTTCTGTTTTCAGAAGTTCCTTCTAAATTAAGGATCTGAACCATATTAACCTTTTGTGACATAAACTGTATTTTCCCAGTTTAATATTTTGTCTTCTTACTTTGCTTATGGTGTTGTTTCCTATTTTGTAAAGTTTAATGTAATCAAATTTACCAATCTTTCCTCTCATTGCTTCTGGATTTAGGATCATACATAGTTTGAAATGTTTTCTCCACTTCAAAGTGATAAAGTGATTTACTTATAATGTTTCTTTTAGTTTTTGTATCATAGCTTTGCTTCTTGAAAGAGTTAGCCTTTCAAACTCTCCCCTTTTCCTCCATTTCTATGCACTCCTCATGTCATTCCAGTGAGGTTTCCTGGCTGCCTTCCCCAACATCCGCTCCTGACTTAGAAGTCTCTCAGCCATGCCTCGGTACAACCATGTGTTTCCACTGTCACACCACTACTGCTGTTTCATTTTCTGTATTTCCCTGTTCCTCCTTCAGGGCAGAATTCTGCTTTGCATCTTTGAATCCCTGGTGCCTTGTGCTATGTTTAGTTTACAGTAGGTGTTCAATAAATGCTTTTGCGTGCATGGATAAACAAATGGTGGTTATTCATTTGTTGAGAAGTGCTAAGAACTTGAGACTACTTGTTTAATGCTATTCCAATCATTATGGGTTCTCTTCTTGCTTTTGCCAGGAAATAAGCATTTGATCCTGAACCTTAAACATTTAACTCCTCTGTATTCATGCTTAAGTATCCATAGGTGTAGAATGAGGTCACTGGGCTAAAGAGTGTTTCTCAGTCCTAAAAAACTGCTATTCTGGGCTCCATGTCAAATGATCTCAACTCTGACCATCCAGAAAATGCATTTCACCTCATTTCTATGGGAGGAAATCACCTAACTTTCCTGTCTGCATCTTTGAAAGATTTTTCTTCATGATTTGGGGCAATAAAAACATCTGCCTGGAGTAAGCCAGGCTTGAGCGGGGAGCAGCTGTGCACATTCATCCAGTCATGTGTGACTTGACTGCCTTCAGGAACAGGGCTTTTGTTCTGCTGCTGAGGGCATACAGCTGGCAGCAACACAGCAGCCACACTGCAAACATGTTCATTGGCATCTGCAGAATGTAGATTCCATTCGCAGATCACTAAATCTAACATCCTGGCCCATGCCCTGAAGGGAAAAGTCTTAACTTTGCCAAACCCTAGCCCTGGTGGCTTGGTCTGCAGGGCTTCAGAGCATGAGAGAAGGGGTTGCGAGCCAGCCCCACACCTTGGGGCCTCTGCCAATGCACAGGGAGGGGTCTGGTTGCATCCACAGGTGTGGTGAGCTAAACCCATCTTCCCAGGTGAGTCCTTCTACCCTCCTACCCTCCTACACATCTAGCAAGGTTCATGGACCCTGTGATGTAAGGATTTCCAGGAAGATAGTGATCAATTTCAATTCTTGCCCCATTCAGCTGATAAGTGGATACACACACACACACACAATATTGGTTCTGTTTCTCTGGAAAATTCCTGCCTAATACACTTAGTGCGAGTGAGCCACAGTTTAACTATTCACCCACTGAAGTGCATCACCTTGGTTGTTTGCAGCCTTGGGCTATTAGTAAAAAAAGTGCTCTGAACATTTATGTATAATTTTTCACATGCACATACCTTTTCATTTCTCAGAGGTACATGTCCAAGCACATAATTTCTGAGTTGTATGGTAGTTACATATTTAGTTTTGTAAGAAAATTTATACTCACTTCCAGAGTGGCTGCATATTTTACATTCCTGCCAACAGTGTATGAATGAGCCAGCTTCTCTGCGCCCTTACCAGCGTTAGGTGACGCCACTGTTTTCTATCTGAGCCATGATTATAGATATGTCGTCAAGTCTCATTTTTGTTTTTACTTACCTTTTTCTAATGGCTACTAATGTTGAACATCATTTCCTGTGCTTATTTACCATCTATATATCCTCTTCAGTGAAATGTATGTTTGTCTTACTCCATTTCCTGATTAGATTTTTTTTTTTTTACTGTTGCATTTCGAGGATTCTTCCTATACTCTAGATACTAGTACTTGGTCAGACATGTGGTTTGGAAATCTTTTATCCTCATTGTAATTTGCCTTTTTCATGCTCTTGACCATGACTTTTACAGAGACAACATTTCAGATTTTGATTTGGTCCAGTTTGTCAAATTTTCCTATTACGGATTGTGCTTTCAGTGTCAAGTATAAGAGCTCTTCATCCAGCTCTAGGTCCAGAATTTCTCCCATGTTGTTTTCTAAAAGGTTCTAGACTTTCAAATTTTACTTTAAGCCTATGGTTCATTTTGAATTAATTTTTCTGTAAAGTGTGAGGATTTTGTTGACATTTATTTACTTATTTTTGCTAATGGATGTCCAACTCCTCCAGCACCGTCTGTTGGAAAGGCTAGTCTTCCTCTATTGAATTGCTTTTTCACTTTTGTCAAAAAAAAATCAGTTGGTGATGATAGTATGGGTCTATTTCTGGGTTCTCCGTTTTATTTCATTGATTGACGTGCCACATCTCTCCCAACATCATACTCTCTAGATTACTGCAGCACCTTAGGAAGCCTCAACACAGAGTGACCACTACCATATTATTCTTCTTAGGTTGATCTTTTTTGGGTACTGTACCTTTCCACTTAAATTTTAGAATAATCTTGTCTACTGGTACAAAATAAAAAATCTTGATGAGATTTTGATACAAATTACACCAAATCTATAGATCAGTTTGGGAAGAACTGACATCTTTACTTTGTTGAATGGCCCAACACATGAACGTAGCATAAGTTTCATTGTCTTCTTTAATTTCTTTGAATTAGCAGTTTGTGACTTTTTGTCATTCAGATACTAAATTAGATCTGTTAGATTCATACTTAAGTATTTCATTTTCTTTGGCATAGTTATAAATGGTATTATAGTTTTCATTTGTTTCAGATGTTTACTGTTAGTATATAAAACTTCAATGAATGTTTTTGCATTAATCTTGTATTATTCAACCTACCTGAACTTATATGTCACTTCTAGGAACTTTGTTTTAGTAGAATCCTTGGTATCTTCTGTATTAACAGTTGTGTCTGCAAATAGAAACAGCTTCATTCCTTCTTTTCCAATATGTATAACTTTTAATTTCTTTTTCTTGCCTTGTTGGAGTGATTAGGACTTTCCATGAATATCTTTGCCTTGTTTCCAAACTAAGGAGAAAAGCATTCAGTCATTCTTCATTATATAATGCCAAAAATATGAAGTTTTTTTGTTTTTTTTGTTTTGAAGTTTTTTGTTTTTTTGTTTTTTTGTTTTTTGTTTTTTGTTTTTTGAGGAAGCCCCCTCTACTCCTAACTTGCTGAGAGGTTTTATTATGAGTTGTTGTTATATTTTTAAATTTTTAATGCAACAATTGATACGATTCTATGATTTTTCTTCTTTAACTTGTTGATATGGCCTGTGGTTTTCTTTTTTAAAATGTATTTGTCTGGCTTTAGTATCAGGGTGATACTGGCTTGATAAAATGAGTTGAGAAGAGTCTCCTTCTCTCTATATTCTAGTAGATATTGTGCCAAATTGGTGTCAGCTCCTTTTTAATAAATTTAAATGTTTGATAAAGTTTTCCAGTGAAATTATCTGGCCTGGAGATTTCCTTTTCAACAAATCTTTAATTATGAATTCAAATCACATTTGCAGGATTCTCAGGCGATCAAAACTCAGTACACATTCCTCCCTTGTTAAAAGCATAGCACTTGGGACAGATACTCAGGAAATGCCTGAGTCCTTACCATTTTACGACAAGCCTCTCCGGGAGCTCTGTGGGGGCGGCTGAGCTGGAATCCAGAACTAAGACCTGGACAAGGCCTTCTTGAAACTACAACAGATAAGTGGCCATGCTATGAGGTCAGAGTTGTTCCAGAACCTACAGGAGAACTTGGTGTTGAAAGTCAGCCCATTCCCCACTCATAGGCTGGAATGAGCCATACTTGGGGCTGCCAGGCTAGGGGCAGCCTGAAGACTGAAGACAGGAGAGGGCAGTCTTGCCACGACAGTCCTTTTTCCTTCAGGGAAGTCTACTCCTTTGAGAATTTTCATTGCACTTTTGAGATCTGTGCTGAGTCACTTCCTGTCCCTAAAGTTAACTCAGAACAATCTGGTGCACTTGACTGGAGTCCATGGCCTGGGTTCACACGCCACTCATTCATTGTGTGACCTTAAGCAAACCATGTCACCTCTCTGAACATCCATTTCTCATCTTTAAATTGAGAATGATACTATATAAATGAGACCGTGTAGTATCTGACTTTATGAGAGTGACTTTTTTGCCATGGTAGTTACTTGATTCTACACATGTGATAAACAGACGACACAGACCTATACATGCACACTCTACACCAGCGTCAATTTCCTGGTTTGGGTTTTGTCCCGTAGTTGCTACATAAGGTGTAACCACTGGGGGAAGCTGGATGAAGGGCACAGAGTACCTCTCTGTACTAACTTTGAAACTTACTTATTTCAGAATAAATGTTTTTTGCAAGTTAAAAAAAATAGCAGTGATGGTGTTCCCTTAATAATTGGTGTGAAAATTGGGTAACAAATGTGAAATTTCTTTGTCATCTAAAAGGCACTATGCACTCAGTGTGTGTTTCCCTTCTCTCCCCACTCTCTCTCTCCCCCCTTCTCTGTGTGTTTGTGTATGTGGGGGGTGTGTGTGTGTGTGTATGTGTGTGTGTGTGTGTGTGTGTATAAACGCATTCAGAAGCTGGACAGTCAAACATCTATTTTGGTTAATCTTTGCTGGAGAAACTTGATCTCCAGGTTAATAAAGGAAAGAGGAACAGAGGCAGATCCATCATAGACACCCCCTGCACCAAAGCTTTGCCAAAACAGTGAGCCCCCAAAGATTTGGGTGCAGTGACACTTTTTTTTTCTCAAGCAAGAGACACACATTTCTGGGGCAGCAAGAAGAATATGGATTTTGGAGTCAGATCTGAGTTCTAATCCTGGCCCTCTCGCTTCCCAGCTGTCTGTCTTGGGACTGATCACTTAGCTCTTTTCAGTTCCTTCCTCAGTGTGGGGACCACACACAGTAGTAAGAGTAGCATGTCTAGCACAGAGTCTGACCCAGAGTAATAGACATTCATTTCTGTGGTGTCCCACAGGCTCCTCCCTTCAGCACAGGAGGTGTCAGGCAGGATTACAAATTTACAGAGAAACTCTGCTTCCAGGGAAGATCATTTGGCTTGAGCTCCAGAAGCATCTTAATTCCTAGAGACCACTTGCAAAGCTGTTCTCAGGGACAGGCACCAAGAGATCATCTGGCCCCTTCTGTGAATATGAGGGTGTCTTGCTGGAAACCAGGGTGGCCAAGGTTTGCTGTGTGGTTAGAGTGATTATGGCTGGCCTGAACAAGGCCAGACCACCGATCCTTTTGCTAGAGCAAGTCTTCTGGTCATTGAAGACCTCAGAGTCATAAGCGCTTGTGTGTGGTTGGGGGCGAGCAGCCTGTATCCCTGACACCGTTGCTTTCCAATTCTGTGGCCCTGCATGATTAGCAACATCTGATTTGGCACAAAGCCTGGGCCTCTGGCACTGAAAGTGTGGATCTCAGAATTGCAGCCTAAGGAGGGGAAATGAGCCTGGAGAAAGGGAGTGATTTGTCTAAGGCCATGGAATACAGACCAGAGCCAGGGCTGCTTTCCTGACTCCAACACCAGGGTTTGTTCCACTGCAGAACAAGGGCTTTTCTCCAAACTTTTCTCCAAAAAGTGGGCCCACTGTGACACATAGAGTCCCCCAGACAGCCAGTGGGCCCAGCTGCAGCTGAGTGTGAGCTTCGCCTTGAAGTGAACCACAGATCCCAGCTTTTTCCAGGGTGGGGAGGGTCTCTGCTTGGAAGGTCCAGAGGAGAGCAAGGCGAGCTCCCGGGACCCAGGGGGAGGAGAGGAATGGCCTTGTCTCCTGGCTTAGTGCTGGACCCCACCCCTGGGCTTCACCCCCTCCTCCATGGTGGTGGCTTTATCTCCCTGGGTTCCCACATGAGCTCTGTGTATATGCTTGTCTTCCCTTCCCTGACCCAACTCAATCTCCCCTTCACCAACACTGGATGGAGTCCTCTTTTCTTGTGCTTTCACAGCACTCTGGCTACTGCAGGTACAAGGTGTCCACTGGTGACAGCTTGAGAGGCAAAGATTGAATTGCTGCTTTCTGAGATCTCCGTACTTGAAGAGTGCCTGGCCGTTGGTAGTCACGTGATAAGTGTTTGTCAAAAGAAGACTGGTTGGTTCCAGTCCTTCCCAGTCAGGCCCTGGGCCTCGATCACTCTAACACTTGGGATTTGGGGATCTTCTCCCTGACCCTTTGTCCCGGAACCTCTGTGCCTAGTATTCTTGCTGGAGGAAGCTAACCTGCACAGACACAGCTCCTTGGGTTCTCTGTGAAGAAGATACTCTGGTTGGGATGAATGTCCCCACTCTTCCTACAAACATCTGTCCTAACTAGCAGGGAGGGCCCACAGGCAGCCCCTCTGGGATCTTGGTGCTGTAGACCCTGGTGTGTGTGAACGCAGCATCTCTTCACCTAGTCCCAAATGACCTTAAAGTTCCATAGTGCATAATAGTTTTGTCATTTTGAATCTTGTGTAGGGAAGATGCTCTCACGTGGGAGCAAGAGATGTCAACAGAAAGTGGCCTGGATGGGGCATAGTCAACACACTCTCTCCTCTTTGGGCCCTGGACTCACTATCACAGAGCCAAGCAAAAAAGCCCTCCAGTGGGAGACAGAGCATCCAGGAGCTTGGCAGAGACAATAGAAATGATTTGCTCAGAAACCACAGGGCCCCTGGTGGACATGACCCCTGGGATCATGTCAGGAGTCTTTCCATATCTTTTTGTCATCCTGA
The DNA here is from genome assembly GCF_036321535.1 of Camelus dromedarius. Lineage (NCBI taxonomy): Eukaryota > Metazoa > Chordata > Mammalia > Artiodactyla > Camelidae > Camelus > Camelus dromedarius. Next base: position 18,091,593 of record NC_087443.1, read on the forward strand.
ATGTGGGTGATTATTCAGAACCAACTGTCTCTCAAGAGCTTAATGGGCTAACATGCCTTCCCTACTCATGGTATCTAAATGGATGGAGGCAAGAGAATGGGGATTGATACAGGAAAGAATGCCTTTTCCTCCCAACTATTTGCCAAAGCAAGGCATATTGACACACACTAGAAATATACTATCTATTTAACATACTTAATCCTGCATAGGTGTGTGGAAGGCTACAACATTCTGGGCAGTGGGGAGGGAGCAGCAAATAAGACATGATTCTAGCTTCAAAGTAATCTACGGTCCCATGCATTGTATTTGCTTTAAAGAAGTATAAAGTTTATAAATGTCATTGAATGCTGGAAGCAAAGTGCTAAGGAAGCAAGGATTTAAGTTTTGGCTCAATTAGAAAGAGCAGGGTCTTGGAGGGTTCAAGGAATCAGAGTTCCCTCGGTCTGTGAAGGGAATGGGAATCCAGGATGCATATGGTGGCCATTTGTTTCATCTGCTTAAAGTTCTTTCGATTTTCAGTTACAGCAGCTTGGTTTTTCTTTGAAGGAATTGTTTTTTTCTTCCACTAATCTCTGTCTGAATGGGTTTTTTTTTTTTCTCTCTCTCCTTTCTTACCTGTCCCCCATGTCCAGGGATAGGTAACTAATCAGGATCCCCCATCCTCCTAACCACACTGATTTTTTGTGAATGGAGGAAAGATTATATTGGTGTAAAGAGATTCAATCATGGCAATTTTGTGAAAATTCTTAGAGAAGTTCTCATTGGCTACAGTTGCTGAATCAGTGGGCTGTAAGTCTAAATCCCTTGATTCTGGCACCATAGAGAGTGAAAGGGAAATTGGGAGAGAGATTCATGGTGACATTGTTTGAGTGCCTGGATCCAGCTATGCCTGAAGTCTATGTTTTTACATGACAGGAGATAATACATTTCCTTTGTGATTAAATCATTTTGATTTAAAGTTCTATCACTCGTAAGCAAAAAAAGTCCTAAGGGAAACAGCTCAGATTCAAAGAGGAGAAGAAACATCACGATGGCAAATCTCTTCCCCTGGGAAGTTTGGCAGAAGTAGAGCCTCTCTGCTCTCTGGTCTCTCAGAAATCGCATGCCACCCTGAAAAAGAATCTCCTCCATACCTGACAGTCTATTTGTAGATTTGTAGACTTTGGTCATTCCACCAAGAAGCCCCTTAGACTGTCCTCTGGAAAGGTCAGCACATGTAGAATTTCTACATAACCCATATTTCCACTGAGCAACCCCCAAAGTGGAGAGGAGGTGCCAATGTCCTCAAAGTCATGCTCTGTTTAATGGTGGATGGGACACACAGTTCTGTCTAGATGAGTTAGGAATATTAGTCGTCCCCATTATGTGTCTCCTGATCTGTTGCACCAGACTCATAAGTGAATCTATGCCTCAGGTCACCCCTCTTCACCAACAACTCATCACTTCTATCGATCTGTAGTCTAGATGACTTTTCCAAACAGAAGTGAGCACTCAGCTTCTCTTTTTAAAAGTCTCTGGTGCTTTCCATTGACAAAGAGGACAAATTTCAACCCTTTATCACAGCCTTCACCACCTGGCCTCAGTGTACCTCCACTCTCATCTTTGGTCCTCCATTCCACCCTCCCTCCACTCCACAGGCCCTCCACTTCTCTCTGAAAGCCCAGCATGCTCTTCTGATGCTCCCACCTTTGCTGCACTGTCTGATTCTCACTTGTTACTAGATATGAGGCTGCCTTGCCATGGACATCCTGGGAAAGTATCTTAGGGGCCTTCAAGAGCTGTGACATGTAAAAAGAAAAAAAAGCCAATCTCAGGTTTCTGTTGGGTTATGACAGCAGCTCTTCAAGGCAGCTCCCAGGTTCACAGATGCATGTGTTTCCATGGAAACGGCAAGTTGTGTTTGTCACTCTGACTCCAGGACCATGATGCCTCCCAGCAGAACCAATGTTTTCTTAGCATCAGATGATTCTCCTTCATTCAACCATTTAGAAGTGTCACATTTAAAACTGGGGAGAGGAGAAAGGGGGGACTTCCAGGATGATTTTCTGGGTGTTAGTGCTGAGTCAACTGCCTTGCAGACAGAACTGGCTGGTTTGATAGGCTAATGAGGGGGCCCAGGATTGGAGAGAGATGGTGGCTCTTGTATGAAGCCTGTCATTTTGAGAATGGAGAGCAGAAAAGACCCTGCCCTTTTGTTCTCTTTCCTTAGATGAAGAATTCTGTTCTTCCTTATGTTTCTAGGCAAGATTTAGTGAAAAAGTGCCTCTCCTGAGCCAGGATCCTTGGACACAGACCCCGAGCCAGACATGTGTGGCCAAGAGGGTTCTGGGGAGTAATCCTGGGTGTGAGAGAAGCTAGTCCCCTGAGCTGTTCGGACAGAGGTATGAACCATTATGTAGCAGGGGCTTTGCTGAGTCCACAGGGAGTGCTAGAGTCAGTTTCACCCTTGAGAGTTGGCCTACACTGAGGCACAGGGGGCTGGGCCTCTGTACCCCATCCCTTGAACCAGGCAGGGGATGCAGAATGTGCCCAGGGAGAGAGAGTGACCTCAGGATAAACAGTTGCTTTCAGCATCCAGAGCTGGGGTCCTGCAGTCAGCACTCAGGGAGTGGAGAGGCATCTGGGCAGGACCCTGCAGTGCCCAATGAGACTCACACTTGTGCAGAACAATACAGGAAGGAGGCAGAATTGGCTTGGTCCATGGCATCTGGAAATCCACATTTCTTGTGGGAGGATCATGCCAGCTCGCAGCCCTGACAAGGACATTGTGGTGTAACAGTGGACTTCTGTGTTCTCCTGTGCTGTGCCAGGCCCCCAGCGAGTGCACTGTTCACACACAGAGCTCCTTTCATCTCCACGACTGCCCTATTAGCTTGATGCTGGATTAGGAAGCTGACACTCACACAGGGTTTCAGTGACTTGCCCGAGTCACACAGCCAGGCAGGGCAGGAGGGAAGAGCCAGGGCTGCCCAGTCTGAAGTCAGAGCCAGACGCCTTGTGCTTGCCCCTTGCTCCCTCTACCTCTGATGGTGACAGGCTGGCAGAGCATGGAGGGATGCCATTCATGGCTGTCTTGGAGTTCCGGATGGGGGATGGTGGCCAGGGACTACAGAAATTTGTTCAGTTATTACGGCCCCCACAACATGAAGCATAGGCTCAGTCCACAGAAGCAACAAGCCACTTGGGCCCTTCTGTGAAGTAGCGCATCCCCCTGCCTTAAGGCCTGTGCCCACACCAGCCCTGAGGGCCAGGTGTCAGGGCTGCAGACAGAGGTGTGTGCCCTGCTTAGCCTCTTTGTGAATGTCCAGAGGATGTGGAGCAGAATGAAGCAAGCCCAGAACCCCGCTTGCTGGACGACAAGCACCTCCCAGGCCTGTTGACTGGTAGCTGCTCTGCTCATAGCCCCTGCAGGGGAGAGAGGCCTGGGGTGGGCTCTTCCACAGCAAGGCTGAGAGCCCGGGGGAACAGGCCAGCTGGAGGAGAGACACCCAACTGGACATCAGATGAAAGGTCCGTGAGGAGTGACTCCTGCGAAGTCCTGGGTGGAAGATAACCCTCGTGCTGCAGGTGCTGTGTGAGAGCAGGACATCCAGGGGTCCTCACTGGTGCTCATGCAGGCTCTCGGGACCCCTGCAGATCCCTGGGCAGAGAACTCTGTAGGTATCATGATCCAAGGATGGCCTTTGACCTCATCACAGAGGCACACTTGGCCAGATGCTCTCCCAGACCCAGGACTCTTTTTTCTTTTTATGATAAAGATTATGTCCCTCCAACTATTCTAACTACCGCCTTAATTCATACACATCTGCTTCCTACATGCTTTCATGGAAGAAGTTTCCTTGTTTTTCCAAATTGTGTGGTAGTTAAGATTTTGGCTTGATGCTTATTAAAAGATTGATTGCTTAGACGGTGAGCTGCTTCGCTTCCACCATTTCATTAGATTTACCCATGAGCAAAAATGGAGTCCAACTATATTATGAGTCTAAAGAAAGAAACTTTCTCCTCGCCCCTTCAAACTACGTTTTATTCCATTAACTTCAGAAAGCAAATAGGATTTTTAAATGACTGGCACAGAAATTTAGAGACTTTTCCTCTGTGCCCTCCCTCCAATTTTACTGCAGATTCCAGGACCCATTTCTTTTTCCAGATTGCTCTGCCTGGATTTGCTTTAAAGTTCTGTGCCAATATTTACAATAGCCAAGACATGGAAGCAAATTAAATGTCCATTGGCAGATGATTGGATAAGATGTTGTAGTGTATTTATACAATGGAATACTACTCAGCCATAAAAAAGAATAAAATAATACCATTTGCAGCAACATGGATGGACCTAAAGATTATCATACTGAGTGAAGTAAGTTAGAAAGAGAGAGAAAAATAACATATGATATCACTTATATGTGGAATCTAAAAAAAAATCACACACAAAAATGAACTTATTTACAAAACATAAACAGACTCACAGACATAGAAAACAAACTCATGGTTACCAGTTGGGGAAAGGCATAAATTGGGAGTTTGAGATTTTCAGATTCTGACTACTATGTATAAAATAGATAAACAACAAGTTTCTACTGTATAGCACAGGGAACTATATTCAATATCTTGTAGTAACCTGGAATGAAAAAAGAATATGAAAAGGAACATCTGTGTGTATATGTATGACTGAAGCATTGTGCTGTGCACCAGAAATTGACACAACACTGTAAATGACCATACATCAATAAAGCAGGGTCTGTGCTTTAAGATGACAGAACGTCCTCTCCCGTCACAGACATGACCAGCATTTACCTTATTGTTGACTGACTGCTCTGACTTTATTAAACTTTTTCATCTGATGGCTGCCCCCAGGGCTCTATTTGAAATGCCTCTAAGTGATACATATTTTGTATTTCTCTAATTACAGAAATATCTTGACAATGACAGTCACCGCCTGTAATGACTCACCCCGGTTTCCTCCATATCTGGTTTTATGATAATTTTCCTTGTGGTTCCACTTGTGTAAGATCTTCTGCCAGAGTTCTGTAGGGATTCTGTGGAAATTGTTCCACATGTAGACGTGTTTTTGATGCATTTGTGGAAGACGGTGAGCTCTGCATCCTTCTATTCCACCATCTTGAAAGCAGAATCCCAGACCAAGGACTCTTGAACCTCATTTCCCAAGGGCTCTCTGGCCTCATGCTGCTTGCAGAATCAAGTCCAAGCTCTGGGCCTTCCTCCATCTGATTCCACTGCCCTCCCGGGCACACTTCCTGTCGCCATCTCTTCTCTACATCCAAATTCACAGCCAGGCACAATACTTGCTGTGTTCCCTCAGGCCCCAGTCCTTCTGCATGAAGTGGACACCGCTTCTCACTCTGTCCAGTTAAACCTTCCTCTTCATTCTTGATGACCTGGTCCAATGTCACCTCCACACAAACCCTTCTCCACCATGCCAGTGAAATAAGGTGTTCTCTTCCCAACAAGAAAATGATACTTTGTGTTAATCTCATAACACGACACCTCATGTTGTAATAATTAGATAGTTACAGCAGCCTATGAGCTCCCTCATGCCGACTCAGACCGACGCCCTCTGCTTATTCTTGGTAACTGTGGCTCTGAACCAAGGCACAGCAGGTGCATAAGTGTGGACATGACTGCAAGGAGAAGCGAGAGGCATTAAAAGTCAGGCTGGTTATTGGATACACAATGGGAAGCTTTGCATCCCAGGAGCCATTCATGGGGATTTCTGGGCATGGTATCCATGGCAACTGCAGGGTTAATTGTCTCCATGGAAACTTCCAGAAATACTGAGGGGTTTGACTCCTGGAGGGAGGAGGATGTCTGCTTCAACTTGGTGAGGACTGAATGGGGTTGTGTTACTGTTTCTCAGAGTGGTAACACTGAGGCATGTCCACTGACATCTGTGCTATAGAAAGATAGATGGTGGGGACATCTTGAGCATCTCTTCCATGACTTGGAGAACATCAGAAATTCTCATTTATTTTTAATACCCTTTTTTCCTGAGAAAAAAAAAAATATGGCTAAAAAAATATGGCTCGAAGAATTGTTGATTTCCCTGGAGCCCTGCAGTCAGCAGCATCTGTGGTCCACACCCTCACTTGAAGGCTGCGCAGGGAGGTGGTCCCTCCAGCTTCATGATCCCCACACTTTCCCCGATCTGCATAAATACGCAGGCCTGACCTTGTTTCAGAATCAATTATAGACTTACCAGCAAAGATGCAAATGCAAGATAATGTGGTTACAAGGACACAGAGGTCAAACAAGAGGTCCAGAAGCAGTCTGAGGAAGGCCAATGGAGCCAAACACAGAGGCAACAGAACGAAGGTCCGAGCTGGGTGACCCTGGACCAGTCACCTAACTACTCTAAGATTTCCATTTTTCTTCTTTTACCTATAAAAAGGTATCCTATTTCACCTAATGATAATAAGAATCCTTTCCCTCATTCCTCCCAAGATTGTGAAGAAAGAAAATTAATGTGACACAGGATGCTTTCCTAAACTAGGGTGAGTTCTGCAAATGTTAGTCAGCAAAGCTGTTATGAAACTGTGAGGTTTGGCCTAAACATTAAATTCTGGAACTCTTTTTCTCAAATTTGACTTTAGAGCAGATGGAAACACATTTTTTTAAAGTGAAGGAACCCCACCCACCCAAATGGAGAGAGCACGTCTGCCTGTCTTTTGGAAATCTGCAGGCAGCCTGTCAATTTTGAACGTAAATGTGAATTGCCTTTGCACTTACCCTGTTTAGAAAACTCAGTTTTGCAGTGGATTTTGTTTAGACAATGATTATCCGTTCACTCATTTTATTTCGGTTCTCACGTTCTTCCTTTGTGGGAAACTGGAGGACCCTGCCGCTGTGCAGATGCCTTGAGCACATCTGAGTTCAGTCAGCTTCCGGGAAGTTGGGAAGATTTGGACCCCACAGGAGCCCCCGATACTCCAGTTAACAGAGCAACTGCCGCTGAGTGTAGGGTTGATGCTGGAGTAACATTATCAGAAAGGAAGTTGTGGGAAAGGTTGAGAAAACCTAGGCTTCTCTGAGCACTTTTGTTTAGATAGACAGACCCTGCAAAAAATCTCTGTCCAAAATCCCACCCACCCTGGGCAGCCCTGCCAGAATCTGCTGGAGATAGACCCACACACTGACCTCTGTGTGGTTCAGCTGTCCGGTCTCAGCTCAGAACCCCTTCCTTTGTCCTGAGGGGGGGGGTCCCTCTTGACTTCTCAGGCAGGGTTTCCGGCAACGAGCACTTATACACCCCACCAGGAGTGCAGGTTTCCCGAGATCTGTCCACGAGCACTACACTTCTTTGGAGAGAAAGGTTATTATTTCATCTTTTTTCACCTTTGTCCTGGATCAAGGAAATAGTCTAGCATTCTGTAATTATTTAATTACGTATAACTTGCTACTTTGCCCCACAAAGGTTTCCTGGCATTTTTGATATCTACATCTCTGCTGAGAAAAATGTGGTCAGTGTAAGACATTGGTGATAATGGTTATTTACTCATTCATTTATTTACTCTTTTCTTTATCCTACAAAAATTATTGAGTGTTTATATGTTCCAGGCCCTGCCTTGGGCACTGGGTCTTCAACAGTGACCCAAAGGAGCAAAAACTCCAGCCAGGTGGATCTCACATTCAAGAGAGGACAGACAGGCCACAGATGAGTAAAATATATAGGGTGTCAAATGGTGATATGTGCTACAGAAGAAATACAGCAGAAAAAGGGGTAATGGAGTGATCAGAGCAGCGTTTGCTGTGTTAGGGAGGGTGGTCAGTGAAGGCTTTCCCAAGAAGTAGGTACTTAAACAAAGACCTGATGGGAAAAGGCAAGCACACAGGTACCTGGATGGGCCGATTTGTTGTCACTCCAGGGGCTCATGTGATAATGCTCCTCTGTGTCAGATGTTGCTCTGCGCAAACCGGACCCAGAGAGGAACAATCAGGAGGCTAGGTGCCTCTTCTCCTGCCTCGTGCACAAAAGGTCACAGCTGGGATGATGTGACGGTCTCGGCTACACCAGGTGTCCTGAGCAGGGTGGATCCATCCCCAGAGTTGCTGCCTGGGCAGCAACTTTAAGTTTCCAAAGCTACAGAGGTGCTCCAGGGCAAGGAAAACGTACCCGCAAAGCTCTGGGGACATCCCAACAGGACTCAAAGTCCCAACTGTTACATCTGCAGCCAGTTCCATCAGCAAGTAACACAGGTTGCCAAAGCCTCTTTCTCCTTCTTAATGTTACTGCATCCCTCAGCCTGCTCCAGTGGTGAGGATCAGGGAGGAGGCGGGGTCAGGGGTGGGTGGAGGGGAGCATGCATCTCCAAGTCAGACTGAGGGTGTCAGGTGGGCACCACCAGGACCAGGACAGGTCGGGGAGGCTGGCTCCAGACGTGCTCTATGGGGACAGTAACGAGACATTGCCTTAGGCCTCTGGGGGAAATGGAAGCTATTAAGGATATTTGTGGGCACCTCAAAACAGGAGGATATCAGGAATGAAGGCACCCCAGGAACTAGTTACCGTCTCCCTTCAATTTTTTATTTGTTTGTATTATCGATGCAAACAACATCACCATAGTCTGTAGATAATTTTGCGGAAACTAGTTAGGAAATATCTGTTTAATGAATACTTTTGCTGGTGCAAAGATCTCTCATAAAATGAGGAGTTAGATTTTGAAAAAGCCACCGTAGGAATGCTGCCTGAGGCAGACACTTTGATACTGTCTGCCTCTCCTGTGTGGACAGTGGAGGACAGAAGTGATTATTTCACCAGAAGGGTCTCCCTTCCTCACATTCGCCCACCAGCCTCTCTGTTGCCGGGGCTTGGGTGCTTACTCTGCCTGCAGGCAGAACAGACAGACCAGAGGAGCTGGGATTTCAGGCCCCCAGGGCAGCCCTCAAGCATCCCCTCTCTGTCTGCAGGACCCTCCTGAGGTGTGCTCTTGGTCTTTCTCAGACAGTTCCCAGCGGGGTTGTTTCCAGATTGTCCACACTGATCACCTGCACCTTAATCCACCCTCCCTGGCTTTCCTGCTTTCTGTATCTCCCTCCCCTATGCCTGCTCCCACTTGCTGGGATCATGTCTCAAACACCTTATCTGCAGCCAAATCCTCATCCTGAGCCTGCTTCCAGAAGGCTCAAACAAGGATAGCGACCACGTCTGTCTTATGAGGATGTGCTCCCAAGAAACAAATGCCAGAAAATTCAAATATGATTCATGAGAAAGCCAGGAAGTCACACGAACATTGCTGAGAAGTACTAGGTGATAAATCCACATAAGAGCCTTTTTGCTGTATTGTGTAGAGAAAATCTGGGGATTTATGATAATCTCAGATATATCTCATGATTTACAAATGTCTACTATAAATGCAAAAAGTCTTAACAAAGAAATAAAATAACTACTCGAATCCTACATGAAATTTATCATTCACCAGGATCGAGCATGATGTGTCCCAAGAACAAAAGGTTAATATTAAGATGTGAAAAATGGAACATAAATGCAGCCAAAAAGATGCTGAAGTAATCTGATGAAAACCAACATTCATTTTTTACCTAACAACAACAACAAAAAAAAAAAACTAGAGAAAAAAGGAGTAAATTTCGGTCATGTGCTGTAGTAAACATTTTACTTGTATAAGTGCATTATATATAATTACAGTTCTTTGAAAAAATCAAAAAAGCACACAGGATAGATACCTATCACAATTACGGTTTTACATTGTCTTGGCAATGTGTTAAATAAGGTATGAATTATAAATAAAAAGATCCTTTTGGAAAAGAACGCTCAAATGTTTATTATTTGGGGACAGAATGTAGCTAAATTAAGATTATCAAATCGCAGAGAGTAAGGATTTCATAAAAGTGGCCCAAATTGATAGTCTTTCTACACATAGCGGTGCTTAATTAGGAAATACACTGGAAGTGGAAATGTCATTTGCTATGTCAAATAACTCAAAATCTCTAGCATAATTCTGATAAAGTATGTATATGATCTAAGTGATGAAAACATTTCTCCAGAGATGTAAAGGAGATGTAAAGGATGGGTAAATGCAGACCCATCACAGGTCTCCGAATCTTGCAAGTATGACAGCTCTTCCCAAATTGACTCCTAATTTCCATGTAGTTGCCATCAAAGTGTTGATAGAAACTCTTTGGGGAAAGCCATGTTTATAAAACATCCATTTCTGTGATATGGAGAGAGATCCTCAGTGAGAGAAGTATCCAGCTCAAACGGTCTACCCCAGGAGAGATGAGCAGACATCTGGAAACACAAAGACCAGACCAGGAGCAGCAGGAGCTGCTGGGAGTGGAGGAGAGAGGGCTGCACACCAGCGGGGGCACAGCTGAGGGAGAAAGATTCAAGGAGATGCTGGGGTTCAGTGTCAGGGATCATTTGGCTCCTGGAATAATACTAAATCTTGGAAAGAAGGGAGGTCTTCTTCTGAGGTGGAAGGAAAGGAAACAAGGACAGAGGCAGGGCTTGGGGACATGATATAGCAAAAGTCCATGTCACTCACTCAGCTTCCTTTCCTTTTTCTGTACTTTTATTTTTTAATCATTCAAGTTACGCATGGATATGTCCTTGAGATCCTACATGGAATCCGAACAATATCAGTGAAATACAAGTTCCCTTTGACCCCATCGCTATCCAAGTCTTCTTCTCAGAGATGGTTAATGTGTTAAATTGCTATGGGCCTCTTGTTTCTACCTATAAATAAACACAGACTATAGAATATTTCAACATATGTTATATTTTTCCTGTGTATTTTTTAAAATTTTACTTTTCTTAATGAGATCACACTCTGCCTATTGCACTGCAACTTCCATTTTTCTTAACAAAATGTATCAGGAGTAATTCACATGAGCACATTGAGAACCATCTCTTTATTTAACTGCCACACCATATTGTGAGGTAAGTATGTGTCAGAGTCTGCTCAGCCATCCCTCTGTCAATAGACAGATGAGCTGTTTCCAGCTGTTTGAGCTTACAAATCATGCTGTAAAGAATATGCTTGTGTATGTCTCTGTGTGTAGATGTACAGTTTTTTTTATTTTTCCTGGAGAGTTAATGGGAGGCTACATTTTCTCAGGCAAAGAGGAGGGCGGATCCACTGGGTTTGGCAGGGAGAGAAGTAGGAGTTGAATGGAGAACGGTTGGGTTGGTTTGGTGGGAATAGGAGCAGTGGATGGACAGGAAAGGCTGCTATTCCCCTGGGCTGATCCAGGGCAGAACCAAGGTGTCTGGGTAAGATCTTGGTGGCAGAGGGGGTGGTCATTGCTCCTGATTAGAACCAGCCCTTAGTCCTGAATCTGGCTCCTCTGAGGACCAGCGAGCCTCTCAGCCCCTCCAAGGCCAGGCACCATCTCATTTCTTTCCCCCTGCAGGTAGGCACAGAGATGCTTTAGGTTCTTAAAGTGTGGTCCTGGGCCAGCAGCATCAGCATCTCCTGAAAACTTGATGGAAGTGCACGTTCCCAGGTGTCACCCAGACCTGCTGAATGGGAATCTCAGCGGAGGCGGGGAGGCTGGCCATGCATCCCCTTAACAAGCCCTCTGGGGGATTTAAATGCACACTAAAGTTTGGGAGCCACTATTTAGGGGTGCTCCGTGGCTCTCACAAGCATGAGGGAAGCCCTGCCACACACCCCTGTGGACCCTGTGATTCTTCCTTTCTCCAGATGCCCTTTCTCAACCTTCTCATTTTCTTCCCTGTTTCATTGTTTAGGTTCTCCAAACGCTAATCAAATGAAGTTTTTCAGTTCTCACCGCAAAATTTCCAAAAGGGTATCATTGTCCCCAGCTGGAGTTTCTGGAACTTAAGCAATTGTGCAAGATGTCACAGTTCGTCAGGAAGTGCAGGGCCAGACCCACGTCTGGTTGATGGTACCCCATTTCACAGGGGTACTCAGGCCCCTGCCCCAGCCTAGTTCACATGGCCAACCCCCACCCCATTCCCTGCTTACATCCAGGCTGGGCTAAGATGCAAAGGCCCTCATCTCTTTCCCCATCCCACTGTGGAACTGCAAAGAAATTTTGATTTCTCCAAATGATTCTCAACCTCCCATATGCTACACCTAAAATAATTTACTCATAAACATTTTGATGGGAGAGTTCTGGGTGAATTTTAAATCCCTCTCTCTCTCTCCTCTGCCGGGCTCCCACCCCACACATGGTCAGCTCTTTCTGCCTGGAGGGCTAAGTCATTTCCAGAGGATGGGGACAGTGTGGGGACATGGTGACCATCACCAGGTGAACACCCAGCCATGTTGTCAGTATGGGCTGCTTGCTTCTCAGGACTGTCAGGATAGGTGGGCTGAGGCTGTCCCAGAGAAGTGTCCCTCTGCTCTTTTGGTTCATGGACGAGCCCCCTGGTACAGTGTGGCTGGCGAGTGGGTTGACAATTTTATATAGAGCCTCTCTTCTCTCAACACCCCACCCCACCCCCACTTCTGCTTGAGCTTTTCTGGAATCAGGTCGATAGCAATGGCTCATTCCATTTTAACTCTGCAAGGAGAGAGGATGAACTGGTACCAGGGACCACTGCTGGTTTTCCCCTTTCATCCCCTCATCACCATCCTCTGTCCTCTGCTTCTCCAGGCTATGGAAACCCGGCTATCGTGGTTTCCAAGCCCTGTACTCTAAGGCACAGGTACGCAGGACTGAAACCGTCCACTGCTCTATGTTTCCTGCCAGACGAGGGGCACCACCCACAGGGCCCTCCACAGAATAGGGGCTCTGGGGGTGAGGAGTGCATGTGGGGTCCCACTTCAAGATGCACAGACAGATGGCACATCGAGCAGGGCCTGCTCTCCACAAGAGATGGATCTTACAGGTTGCTGTCAAGGCCAGAGAGGATAGACACTGTCCAGGCAGCTTCTTTTTATTATTATTATTTGTTTAGTTGGTGTATAGTCAGTTACAATGTGTCAGTTTCTGGTGTACAGCACAATGCCCCAGTCATGCATATACATACATATATTCATTTTCATATTCTTTTTCATTAAAGGTTATTACAAGACATTGAATGTAGTTCCCTGTGCTATACAGAAGAAATTTGTTTTTTTAATCTATTTTCATACATAGACACTAACATTTGCAAATATCAAACACCCAAATTTATCCTTTCCCACCCCTTCCCCTGGGGAACCATAAGGTTGTTTACTATGTCTACAAGTCTGTTTCTGTTTTTTAGATGAGTTCACTAGTGTCCTCTTTTTTTCTTTTCTTTCTTTTTTTTCAGATTCCACATAGGGTGGCTGTTTCCTTAAAAAGCTGTAATGGCAGAGCGGCTGGGCTTCTGGAAGCCCTTTCTGTCTGCTCCGTGACGTCTGGTAATCTCTGGGGGAACATTTTTCTGGCGCTGCTGTTGAGCATGGCTATTCCACTGCTCAGGACAGACTGTCTCGGCTGGCAGGCTCGAGATAAGCAGGTAACAAATCACCTGCTATAAACATGTATGCAAACATGAGCATGGAGGAGGGGAACTAATAAAGTTGATCACCTTCTTAGAAAAACACACCAAGTGCCGTGGAAGAGGTCCAGGTTGGAATATATGAAGTGACACCAAAAATTGTCCCAGGGTCTGGACAGCATAGAGAGCTGCTATGGGACCAGGGGAATGTGGCGCCATCGTACGAGGGCTTCTGTGCTACTTCTCTGGTTAGGCTGAGCATCTGGGTTGGAAAAGCATCCAGACCCTCAGACCACCAGCACGGGCAGACCTACAGGTGGATATCCGACAGGCCTAGGCTCTTTTCTGACAGAGAGTCTGCGGATCTTCAGAAAAATGAAACTCCCTGTGTAGCTGACCCACCCATCCAGATACAAGAGGTGACATTTATGTAGACGCATTGAGGGCCGTGGTGGTGTGAGGAACGTCTGTGGCTTCACAGGTAGAGCCTGGGATGGTCACCTGTGCCTCCACCAAGGCACACAGAGGCTGGCAACGACGGCCTTCTGATGGCAGTCCCAGTCGTTAAAAGGAAGCCCACCTACATTTCTCTTTTTCAAAGAAAATGCATCTATGAATTCTCAAATATTGAAAAAGAAAGCAAAGGGCATTTGGTATTTCACAGGCAGGGAAATCAATTCCAAAGTTCTTACTGACTTGGACGCTTAGTCACCAAAACGAGCTATTTGAATTTCATTAAAAAAGAAGAGTGACTGGTCCTTAAGATGCAATTTTTAAATATTTATGTAAAAAAAATTTTTTTGGCAATTGCTTAGGTGCGTCGCAAGTATCCTGGTACATCTTCTGTGAATGGAACACGAAGTGGGAGCCTCTTCTTGCTACTCCAGAGCTGAATCCAGAGCTTCTCCAGGCATTTCCAATGTGCTAATGTTTCCTCTAAAGAAATAAAACTGGTGGTCTCAAGGGAAAGTTAAGCTCCAGTTGACATAACTCGCCAGAGTGCAAACAACAGCCCTTCCTACCTTTGCTGTCTCTCTTCCTTGATGTTCAGCTAAAGGCACTCCACCCCCTTTCCTATTTTCTCCAGACTGTGGAACTGAGTTACTTTCTTGGAGGGAAATTGAAACCTTAACTCAACTGCCAGTAGAATTTCAATGGTTTAATTTGGGCAGTTGTTGGAGTGAACAGAACATGTGGAAATGGAGTCCTGGAGACAGCCCATTTATCCCCATCGAAAAATAAAATGCCCAGAGGCGAGCCCTGTGTGGGACTGAGCGGGCTCCAGGGACGGACACCACACTTAGCACATTGTGTGTGGCACTGGGGCTGAAAGTGTAGGTGCATTAGGGCCTTGTCACCAGAAGGACTCTGAGACGCCAGTGTTTATTTTGGTTCCTACGTTTCAATTAAAACATAATGCACTGTCCCGTTTTTTTTTCAGTCGCTTGTTTAATCATGAGATTATGGGCTATCATAAAACCTTCATTGCTCTCATATTTCTTCTTGGCAGGGTAGAGAAAAGTTCATTTGGGATTAGCTCCAGCAGCATTTTGACTGAGCCTTCCTGCTATTTATCATTCCAGAGGCACTGACAGTGCTAATGAATGTCAGAAGCTGTATATCATTTTATAAACACATGGCGCCCCAAGGTGGTGCCAATTAAATCTCCAGTGAAGGATTAATGAGGACCCATCCGAATAGCAGGTAGCGATCCCTTCTGACAACAGACCAAAGGCTTAGCCTGAACGGAAAGCAGAGGTATGGGACTCACGGGGGAGGAATCGCCCCTTTATGGCCCCTGCTTACTTCTGCAAGGGCTTCTGCTCCTGGAGATGACATTTATCTCAGCTGTAGTTAAAGATGTGCAGGAGATCGTGGTGATGGGGCACAAGTGGCCCCACGCAGCTGCAGGAAGAGAGCAGATAGTAACCGTATGCTGGCTGGAAACTCCAGCTTGGAGCTCTCTTCCAAGAGAGTGGGGAGGGAAAGATTAGATAAACATAAACTAAATTATGAAGTAAGCTCTAAGGTCAGTTGGGAGGGTCCGTTCTGGAGGGAGATGTGTTCTCTCTCCATTTGAACAATTAGTGAGGCTGATAGGTGTGTGCTCTGTAGCTGTAGGCATCTGGGTGATCTGTCACTCAGCTCACTCACCAAGAGGTGGCCCTGCAGTATTTATCTATGCAGACTGTTTATTTTTAAACTTGGATTTATTCCTTGCTATTTGTTTGTAGTTCCTCCCAGTTTAAGTAACAGTCTCAGACTTTGTCTCCCCACTTAGGCACCAAAGGACAAACAGCAATTGTGTGTTTTGTTTTGTTTTTTTACTTGAAGTATAGTCAGTTTACAATGTTGTGTCAATTTCTGGTATACAGCACAATGTTTCAGTCATATATGTGCATATATATATTCATTTTCATATTTTTTTTTCATTTTAGGTTACTATAAGATACTGAATATAGTTCAGCGCTATACAGTAGAAACTTGTTTATTTTATATATAGTAGTTAGCATCTGCAAATCTCAAACTCCCAATTTATCCCTTCCCACCTCCTCCCCACCCTTGTAACCATAGGTTTGTTTTCTATGTCTGTGAATCTGTTTCTGTTTTGTAAATAAGTTCATTTTTCTTTTTCTTAGATTCCACAGATAAATGATGTCAAATGGTATTTTTCTTTCTCTTTCTAACTTACTTCACTGAGAATGACAATCTTCAAGTCCATCCATGTTGCTGCAAATGGCATTATTTTATTCTTTTTAATGGCTGAGTAGTATTCCATTGTATAAATATACCACAACTTCTTTATCCAGTCATCTGTCAATGGACATTTAGGTTGTTTCCAGGTCTTGGCTATTGTAAAGAGTGCAGCTATGAATAGTGGGGTGCAGGTATCTTTTCAAATTAAAGTTCCCTCTGGATATATACCCAGTAGTGGGATTGCTGGATCATATGGTAAGTCTATTTTTAGTTTTTTGAGGCATCTCCATACTGTTTTCCATAATGGCTGCGCCAAGCTACATTCCCACCAACAGTGTAGGAGGGTTTCCTTTTCTCCACACCCTCTCCAGCATTTATTGTTTGTGGACTATTTAATGATGGCCATTCTGACTCGTGTGAGGTGATACCTCACTGGAGTTTTGATAGCAACTGTGTCTTGAAAGGCTGTCAGAGAAAGGAAGATCTGGGGGTGCCTGGCCCCAGAATGGTGTGTAGGGACCAGCTCCCCCATCTCATCTGGAGGTAGCTGTCAGCACCTCTTAAAGCCTCACCCCTCAAGATCATAGCTCTCTCTGGCTTAGGGATGGAATGAAAGTTGACTGAAAGTCAAAGTTGAGTTGAACAGTTTGATTCTCCCACAAATGTTTGCATAAACCCCACACAGAGCAAGGAAATGCAGGGGCAGGAGGGATTTAAAGGTGGAGCAAGCCAGATTCCACACAGCAGAACTGGGTCATTCACATCATCGACATCCATTCCCTCCTTTCTACACAAGGACAGCAAATCAGAGTGTCTAAGCCACTTGCCCAAATCACCCGGTGCCTCAAAGCTGGTGCTGGAGGTAGAGCCCTGATGCCCCTGGTTCACTGCCCCCAACTACTGACTGCAGGACCCTTCCAGCAAAGAAAGGGCTCCGTCTCCCCAGGCACGCCACCCGCACAATTCTGTGAAATCAGCATAGACTCTCCTTTGCTTCCATTTAGAAAATATGAATACTATTTTATACAAGTAAAACATGAATATAGTTTTGCTATCAACAAACTTAATTACATAAGAAGAGAGTAAATAGTAAAATTTTCCTTTTGTCTATCACAGCCTACTTCCTAAATCTTTTTTTCTTTTTGGTTTTAATACTTGCACATATGTACAAATGGGATCGTGTGGCACATATGTTTCTGCAATTCACTTTTTTCACACATGAATATGTCTTGGAGGATCTTTTTACCAAGTCAACACATATAGCTCTCCCTCATTCTTTTCAAACTGTTGAATAAATTATTATAGTATATATGTATATTCATGTATTAATTTCCCTATTGATTGATACCCTGATTGCTTCCATTATTTTTAAGTCAATACTGTATTGAGGTATAACCTTCATATGGAAATGTGCACAAATCCTAAGTGTATAGCTTGAAGAATTTTCACAAAGGGAACATGCCTTATAACCCAAATCAGGTCAAGAAGTAGATTTTACAGAACTCTACTAGAATCTCTCCTTTCGCACCTCACACTCCCCTCTGTGTGACCCCAATGCTGACTTCTAACACCCAAAATGCCAACTTCCATTGTAAGGTGCAACTGAAATGGTGACAGTCAGACCCCTTGTCTTATGCCCGACCTCAGGAAGAAAATTTTCAGTGATTTCCCAGAAGGATGATGTTTTCTGTAGAGCTGTATAGCTCCTCTAAGGAATTTCCTTTCTACCTGAGATTGTTGGAAATGCTTGTCATGAGTGGGCGTTGAACATTGTGCTTCGTCTGCATCTGTGCCCTCCTGGAATGCAGGGTGTGTGAACAGAGAACTTGTCTGTCTGGGTACCACAGTGTCTGAAAAGTCTACAGTGATACCAGGAACACACTCCACGTTCCACAAGTGTTAGTCTGATGAGTGAATCCACAGTCTCCTCCTCTCTATCCACCCTAGTGAAGTTCTTAGATGGAGGCAGAAGCAAAACAGACATGGGAAGCCCTGAAGTCAATCCTTCAATCAGAAAAATACCACAGGATGAGATGTCTAAGCAGAGAATGATAATTAAGGTAGGCGATATACGGTTACTTTAGACAGGTCAGCGAGCGCCTCAGGAGGTGAACTTTAAGCTAAGAGTTGAAGGAAGAGAAGAAACCAACCTTGCAAAAATCTGATAGAGTTTGCCAGAAAGAGCTAAAAGTGAAAGTACCCTGATCAGGTGGGACTTTGGAAGTAATCATCAGGATTTTAAATATTAATAAAAATTCAGTGGAAGACACGGGGCAGTATTAAGCAAGGGAGGGAGAACATCTCTGTTACATATGAAGTAGGTGGTTGGCGAGGTGAGGGAGTTTGGGTACAAGAGGAGGGAGCAGGGTCATGCATTGGAGCCACTGATAGAGACCAAGAAATGACAGAGGCTGTATCTCCCAGGATGGTGTGTGACCAGTCCTGATTCCCCACCTCTCACCCTCTGGGAATTTGGGGAGCTCCAACTGTACACAGAGGTAAGGTACAGATGAGGCATGAGCTAACTGGTGGGACACAGCCCTCTGATTCAAAATTCAACGGTAGGTTTGCTGTTCAGTTTCCTCATGGGGCAGCTCTTAAGTTTTTGAGTAGATAACAGATATTCAGAGAAGGTTCTAGAGCACCATGTTTCCTCGTAGTGGAAAAACATTGGCTTTGTTTCCAGATGCAAAAAAGGTTGACAAATGTGCTGCTGGATCTCATCACATCAGCTTGTTTGGGGGAAAATTTCTCACAGGTTCTGGTGGTCAGTTGACTGTCTTCTTACCCTGAATCATGAGAGTTCCTATCATTTTATGCCTTGTTTTCATGGGCATCTTGTTGGGGAGTTGGGAGAGGCTGCATCAAGCACTTCTTAACAGATGCTAGTTGGAACTGGAACCCCTTACATGCAATTGGAGGAGACTGGCCAACTTGAACTTTTATAATCCATAAGCATCAGTGGCCAAATGTCTAAGTGGTGCACCACCAGGCCACGCTTGGTCTCATTTATCCCCCACCTTGTGTTTTACTACTTCTCCCGGCATGATTTTTACGCTGCATCCAGACAACTAGTATTGCTCCCTGTGCTTTCTACACACCCTGGCTTGGAGCCCATGTACCTGCTGGCTGTTCTTTCTGGAGTGAGCTTTTCCACTCCATCACTACCCCTCTATACAGCACCCATAAGGATGTCTCACACCATACACCACTCTCTAGAGTTTTCTCCTGTTTCCAATCCCTATTGCAGCCTGCTTGTTGATGGGTGGATCATGCGCACCCTATGGACTCTAAGTCAAGAACACTGTCCCTGGGTCCAGATCATGCTGTTAGACCCTGACAGGACCCACAGTGCAGAGCCTTCTGTGCAGGGCGCTCAGCTAATCTTTATTAATTAAAGGAATGCATGCATTCCATAGAGTGAAGTGAATCCAACCCCCTGAGATTTCTTTGAAACATATGCCAAAAGGCATTTTTAACCCATTCAGTTTTATTTTATTTCACACTTTCCCCTCCCTCACCTCAACATGAGGCTTCTCATGCATATGGATTGTGCTTTTCTGGAAAAAAAATTCATGTCTGTATATTTCCCTTTAAAAGGTGTCATATCTGTCATAGGTACATAGGAGGGTAGAAGGAAGCCTACTGAGCCATTGAGCACATGGAATGAGCCCCTGCTAGTGTTTATCTCTGAGCTTCAACTCTTTTACAGGGTCGACAAGAGTAAAAACAATGAGGGAGAGAAAGCACTAATAGTTAAGGAGAATAGTGTACAATTAACCAAAAGAGATAATTTTATAATCAAGTTATAAAGGGAAAAATGAGCATGTACTTCTTAAGTATAACTCAAAAATCTCTTAAAGATGTTGTATTAGTCTGGGTTCTCCAGAGATAGAAAAGGAATATTATGGATAGATAGGTAGATAGTTATAGAGATATATAAATACATTTATCTATCTATCTGTCTAATACATTTATCTATCTAGAGAGAGAGAGAGAGAGAGGGACAGAGGCAGAGAGAGACAGACCCAGAGAGAAACAGAGGGAGAGAAAGAGACAGAGACAGCAACACACACACACACACAGATTTATTTTAAGGAATTAGCTCATGTGATTGTGGAGGCTGGCAAGTCTAAATCTCCAGGGCAGGTAGCAGACTGGGGACCCCGGAAAGAGCTGACGGTGCAGCTTGAGTCCAAAGGCAGTCTGCTAACAGAATTCCCTCTTCCCCAGCAAAGTCTGTCTTTTTCTCTTAAGGCCTTCAACTGATTGGATGAGGACCCCTCACCCCCACATCATGGAGAGTGAGCTACTTTACTCAAACTCTACTAATTTACATGTTAATCTCATCTAAAAAGTACTTTCACAGCAACATCCAGACCGGTATTCGAGCAAATACCACGGTACTGTGGCCTACACAATTCAGCACATACAATTAACCAGCTCAGGTAGTGTGGAGCCACAGACTGGGTTTTGTTGTTGTTGTTACTCTACTTGAAAAAAGAACCCCAGCTATATTGTGGGATTCTCAGATAATTCTCAGTCACTGCTACTGGCCTCTGCAGAAAGATTTAAAATGATAAAGATGGAGACCCTGAGCCTAGTCAGCACTGATCCAAGTCACTGTCGGATGTCAAGTCACTGAGAACAGAGGCATTTTTGTGGCACGTGCACCCACTTCCTGGAGGAGATCAGATTTGCAACTGCAGCCCTCAGACACCTGGTGAGAAGCCCTGGAATGTTTGGGAAGGGGACTGCCTCCCAGGGCAATGCATCCACAGGCCACACCTTCACCTGGGGAGCTTGTGCAGAGGGGCTGACTTGGGAAGAGAGGTATAACCAACGCCATAGGCAGATTTGAATGGTATTGGAGATGGTAGGATGTGCTTTCAATTTCAGCAGGGCTGCCACATGGAGGAGGGATCTGATTTGCTCTATGGGGCTTGGGAGGTAGAAGGTGTGAAAACTGATGGTGTCTCAAGCTTACCCAGAGCACCTTGAGCTCTCAGCAGTGGGGCACACCTTCCCTGCTCCCAGGGCTACTGGAGCACCTGTGAGGTATGATGGCAGGGGGTGAGGCAGAATAGCCCTTGAGATCCCTCCTCCATTATGTGACCCTGGATGTGGTGGTCTGGTTAGAGAATAAGGACCAAATGTGGGAGATGTTTTCAAGTGAAGATAGAGCCAGATCTCATAGAGATTGGAGAGTTGGAAGGAGAAGAAAGATTCAGTTTGGGCATGTGGAGTGTAAAGGATAAAATGTCAATCAAACCATATTGCCTGTGAGCCTCTGCAGATGTAGCATTGGAGGGTAAGTGAGAAGGCAGTTTTGGAGGTTAATTTTATGGTAAGAAGGTGGATCAGAACTTACAGGGGCTGTGATAGAGAGTGACGAGTGATAGCAGAAAGCCAAGAGTCCTACCACACATTCCTAGGGGTGATGACTGTGGGTCCCAGTCTTAACCTCACTTACCCATGTCCCAGTAAAGGCAACTTCATCAAAGCTTACTAGAAGATGTGCTAAAGGAGGTGATATCTTGGTGCATCTTAGGAGAGAAACAGAGAAGGAGGGATAAAAGGCATGAGGAAGGGAAAGAGGGAGGAATGGAGGTCCATTTGACTCTTATTTTATGCTTATATATATTTAGCCATTTAAGAAATATATTGAAGAGGGGAGGGTAATGGCTTAATGGTAGAGCACATGCTTACCATTCGTGAAGTTCTGGGTTCAATTCTTAGCACCTGCACTTTAAAAAAAAAAAAAAGAAAGAAAAGAAATATATTGAATATTTTCATAAAAATTCAAACAATATTTATAAATGTATGTTCTCACTACTTACCCTTTACCTCTATTTTCCTCTCTTTTGACCTTCCTAGGGCTTGAAGCCAGAGTAGGGCTGGATGTGCCTGGGTGATCATCTTGAGGTGGCATCTCTGGGCTTTGTTTGTGGGGTGAAGACAGAGCCTCTGTGTGTAGATAGGGGGCGCTGGGCCAGCTGATTGTTTGCCATTCCTTTGGTCCCCGAGAACACTGAGAATAGTGGGTTGCTTCTTCCCAAGACTATTATTTATTGCATTTTCAGTGCTTATTTATGAATGTGTTAACTGCTTGAAGGTTGTCATGTCTTTAACAAAATAGCAAGCATATCCTGTGTCAGCACCAAAAAACTTTGGGAAAAAGTTCAAAAGGAAAAGATGCTGATGGTTACATCCAAGAACTTTGATTCATAGAAAGATAAGGGAAAGATTCATATTCCCCAATTCCTCCATTAATCAATCAATCAATCAATCTCCCCTCCACCAAAGAAAAAAGAAAGGTAAGTATTAAAGGAACACTCATTAACTTCCAGGATCCTTCTAATAGTCATATTTTTCGCAGATGTGGAAAATGAGGCCAATAGGCTGGAAGGGACGTGTTCACAGTTAACGTGAATATTGAGTGGCCTGGCCATCACTCAGTCTTGTGTTTTCCAACATTAGGAATAGTACTTATTATTCATATAATAATTATGCATACTATGTTCATAATCTCATAAGGACCAAGATAGGTAGGGGTATGGAAACTTCAAAGGCAATGGCATAGAACTCATGGTAAGTGTTGAGGGATAGGGTATTAAGCACTAGGTCAGCCTGGGACAGCATGGCTTTTACCCAGTGCCAGGCTTTCCTTGCCTCTTCCTTTCACACTCCATAAAAGATGACCTCCCTCAAACAGATGTTATCCCTCTTAGGCATCAGGTAATATTCTCATGATTTTGATATTTGATATGTTCTTATAATGAAACCCAGGAATGCTCAAATGCTGTTCCAAAGCACAACAATGCCCTCTGTGAAATTCGAGGGGACAATTCACACCCAAGGCTGTACACTTAGTACCTGTAGGCTGCTGAACTCCCACACAGGATTGCCTGGAAAATTGAGTCACAGCCAGTGGTACAACATCCTCCACCTCTTGAAGCACAAGGTGTACCTTTAGCTGACCACTGAACACAAAGCCCTGAGACAGTCATGAGAACTGGTGAGGGTGAGGGAGGAGAGGTCTGCCTGAGATGCTGGATAATGACGTGTGGGCTAGTTACGGGGGCCTTGGGGGAGAGGAGGGACAAGAGGCAGAGGGGGAGAGAACAGGGAGTGAGGGAGGTGATAGTGTGTCCAGGCTCAGGAGGCACATGGTGAGTGAGGAATGGGGCTTGGCACAGAGCAAATCCGAGATGAAATATTATGGATACTAAGTGCTCAAAATGGGCCATGGGGAAGAGGCAAAACTTGAGAACCTCAAGAGGATGTAATTGAGCTCTAATTGGAGGCAGATTCAGTTATCTGCACAAATTAGGGCCAGAAGTTCAACCTCTAAAACTCTGTTAAAAAGTAAACATTTATTGCTTGTGAAAGGCAAACAGGAAAGGCGTGATGTGCCCTCTTCTTCCAGCAGTGGTCGTGGGAGAGCATTTTTATTAGCAGCTGGGTCTTAACTTAAACCATTTTGCCAGTTGCAGTTATCCCACAACTCTCCTCTGTGGCCTGCTTGCTGGAAGCGCTCACCTGCTTAGATTGCTCTTATACACACACACACACACACACACACACACACTCCCCTCTGGAAAGGGAAGTGCGCGAATCAGTACCAGATGTGCACATGCTCCACGGCTGTACACATTGGGATGCTTGCTTGTCTCCACTCACCTCATAACAGAGCTGCCCCTCTCCCTCAGTGCTGGCCATCTGTGACTCAGTGACAGTGGAGTGGTCCTGCACTGTCAGGCTTGCCTCCATCTGAATCAGCCGTATACTCCATTGCCTAGCTGAGTTTTGTCCTCAGTTGACTGTGGAAAGATACCAGCATCCTCTAGAAAAGGGTGTTAAAGAGAGATGCCTTCAGATACCGTCCAAGGAGAAAGGCTTGTTCATAAGAAACGTGGGAAGAACGAGAGATGATAATTAGGGCCTATCTTATCCCTTTTACCTAGGAAATTGGCAATAAATTAAGACCGCCTCATCCTTGTGTATTTGAATTTGGAAATGTAAAACCTTCTTGGAAAAAATTCGCAGGGAATGGATGGAAGGGGAGTGAAGAATTGGAAGGAAGCTCTCATTGAGTAGAATAATTAATTAGAGAGAAAAGAGATTATCTGGTTTGACTAGCCTTTTCCAAGTCTCTCCCCTATTGTATAGATGAAGAAATAAAAGGTCAAAATCGGAAATATTAATAAAATTAATAACATTTATTGTAGTTTTTACAGATAAATTCAGGAAAACTGTACACAAATAAAATGTACACACTACATTTAATCTTTCATTTTTGAGAGACTGTCAGTTTTATTAATAATTTAAAAAGTAACTTATATGCATATACACAGATCTTTTCCAGGAATTCCCCCATTTATTCTCTTACGAAGTATGAGTATCTCATTTTTCAACTATTCTTAGTTGTGCAGCTGAGTCATCATGGAATTTTGTGCATTTTTTTCTCATGTATATTCATCCGCACTATTCTTAATATTATTGTATGGATAATTGTCTATTCTTATTTTATATGATTATAAGTATGGTGTCATTTTCTTTCTAGAAAATAATATTTATTATGCTAAAAAATTAGATACCTTGTTTATCTATTATACATTTTGAAATCCCAGCCTGTCAAGATTATACTATATAGCACAGGGAAATATACACAAGATCTTGTGGTAGCTCACAGAGAAAAAAAATGTGACAATGAATATATATATGTTCATGTATAACTGAAAAATTGTGCTCTACACTGGAATTTGACACAACATTGTAAAATGACTATAACTCAATAACAAAATGTTTTAAAAAATTGGGTACAAACTGAATTCCTAACATTGGAAAATTAAGAATACAGTCAAGCATTTTGGCATTATTTATGTTTTTGTTTGTTTCTGTTCTTTCTAGATGAGGTGTAACATACTTTGAGTATATTGAACATTCAAGTGTACAAAGGAACTAGTATTAAATATACAGCTCAATATATATGTATATATTCTCTATATATTATATATGTATACTATGTGTATATGTATTATACACACATATATGTATATGTTACATGCATATGGATATATAATACATATATTTTATAACATATTCTATACTACACATCATAAAATATATTTTATGTGCATATGTATATATGTGTATATATATATATATATACACACACATATAACTCAAACCCAGACCAAAACAGAGAACATATATGTCACTTTAAAGGTTTCCTGTGCATCTCCCAATCCATATACCACTTCTTTCAAAGATAACACTTTTTCAGACTTCAATCACTATTGATTAGTTTTTCCTTTTGTTAACCATCATATGAATAAAATCATAGAATATGTATTCTCCTGTGCTTAGCTCCACTTGCTCAATATATCTGTGTGATTCACCCATACTGTTATGTGTAGTGATGTAACAATAAGGATCATTTCTAGGTTTTGGCTTTTTTATATAAAGCTGCTATGAACATTCTCATGCAATTCTTTTGATGGAAATCAGCAATCATTTCTCTTGGGCCATTTAGTGTCAACTTATTTGTTCCTCATATTTAAAGCATATGTCTAATAAACAACATATATTTGGGTATTGTTATTATTATTACTATTACTCTTTTGGTCTAGTCTGACAACCTCAGCCTTTTAATCAGTGTTTATACCATTTATATTTAATGTAATTATTCATATACTTGAGTTTAAATCTTCTGTTTTGCTATTTGTTTTCTAATTATTGTATGTGTACTTCTTTATTTGAATCTTCTTTGTAGCCATCTTTTGGATTAATCAAGTTTTTTAAAATTTCATTTAATATCTTTCACCAGTTATTTTTTAGTTCTATAGACTATCTTTATTTTTTAATGAAATTGTATCTATCTGAGGTTTTCAACATGATGATTTGATATACACATTGAGCTAGTTTTTTAAATTATGTATTTGTTGTAGTACTATTTTAGACATCATGAAAATTTCAATATGCATCTTGAATTATTACAGTTTACCTTAAATTGATACTTTTATCATATTGAGTGTGAAATAAAACTTTGCAGCTCTTATATCTATATATTCTCTCTAATTTTTTGTATTATTCTTTTCATGTTTTACTTCACAAATTTTATGAACTCCACAGAGCATTGTCATTACTGTTGCCTTAAACAGTTTATATTCTTTTATATTTACTCACATCCTTATTTCTTCTGGCACTCTACTCCTTTTAGCAGTTCTAACTTCTATTCAGGATCATTTTTCTACAGCCTGAAAATTTTCCTTCAGCATTTCACTTAGTAAGAATTTCATGGTAACACATTCTTTAAACCTTTATTTATACAAAAATGTTTTCTTTTAATTTATCTTTCATTTTTGAAGCAAATTTGCACTAAGTATAAATTTCTTGTATGGTTGGTTTCCTGCCCCTCCTCCACTTCTCCAGCCTTTTAAAAGATGCCATTCCATTGTTTTCTGACTTTCATGCTTTCCCTTCAAAAGATATTTGGCAATATTTTTGCAGACAATGAATGAATCTTTTCTCCCTGGATGTTTTTAAGATTTTTTTTCCTGTCTCTGTGGTTATCAGAAACTTGACTATAATTTGCCTGGGTTTTTTCTTTCTTTCTTTCCTTCCTTCCTTTCTTCCTTTCTTCCTTTCTTCCTTTCTTTCTTTCTTTCTTTCTTTCTTTCTTTCTTTCTTTCTTTCTTTCTTTCTTTCTTTCCTTTCTTTCCTTTCTTTCCTTTCTTTCCTTTCTTTCTTTCTCTCTCTTCCCTTCTTCCTTCCTCCTTTCCTTCCCTTCCCTTCCCTTCCCTTCCCCTCCCTTCCTTCCTTCCTTCCTTTCTTTCTTTCTTTCTTTCTTTCTTTCTTTCTTTCTTTCTTTCTTTCTTTCTTTCTTTCTTTCTTTCTTTCTTTCTTTTCTTTCTTTCTTTCTTCTTTCTTTCTTTCATCTTTCTTTCTATTTCTTAATTTCTTTCTTTCTTTAACTTAAGCTTTGTTAAATGTCCTAAATATCTGGGTTAATATATCAGTGTATAAAATTTCATTGTGTTTTGATTCTGCCTCATTCTTTCTCATCCGTCTCCTGATGATCTCCAAATAAACACATATTAGATTATTTGAAAAATTTTCTAATGTCTTTTATACTCTTCTCTATTTTCAATTTTTTCTTCTTTCTGTGCTCCATTTAGATGTTTTCCATCAACTTGTTTTTGAGTTCATACTCTTGTATTCTGTCAGTCTGCTTTTACATGCATCCAATAAATTATTAAGTTTAGATATTGTATTTTGAATTTCTATAATGACAATTTAATTCTATTATATATTACAATCATCTTCTGAAATTCTCCTTTGTATCTACTTTATCTATCTTTTATTTCCTTTATATGTTTACGATAGTTATTTTATAGTCCTTGTCTACTAACTTGAACATCTGGATCTATTTCTGTTATCTGATTTTTATTATAACTAGCAATCATATTTTTTGCTCCTATTTATTTGTCTCATATACACATTTAAAATTTTATGTCAGACAGTGTATATGAAAGAATTTTGGATACTGAAGTTCATCTTATTTTCCCCCAAAAATGTTCACACTCTCCTCTGTTCGGCAGATAATGTGAAGAATTGATCACTGCAATTTAATCAGAAATTGAGATTCTTTACTTTTTTAACCTAATGAGGCATATTTTACACGTTATATAATTAACCCATTTCAATTAAAAAATTAGGAATATAAGGAATCTACCTCAACATAATAAAGGCCATATATGAAAAACCCACAGCCAACATCATAAACAATAGTAAAAGGCTGAGAGCATTTCCTCTGAAATCAAGAACAAGACAAGGGTGCCTACTTTGCTACTTCTATTCAACATAGTATTGGAAGTCCTAGAGGACTTATAAAGGGATATAATGCATCCAAATCAGAAAGGAAGAAGTATAATTATCTCTGTTCACAGATGACATTATCTTATGTGTAGATAATCCTAAATATTCCCTCAAAAAATTGTTAGAATTAGTAAATAAATTCAGCAAATTTGCAGGATTCAAAATTGTGTTTTTATACACTATCAATGAACAATTCACAAAGGATATTAAGAAAACAATTCCATTTGTGATCATGCCCAAAAGAATAAAGTACTTCAGAATAAACTTAACCAAGGAAGCAAAAAGCTCGTGTACTGAAAACTACAAAACACTGCTGCAAGATATTAAAAGTGACACAAATAAATGGAAAGATATCCTATGTTCATGAATTAGAAAACTTGATATTATTAAGATGTCAATAATACCCAAAGTGATCTACAGAGTCAATGCAATCTCTCTCAAAACCCCAATGATATTTTTTGCTCAAATAAAAAAAATTCATCTTATAATTCATATGAAATTTCAAGGGAGCCCAAATAGCCAAAGCAACCTTGAAAAATGTTGGAAGTCTTACACTTCCTAATTTAAAAATGTACTACAAAGCTAGGGTAATCAAAGACTTAAAATGGATCAAAGACCTAAACATAAGAGCTAAAACTACAACACTCTTAGAATATATAGGGGAAAGAATTTATGACATTGGATTTAGCAATCATTTCTTGGATATGACAACAAAAGCACAGGCAACAAAAGAAAAAATTAGATAAGCTGGACTTCCTCAAAATTAAAAACTTTTTGTGCATCAAAGAACACTGTCAACATAGTGAAAAGGAAATCCATAGAATGGGGGAAATATTTATAATCACACATCTGACAATGGGTTAATATACAGAATATCTAAAGAACTCCCACAACTCAACTACAAATTGACAAACAACCCAATCAAAAACTGGGCATGTGACTTGAATAGACATTTTTCCAAAGAAGATATATAAATGGCCAATAAGCACATGAAAAGATACTCAAAACCACTGATCCAGGGAAGTGCAAATAAAAACCACAATGAAATGCCACATCACACCTACTATGATGGCTATAATAGCCACAAAAAAATAATAAATGGATGTGGAGAAATTATAATGCTTATGCATTTTGGTGAGACTGTAAAAGCACCATGGGAAATTTGGTGCTTCCTCACAAAGCTAAACGGAATTTCTTTATGACACAGCAAATTCACTTCTAGGAATACACCCAAAAGAACTGAAACAGGACTCAAGCAGCTGCTTGTACACCAATATTTATTACAGCATTATTTACAATATCCAGAAGGTGGAAGCATCCCAAGTGTCCATCAAGAGATAAATCAATAAACATAATGTGATAAATACACACAATGGAATATTATTCAGCTATAAAAACTGAATGAAGTTCTGATACATGTTAATATATAGATGAACTTTGAAACATGATGCCAAATGAAATAAGCCAGATATAAAAGGATAAATATTGTATGATTCCTTCTGTATAAAATAACCAAATTAATACAGATAGAAAGTAGATTAGAGGTTATCAGGGGCCAAGTAGAGGAGAGGAGTAGGGAGTTATTGCTTAATTAGATACAGAAGTTCTGGTTTTGAGTGATAAAAGATTGGGGGAATATGTAGTGGTGTAATTTGTAAGATATTGTGAGTATAATTAATGCCTCTGAATTACATAACTTAAATGGTTAAAATGGCAAATTTTTAAAAAATCAATGTAAAATGCATTCTCAATAATAAGTAGTTTTCTCTCTGGAAGAAATTATGCCACAGGGAACATTATGTTTAGCTTCTACACTCTTCTGCCTACTAATTGTGGGAACTTGGGCAAGTAATTTACCTCTTCTGAGTATCAGACACAGTTTGGATTTAATGATGATTTGTACAGTTTCAAATGTGCAAGTATTCAATAGGTTTTTGTTAATTATATGTTGTACTATGTGCAGAGGTTCCTCCTACTAACGTAGATAGAAGGGATAAAGTATTATGATAACCACCCTCCAGTTTATGTTTTTCTACTTTAGGTTACTTTTTCTTAATTTGCAGTCTTTTTTTTTTTTTTTTTTTGGCCAAAGCCACATGTAACACAGCTTACACTGGAAGGCTTTATTGCCAAGATCATTTTTTCCTCATTGACATCTGTGCCATGCATTATATTCCATTGCTACTCCAAGGGCCCATTGCACTTCCTCATGTCTCCAAAGTGGCCCCACAACATTAGCTTATCCTGATCCCTACTAGGGGCAGTGAAGGAATTCTTTCTTGCAGTGTTACTAGTGAAGATTTATTTCAAGTTTCTGGAGGGAGGTCAGGTAAATTGACCTCAAACATACCCTTTAGCCACGAGATCCTATGATTCTTGGATTCTATAACCTACTGAAGGAATGAGATACGATCCACTTCTCTTCCCATCTGTTCACCAATAAAATGAAGTTGACAGGGGCCCCTGGTGACTTCAAATTTCCTTTAGTGGAAAATGGAATTCAGGTTTTTGTAGATACTGATCTTTATGACTCTTTTTTTATGGAGCTTGAAAAGGTCTGACCTGTTATTTGGACCAAAATCTCCCGGGAACCACCTTTCTTCTGATTTACATCCAGTTCAGACATGTGGTGGTCTTTCCTATGCTCTGTTGGAGAGAGAAAGAAAATGTGAACTGTGACATGCTAGAAATGCCCTGCCACCAGATTTGCCGAATTCGAGAAAGGCATGCAGGACCTTGTGTTGCCCTAATTACTGTGTTTCTTCCATCCCCTTGGTGTCTCAGTCCTGGATTCTGGAAGAGCCCTGGACATAACCCACAGCAGGGAGGCAGTATATTCCTGCAGCTTTCTCCCACTCCCCTGCAGAAGTCCAGTGTGGCATCTCCATGAGACAGTGTCCCTATTCAGAACTGACTCGGTACCTCCTGCTCTTTGACTTCTCCCAAGTGATATCTCTCAGGTCCCTTAAACACAACATATCCAGAAAGAAACTCAGTCTTACCACTAATTTGTTCTTCTCTGTCTTTCATTAGCTCCTCTGATTTCATTTCCATTCTCTTCAAAACTATTCTCCACACATTTTCCACAGCATTAATTGGAAAATTCAAATAATATGATATCATTCTTCATCATCAACTCTCTCAGTGGTTTCCCTGTTGCCTTTACAATAAAAATCCAACTTCCCCCCAGAAAGCCAAGGTCTTCCATGATCTGCCCCACACCCCGCTTCCAACACACAAGGTGGTTGTTGTCTTTTTGTTTGTTTGTTTTCTTCAGTATCTTTTTCACACCAACCCCTTCTGTCTGGAATCCCATTCCCGTGTTCTTTACCTGTTTAATTTGTATTAATTGTCTACTGTTTAATTTAGAGTCTTCCTCAACTCTCTAATCTCAGCCTTTCCCCTTCACCCATGAAGTCTTATTCTGTATTTCTATAATATTCTTTGAAGAATTTTATTGCTGAATTTACCACTTTGTGCTACAACTTTCTGATTAGGTATCTGCCTCCTTAACTGGATTGTGAATCTTTGAAAGCATTGGCAATGTCATATTTATCATTTTATGCCCAGAGTCTAGCACAGGGATTGACAGGTGAAAGTTTTCAATGTATGAATAAATGGATCAGTGAGTGATGACCTCACTCACCACTGCTTTTCATCCAATGGCTTTTCCTCACTACCCGCATGCCACATGGAGTCACTCTGCAGAAGGACCTGGGTCTCTTGCATCTTTGTGCCTCCCTGCACATCTTCTAGCACAGGCATACAACAGGACATCAGCAAATGTTTGCTGAATCAACAATGCTACTGCTTAGAGTCAATGACTTTTGGAGTAAAGGAACAGATATAAATGGAGGCCACCAACCTATCCATGCCCAGCAGACAGGAAGTAATAAGATTTTTCACAGGAGTCTGTGGTCTTCTTTCAGTTTAATTCATTTGCTGTGAAATAGACTCACTGATCTCTCAAAACTTTCATTAGTTGTCTGGTTCAGGAATGGATCCGATGTCTTACAGGCACTCAGCTTTCATGTCTCTTAAGGAAAAACAGATCTTTGTAGCCTAATTCCCTAGATTCCTTGCCCTGGGCCATAGAGCAGGTCCTTGTGCACTACAGGTGGTCTCCAGAGCAGCTCTCTTTGAAGAGATGTGATTTCTTCCTGCCTCCACACTGCTACTTTGCCTGGAGCAACCCACCTGAGTGAGAGTTGATCAGATCTACCTGCACTCAAACACATTTGCTTTTTTATCATTATTTTGAGTGTTGTAATAAAATAATTAATCTAATTTGACTTAGAACAGTTTAAGGAATAATAATACAGTGAACATCCATGCATCTAACACTCAGAATAAGAAATAGGACATTAAAAACCTTTGAATAAAGAAGCTGTAGTATATTTATACAATGGAATACTACTCAGCCATAAAAAGAATAAAATAATGTCATTTGCAGCAACGTGGATGAACCTAGAAAATGTCATTCTAAGTGAAGTAAACCAGAAAAAGAAAGAAAAATACCACATGATATCACTTATATGTGGAATCTAAAACAAACAAACAAAAAAAAGATGATTGAACATATTTACATAATAGACACAGACTCACAGACATAGAAAACAAACTTATGGTTACCAGAGGGGGAAATGGGGTCTGAAGGGATAAATTGGGAGTTCAAGATTTGCATATACGAACTAATGTATATGAAATAGATAAACAACTAGTTTGTACTGTATGCACAGGGAACCATATTCAATATCTTGTAGAAACCTATGGTGAAGAAGAATACGAGAACAAATGTATGTATGTTCCTATGTGACTGAAGTATTGTGCTGTACACCAGAAATTGACACAACCTTGTAAACTGACTGTACTTCAATTAAAAAATACCTTTGAAGTTCCCTTCCTCAATGCTGTTCTACTCCTTCCACCACAGGTAACCAGAATTCTGAAAAATCATCATTTCTTTACCTTTCTTTATAAATAGAGTATGAAACCCTAAATAACACATTGTTTAATTTTATATGTTTTTAATTTTATAGAAAATAAATCTTTTTCTGCATGTGTTTTTCTACAATGTGTTTTTTTACTTAAGGTTTCATGTATGAGGGTCCTATTTGTTGACCACCATTGTGTCATATACCATCTTTCATCCTTTTCCTCTTGATAGACTGTGATCTTTTCTTTTTCCTAGTATTTTGTATTTCTCCTAATGTGAAAAGTCTGTTCATGTTTTATCCATTTTTGCATTGGGAATTTTGTCTTTTTACATTCAATTCTTAATTCTTTATATCTTCTGGATATTACTTGTCGACATTGCTGTAAAATGTATAAAAATATCATTTTTTTCTCTCAATGGAAATTGTCTGCTTTCTAATATTTTGTTACTACAAATGGCCTTTCTTGAACATTCTTGTACACACTTATGGTATATAGTCAAGATATTTCTAACCTGTATGTTGCAAATATATTCTCCCAGTTTGTGATTTGCCACTTTGGCCTTCCTAGCTAAAATTAATTTCTTAATTATTTCACATTTTAGAGTGGAAATTTTCAAAACTATGCAAAACAAAATACTAAACATCCATCATCAGCAATTATCAATTCCTGGCCAATCTTGTTTCATCTCAACCTTTATTCACTACCCCCAATTCCATATTATTTAAAATCAGTTTTTAACATCATGTCATAAAACCCAGAAACATTTCAGTATGTATCTAGAAAAGATAGCGGCTCTTTAAAAATATAACCACAATACTATTATCATATGTAAAATTATCAATACTTCTTTAATATAATGAAATATATTATGCTCAAATTTCCTCAGTGATTTTATCAGTTTGCTCAAGATTCAAGTAAAGTTTGCTGACATTGGTTAATGTCTTTTATGTCTATAGTTTATCTCCTTGCAATTTATTAGCTGAAGAAACTGAATCATTTTCTTAGATTCCCATGGTCTAGAACAACATAGATGTTGCTAATTTAATGCCAGTGATATCTTTAAAATATAGGTTTTCCCTGTTTATCCTTGGCAACTAAGTCTAGAAGGTTGATCAAGTTTAGTTTGGGTTTTTTGTTTTGTTTTGTTTTGTTTTGTTTTGTTTTGTTTTGTTTTTTTGACAAGAGTACTTCATAGCTGGTGCTGTGTACATCAGTCAGGAGACATACAACTGGTTTTCACTCGTTTT